>NW_022103920.1:37508186-37513919 GCF_000313985.2 Echinops telfairi
AAATTGAGTGGTACCAACTAGGATTGACTTTTGTTAACACCAGTAGAATTAAATTCAAGCAGCAGTCATTGGGCAAATCCACTGTTGAAGACCCTTTAAACCGGATTAAGGAGCAAAGATAACGCTAAAATGTGCATGACTACGCCGTTGTATTTTCAATTGTTTCAAGTGCTTATGAAAGCTGGATAGTGAGTAAGGAAGATCAGAAACTTCCTGATGCATTTGAATAATCAGGTTGGCAAAGACTATTGACAGTCCCTTGGACTTATAGAGGAACAACAACAAATCTGTCTTGGAGGAAGTATTACCAGAATGCCCTTTAGAAACTTCACCCCTGTACTTCGGATGTGTTCTCAGGAGGACCCACTATGGAAAAGGACGCCCTGTTTGGTTAAGCAGAGGGTCAGCAGAAAGAGTCAGACCCTCAAAGAGATGGGTCGAAACAGTGATTCCAACAGAGCATGAAGTGTGAAGGTGGAGCAGGGTTGGGCAGTGTTTCCTTCTGTTGGTCCAAGGGTCACGGGGAGTTGGAGCCAGCTCAGCAGCATCTAATAACACCAGCAGTCTGCTTTTTGTATTTGCCATCTTCCCATGATTCCACCTCTGGCCCTTCTTGAACTCTTCCCCACCAACCCAAGCCTTGCTTTAGTCTCACAGACTTTTGAAGACAGCTATTTCTTCTCAGGAGAAACGAACAGAACCTTCTTGAGATTCAACTTCCGCCTCCTCTCCTTGCTCCCTCCCCTCCTTACCTGGTGTTTGTCTTTTCATCGAAGAATTTTGAAAATACCTGGCCTTCAAGATTCAAAAGAAGAAAACCTCACATTTTATCTTCAGCTGTTGCTAGTAGAATTCCATGCAGGGGGATGCCTTTTTTGAGTCAGGAGAGCCTTCCCTGGTTCACAAACCCCTAAAATTTCCACACAGTAAAACTAGCTACTCAAATCATTCACCAACATAGATTATAGTAAATTGAGTGGTACCAACTAGGATATGAACATGAAAAACATGTACTGTTCATGGGTTCAATGTGGCCTTTAGTAATCAAGGCATGGTTTCCTCTCGCAGGAACTCTGTCTTCAGATGTCCTCAGAACTGACTCTCTTCGTTAGATCATTACAGAGTAGCACTTTGGGGTCAGTTATTCCCTGACTGTGTAGCAAACAAATATGCACGCATGCACAGGTGAACACACACACCCTCCTACCCCTCAGGAACAATATATACAGATACACCTAAACAAATGACACGGAGGCCACACCTGGCCTCCTTTGGCTAAGCAAATCCAACTCCACACTAGACCACACCCCATTGCCACAAGGCAGAGGTCAGGCACTCCTCCATCCTTGAATAGGGTAAAGAAACCCTACTCTGACACCAACCCTCTCTCCCACAACACTCGCTTCTCTGCTGGGCTCATGAATTGGTTGCAGTAGCCAAATAGATCTCACTCACTACACTCACCAGTACGAAGCTTGTTGGGGAAGCGAACAGGTTTTTACAAGCCAAACGAGCCTACATTAAGGATATAGTTGTGGGTCTCCAGGACCACGTCTGCCTCCCCACCCCATGGCCTCTGCAGTACTGCCCTTCTGCTCCGGTGCCTCTGGTCTCAGGGATGCTGATGTCTGCTGCCTCCACCACTTCAGGCTGGGATCTCGAAGCGCTCTCCTGGTGACTCTTCTTGTTCAGTTTTTGTGGTAAAAGGATGTTAATTTAGCATGGGTATTTGAGGATTAAGTGATATGAAGCACACTAATGACGAGGACAGCAGGTAGGTATTATCACTTTGCTGCACTCATGAGCACGAGTCCCTGAATGTGGGGACAGGCTTGAGAACACACGTGCAAGTTGTTGGGGGACAGCAAGCTGCCACTGAGCACAAGCAGGACCTGACCGGCCACCAGGCTCTCTGACCTGTTCTCGTCCCACCAGTCACCCGGTGGCACTGTGGGTTAAGCACAGGGTTCCTAACCAGAAGGCCAGCATGTCTAAACTAGTTGGTGCTCCGAGGGAGAAAGATGAGGCTTTCCACTCCCATCAAGAGTTGCAGACTAGGGAAATTCTACTCTGACTTTACAGGGTCACTGTGAGTTGGAATCAACCTAGTGGAAGTGAGTTTGAGGGCTTTGTGCTTTTGTGATTTCCCTCCCACTTGGCCAAGAATAAAATCTGAGTCGCAATATCTTTGCCTTTGGAACTTGGAGAAATGGGTCAGCAGATGTGATCACAGGATAGCCCAGTTTTCCTTCAAAATTAATGCACTTTTTTGCAGGAGGATGGTTTTGCTAGGATCCCTTCCAAGAAGAATTAAAGCCATCAATCATTGCCAAAAGGGAACTAACTGTAGAAACCAAAAGGTCAAAAACTCCTGTTAGCCGCGGAAAACAGAATGTCCACAAATCAGACGGAAATGACTTTCTCAGTGAATGATCTCAATCGAGATTTTCTTTTTACCCAAAGGCAAAAATGAAGGAAAACAGTACATAATATTGCCAAGGAGTACTTGAAATATTTTAAAAGCAATACAATGGATAGTAGTTCATTATAACTAAACAGACACATTGGAGTCAAATGTCAAGGGAGGAGGTGGCATTTTTCTTGTAATTATTTTGGTGTTTGGGGTTTGTTTTATTTTGTTTTTTGGTCCATAATATTTCTGACTGGAAAGGTGGATCCATTAGACATGTGCCAAATGATTACAGAAGCACTTCCACAAGACATTGTCATCTCAATAATTATTTCATATTTCTGCATGGAAGATTATTTAACCCTGGAGGGCCTATCGCTAAGATGAATCACAAGTCTCTGAAATACTGTCCTAAAGTGATGTGTTGGCTGCAGAGGGAATTCAAGTGGACTTACAGACAAAGCCTGCCATAATGAAAGCCCCCAAATTGTAATTTTAAATGCCCAAGCCATAATTTATATTCATACATTTTTCATTAGTGCTCTGAGGCATTTCTTAATCAAAACTCACGCTTCTGTCCACTCATCTCCTATTCAATCAATTGATTGGAACAATAATCTGATTTTTATGAAGTCGAAAAATCATCTCATTTCCCTTCCCCTTCTCCTTCTTTTGTACTTAAGATCGGGAGAAAGTTCCAAAATTTGACTCAGCCCTACCCTTAGTATTCCCAGAAACATGGAGTTGGATGAGCAGGAGGGCGGGGCCCCTGCCAAAGGGGTCCCCTGCCTTCTCCTTCCTGCAGCTCAGAAGAGTCAGACTGCGTTCATGCGTATGACCTTCCAGGTGGCCGGATACTGTCCTTCATTAAACATCATACCGATGAATTTAAATAGTTGTTTTCATTTCTACAAATTTTGTCTGGAGGCAGGGCAGATTCCCAGGTTGTTTCCCATGTTGTTGCTTGCATTGTTCTAAGTCTGACTGACATAAAACACACAAGGGCGTTCATATGAAATGAAATTTATCATCGGTCCTCAACCTGCTTTCTGATGAGAGAGATGGGAAATGTTTGCCATACTATACCATATTTCAAATTATTCAAATTGTTGAAGATTCCTCACAGATGGTGTTCAGGAGTTGATTACCATTTAAATTTATTTCCCCATCCAAATGATTCTTTCCGGATGTTACCTGGTTGTGCCTCGTACACTTCTTCCTGGTAATTGAGCATTTTGCCTGCTTGTTGAACATATAGACTCTTGTGATGTGTTCTTTTTAAGGTTTATTTTTAGTAAGCTTTGTAATTCATTTTAATCCTGTAGAAAATACAAATTAAATGTGAATAACTTTAATTTATTGAGTAAAATATAAAAGAAAACAGAATTTTTAGAAAGGGTGTTCTGTTACTAAGATGATAGTATTCTATTTCGATCAAAATATTTTCTTTTGTAAACAGTCTCTTTCATGATTGAGTATTGACTCACAGGCATTTCCGGACTCTGTAATTAGTGCCTTCATGTCAATTTTATAACATGAACTATAGCCCAGTCCACTGCTGCTGAGTGGATTCCAGTTCACAGCAAGCATGCAGGGCGAGTATAAGTATTCCCTGTGGTTTCTGAGGCTGTGAATCGTGGGGATCAGAAAGCCTCGTCTTTCTCACGTGGAGAGGCTGGTGGGCTTGCACTGCTGACCTTGAGGTTAGCAGCCCAATGACTAAGCAACTAAGCCTCGGGGCTCCTTTATGACCTTAGAAAATAAAACTGAGAAATCCCAAGTTGTAAAGATGAACCTGATTCAAATTTTGCCTGATCCCTGTAGTATTAACTTACCATATATACTCGTGTGTAAGCCCAGTTTTTCAGCACATTTTTAAATGCAGTTTTTGTGGTAAAATTAGGTGCCTCAGCTGATATTCGGCTTAGCTTGTACTTGAGTATATACAATAGCTTTCCATCTGGCTTATGTGCCTCAACAAAGGTAGATGTTGTTCCTAAGGACTGACAATTTAACCTGTTTCTGGTTCATTGTGAAAGGATCTGTCTGTCTCATGCTTCTATATGTTTGGTTGGAGGAAAATATGCATAGCATGATAACGTTTTTTAGGAAATACATGTTAATTGGGAAAATAGCATCCAGCCTCCTCTAAGATAGTATTCCATGAAGATGAATTAGTTTAATTTCAAATAATATATTTCAATGTTTTCCCAGTGGTAATGGCCCTTCCTCAATATTTAATAAGATCAAATTAACACAGCAATGCAATAACTATTCAGGATAATCAAAGTATGCCCTAAGCAGTGTGTTTTGCTTTTTTTCTGCTCCTATTAATTGATTTTATTATTATGGTGGTGTTTGTTTGTTTGTTTTTTAGTACATGCCTATAAAAAATACCAACAGAGTTTTAGGATTCAATTTGTAAATGTTTAAACAGACAGGAATAGCTCAGTACAGGTATCGAATGTTCTCAGCAGTACTTCATAATTGTCGATTAACATTTACCCAGATGTACTATGTATTAGCCATGTTGCAAGCAATGCCTTCTTGCATGCTTTTACATCATCCTTATAGTACCCCTGGTAGTATCATCCTTTTACAGATGAAGAAAATACACAGTCAAATAAAATGTCCTAGACCCAGTTAGTACAACTAGTGCCAGGATTCAAACCGGGGCCATTTAATTGCAGAGCACATGTACTTCTCCACCACATTCCTGCCTGGGCAAGAGACCAGCCCACCAGAATGCTGAATTTCTTAATAAGGGAAGCACTTGGCTTTGGGAGATCTGGTCAATGTGCTGTATACTCATGACAAATAAGGTCTCATATGGAAGTCAAAAGCTGTTACCCTGCTGCCCATTCACACCAAATAATAAATCTAAAGGCTGTCAAGGTTGTTACACTGCACCTGTGGTTGCAAATATCCATCCCACATCCATGTGTATCATGCAGAAAGGGCAGAAAAAGTCCAGGCCAAGCCACACAGAGAGGTTACGAATGCTGGCCTGGCGCAAAGGTGGTATCGCGGTAGTCTTTGGCATTCTACTGCTCTCCTGCCATGGCTGATTGTGTCTGGAAAATAATGTTCTTGGAATTCAATGTCAGTATCCTTTGCTCAAGAGCCATGGTAGTACAGTTGTCAAGGTACTCAGCTCTTGACTGAAAGGTCAGCAGTTTGAATCCGCCAGCCTTTCCCCCAAGCGAAAGATGTGCAGTCTGCTTCTGTGAAGATTCACTTCCTTGAAAACTCTATGGGGGCGCTTCGACTCTGTCCTGCAGTGTCCTAGGAGTCAGAATTAACCAGATAACAATGATCATTTG
>NW_022103920.1:37514019-37533515 GCF_000313985.2 Echinops telfairi
AAATTGAGTGGTACCAACTAGGATTGACTTTTGTTAACACCAGTAGAATTAAATTCAAGCAGCAGTCATTGGGCAAATCCACTGTTGAAGACCCTTTAAACCGGATTAAGGAGCAAAGATAACGCTAAAATGTGCATGACTACGCCGTTGTATTTTCAATTGTTTCAAGTGCTTATGAAAGCTGGATAGTGAGTAAGGAAGATCAGAAACTTCCTGATGCATTTGAATAATCAGGTTGGCAAAGACTATTGACAGTCCCTTGGACTTATAGAGGAACAACAACAAATCTGTCTTGGAGGAAGTATTACCAGAATGCCCTTTAGAAACTTCACCCCTGTACTTCGGATGTGTTCTCAGGAGGACCCACTATGGAAAAGGACGCCCTGTTTGGTTAAGCAGAGGGTCAGCAGAAAGAGTCAGACCCTCAAAGAGATGGGTCGAAACAGTGATTCCAACAGAGCATGAAGTGTGAAGGTGGAGCAGGGTTGGGCAGTGTTTCCTTCTGTTGGTCCAAGGGTCACGGGGAGTTGGAGCCAGCTCAGCAGCATCTAATAACACCAGCAGTCTGCTTTTTGTATTTGCCATCTTCCCATGATTCCACCTCTGGCCCTTCTTGAACTCTTCCCCACCAACCCAAGCCTTGCTTTAGTCTCACAGACTTTTGAAGACAGCTATTTCTTCTCAGGAGAAACGAACAGAACCTTCTTGAGATTCAACTTCCGCCTCCTCTCCTTGCTCCCTCCCCTCCTTACCTGGTGTTTGTCTTTTCATCGAAGAATTTTGAAAATACCTGGCCTTCAAGATTCAAAAGAAGAAAACCTCACATTTTATCTTCAGCTGTTGCTAGTAGAATTCCATGCAGGGGGATGCCTTTTTTGAGTCAGGAGAGCCTTCCCTGGTTCACAAACCCCTAAAATTTCCACACAGTAAAACTAGCTACTCAAATCATTCACCAACATAGATTATAGTAAATTGAGTGGTACCAACTAGGATATGAACATGAAAAACATGTACTGTTCATGGGTTCAATGTGGCCTTTAGTAATCAAGGCATGGTTTCCTCTCGCAGGAACTCTGTCTTCAGATGTCCTCAGAACTGACTCTCTTCGTTAGATCATTACAGAGTAGCACTTTGGGGTCAGTTATTCCCTGACTGTGTAGCAAACAAATATGCACGCATGCACAGGTGAACACACACACCCTCCTACCCCTCAGGAACAATATATACAGATACACCTAAACAAATGACACGGAGGCCACACCTGGCCTCCTTTGGCTAAGCAAATCCAACTCCACACTAGACCACACCCCATTGCCACAAGGCAGAGGTCAGGCACTCCTCCATCCTTGAATAGGGTAAAGAAACCCTACTCTGACACCAACCCTCTCTCCCACAACACTCGCTTCTCTGCTGGGCTCATGAATTGGTTGCAGTAGCCAAATAGATCTCACTCACTACACTCACCAGTACGAAGCTTGTTGGGGAAGCGAACAGGTTTTTACAAGCCAAACGAGCCTACATTAAGGATATAGTTGTGGGTCTCCAGGACCACGTCTGCCTCCCCACCCCATGGCCTCTGCAGTACTGCCCTTCTGCTCCGGTGCCTCTGGTCTCAGGGATGCTGATGTCTGCTGCCTCCACCACTTCAGGCTGGGATCTCGAAGCGCTCTCCTGGTGACTCTTCTTGATCGTCCCAAGAATTCTCTCTGTTCCTGCTTCTGAGCTGACTCTCTTATACACAGAAGAAGGGGAAAACTGACCAATCCCCTCCACTGGTGTTTCACACACGTGGGGCACAGCCCCACTCAATCAGGTGGCGATACTCACAGAGCCATGGATTGAAGAGCCTTTGTTAAGCCATTTCCTGGTGTCCCAGGCACCCGCCGACTCTTCTAGCCATTGATTGTCTCCTTCATAAATGAAGAATGAACCTTCCCATCTCTTTTCAGTTATGCCTTCTACAATGACAACTTTTACACTCACAACAACCCCCTGCTAACAATCACAGCTGGATCATCTAATCCATCACCATCTACTTATCCTCTAACTACCTGCTAATTTCTTATTATACAACTGCCTGTGCCCCACGATAGTAAGATGCATGAAGGCAGGCAACTTTTTCTACTGTGTTCATTAACCTATTACAGGACCAAGAATGTGGTGTATTAGGTGCTTAATAAAAATTCATTCAGTCCAATCAACAGGTGAGTAGATGTAGACTGGAGAAAGTAAAATTTAAGCCCTTTGTCACATAATGACAATTTAGCTAAATAAAGTCGCTCCGTTTTGTGTATCCCTCTAACCTTCCCAAGGTCTGAGATTTAAATGGCGCGTTTTTGCTTCTTCCTCTCTGGCTTACTCACGAGTTCCCCTGCAAGAGGACAGGGAACTGAGCCTTCCATCGTTACAGTGGGGAGGTGGAGTTGGAAACCAAGCAAAAGAAAGGCTCCGCTTATTTATTTATTTATTGGGGGTGGGGGTGGGGGGGAGCAAAGGAACAAATCTAGCATTTGTGTTTGAGAGAACAAATGCCCTTCGCAAAGCACAGAAACTGTTCCCTAAATCTTTGAAGTATGTCACTGATCCTTTAACTAGTAGCTGCAGAAGCAAGCATCCTAGGGACAAACATGGGCTTTGTCAGGCTGAAAGCTAATCATAAGTTTACAAAGACTGATTGGGCATTTGGCTTGGACTAATTTCTGGCAGTGGCATAGAGGAGGCTCTTAACGGGCCAGCCACATATATTTTGAGTAAAAACCTTTGTCCTCATGCAAATTCAATTTCTGCCTGGTGGTCTATTTTTGGATTCAAAGAATGCATGTCTTGAAATATAAATTATATTAAGAAATCTGCAAATGTCCCAGCTGGGTCTGTAATGACAGGAGGAAACATAGATTATTGGGGTAGGGGGGGAGGAGAGAAATCATTAGTATTTGTTTATCAGAATTTTTCTTTTAATAATTTATTTAATTACTTGTGGTGAAATCACAAGAGGTCCTATTGAATTCAGGACAAGATTCCCAACAGCCTCTCAATTACTGGATCTGTGCTGATTGGCAGTCATGCTAAAGCCAGTGTGTTCTCTATTATACAGTATAAAATTGTACACTTTAAAATACATAAACAGTTTTATTGGGACATAGTCTAAATATCATACAATTCAATAGTTCAATCATACCAAGAAGAGTTGTACAATCATTATCACAATCAATTTTAGAACTTTTCTCCCCCTGTAATCCTGGTTATTAGCTCCCCATTCCCCAGCCTCCCCTGCGGAAGAAGCCATTCATCCTGTTACTATCTCTATAGAGTCCCCATCTTGGGTTTCACAGATCAACATACAAACCATAAAAAGGAAGAGTCAAAAAGCTAACAGCACTAACAAAATAAAATAGAGAAAAAAAAACAATTGAGAAGAAAACAAAGTATTGAAAACTAGAACAACTTTAAAACAGGCCAAAGGGCGATAGAATAACAGGGTGTTCGATGTTAACCTCCCTACATCTGTGGGAATTTGCTTTTCAGGGCCCTCTGCATGATAACAAGTTTGTTCACAGCCCCCTCTGTGCTCAGAGGCGATTCACCAGCAGGTCCGTCCACGTGGATTTCCCTTCACTATTTTTTTTTAATGATAGATCTTTAAATTGATCAAAAGGGGGCAAAGTTGTACATCTTCATCAATCCTCAAGGCATGCCCCTGATCCTGCCTTCAAGATGTGATTTCAGGGTACTCAGAGGCTCTCATAACCTCCAGTCTCCCCGAAACACTTCCTGACTGATGGGCTCATGCCTGGAAATCTTGAGAGCCTGGCTTCCTATGTTGGTGCCTGGACTCCCTAGAGTCATAGAGCAGCCACTGATGCGTTCACATGCCACGCACTGCACTGGCTTCCCGAGTCATCTGTATTTTCCCTTACTTTGAGGTGACCAGACGTCCCGCTTTTGGTGGGACAGTCCCAATTTTTAACAATTTTTCCCATGTCCCGCGGCATTTTTTAAAAGTCCCGATTTTTGGAAAAAATGCACAACAAGCTAGGGTATACAGTTTTCGGCTGCCATGTGCTATTTCGCCAGGATATGAGTTTTATCAATGTTGCCCCGCTTTACCAATGTTAAAATCTGGTCACCTTACCTTACTTGTCTTATTTTAAGCTTTGATGCCTGCTGAAAGGAGATCTTTGGGGCTTTTATTCTTATGTCATGCTTTTTTTTGGAGGAGAGGGTGGGCAGGTGCTCCTATTGATACCATTTGACAGAGTAGAACTGCTCTAAGCTATAATCTTTTTTTTTAATTAAAAGATCATTTTATTGGGGGCTATTACAGCTCTTATAACAATTGATACATCAAGTGTGTTTGTACACATGTTGCCATCATTATTTTCTAAACATTTACTTTCTATTGAGCCCTTGGTATCAGCTCCCCCCACCACCCAGGACCCCTTGATAAATGATAAGTCATTATTAATTTCATATTTTACGCAGACCCCTGTCTCCCTTCTCCCACAGTTTCTGTTGTTTGTCCTCTGGGGTGGGGGGTGTGAGACTATGTGTCAATCATTGCCATTGGTTCCCCTTTCCTCCCCCTCCTCTCCACACCTTCCCCCTACCCTCCTGGTTCCACTAGGAGGAACCATTCCCATTCCTGTTCCTGGATTCTGTGTGTCTTGAGCTCTTATCTCTTATCTGTACCTGTTCACACATTCTAGCCTAGTCCGCAGTGAAAGGCAGGACTTTGGTCATGATAGTGGGGGGTGAGGAAACCTCAAGGAACCAGAGGAATATTGTGTGTTTCATCAATGCTATACTGCACCCTGATTGACTCATCCCTTCCTTGTGAGCGTTGACCCTTCTATGAGGGGGATGTCCCATTGTCTACACATGGGTTTTGGGTCTCTGCTCCAACCCACCCTTGTTCTCAACAATAGGGTTTTTGCTTGTTTGTGTTTTGGGTCTTCTGATGCCTGTTACCTGATCCTGTTGACACCATAGCTTTGCTATGGATAGCTTTGCTTCCTAGATCTTTCCGGTTTCCTTTTACCTTCCTCCTGCCCCACCATCACACTCGCCCTTCTTCTGCTCTTAGTAATTCCTCTCAGCTAGATTGCTGTTGCTCCAATACCAGCGGTATCTCATCTTTCTCATTGTTGATTTTAATTCCCTAGTTGTTCCCCTGTCTATGGTGTTTTCTGCTCGCCGCTCCTTTCCCCCTCCTCCTCCTCCTCCTCCTCCTCTCAGCTGTAATCTTTATGGATACATCACCAGGCCTTTCTCCTGTCACTGCTGTGTAAGTTCACACTGTCAGCCTTCCCATTAGCGTCCAAGGGCTTTAGGGACGCTCCATCAGGGTGTCTCCGTTCTTTCCAGGGAAGGATACTAAGATTCTGAATAATTATAGGAAAATAGAGAGAAGGAATCAAAAGCTTCCCACTTCACAGTTTTACAGAGGTGCAACCTTGTCCATTTTTTTCGGGGATGAAAAGAGGCTAGTTTTTGGAAAATGTATGGCTATGAAGGTAGTTGACCTGTTTTTTCCGCTCTTTCTTAGAACCTTTCACTTAAATTCCGTTCTCCCCCAAACATTTACATGTGAACGTGTATCCCTTCCTTCCAAAACCAGGTGAACAAGGACCCACCCTTTGGTAACAATACCAGCCCACAGGCTCTTCCTCAGCAGCTTCACCTTCACCTCAGCAGTCCTCCTTCCATAAAGCCATCAGCACGATCCCAGCAAATAGAACCAAAAAGCAGTGGCCCGTGAGTCAGCTCTGCCTCCTGATGGCCCCTTTGTGTGCTGCATAGAGCTTCAAGTGGCAGCTTTCCCAGAAGTTGATCACTAGGACATTCGAGGTGCCTCTAGGTGGCCTCAAACCTCCAACCTTTCCGTTAGCAGCTGGGCACATTAACACAGCACCACTGGGGGTTTCCAGTGCATAAAAGAGAGCAGCCACATTGCTCTGGCTGTGAGACAGAAAACAGGGAGCCTAGCTGCCTATGTCTCATGCCTCTCCTCTGGGTCCTGGTGAGGCTCTGCCCCGTAGTGCTATCCCCTGGCTTTGAACACGGATCTCAGGTATATTTTGGTTGTGACCTTTGCTGCTCTCGATCCACGTAGAGATGACAATTTAGCATCCATTTTAAGTGTACAGACTCAAATGTCGCACCCAGAAACCTGGCTTTACCAATAACAAGGAAGAGAACATGAGAAATAACTCAACAGGTCTAGACCTCCCTCTCTGTCAAATTGGGGAAACATTAGGTTTTGGAGAGGTGTACAGTAGTTAACGTCAGCACAGAGTGCCTGGCATGGAGTAAGTGCCCAGTAGAGGGTCTTGGTGGTGGGGGAGGTGGGGGTGTTGAGTCAGCTCTAAGTCCTGTGTCATCTGTGTTCATGATGGTTGGTATGCTCCAGTCTGCTGCCAGGGACACGTGTGTAGACCGTGTTCTCCTAGAAGCCATAGGGTTTTCATTACTGTATATACTTGAGTATAAGCCGACCCGAAGATCAGCCGAGGCACCTAATTTTACCACAAAAACTGCATTAAAAATGTGCTGGAAAAACTCGGCTGATACACGAGTGTGTACAGTAATTAATTTTCAGAAGTAGATCACGACACTTTTCTTCCTTTTCTAGCTCAGCCTGGAAGTTCTGCTGAAACCTGTCCACTTTGGACACGTGACCAGAATAAATAGTTAGGTGTTGGGCTGGTAGCTTCCAGGTTAGCAGTTTAAAACCACGAGCTGCTCCATGGGCGAAAGATGAGGCTTTCTCCGGCCGTAAAGACTTCAAGTCTCGGAAACCCACCGGGGCATTTCTACATTGTCCTGTCAGGTTGCTATGGGTTGGACCCAACTCCATGGCCGTGGGCTTGATTTGGTTCTGGCTTGGATTGGTTCGCTTCCCTCAACGCAGCAGCACGCAAACCCCTGCAGGACAGCAAGCAGGCAGATGGCGAAGTAAAGAGTCATTGTTAATTTTAAAAATAAATAAACTTCAATCCTAAATGACAGAGAATGCCTCCATTTTAGTGGAGAAAAAGTAAAATCATGGGATTTAATGAGAGCTGAAAAATTTGACAGCTAAGAAATTACTTAATCACTTTTCTCCCACTTGTAATGAATCGGTTTTTCCCCAAATTATATGTGTCCCCCATTTTGCTATAGACAAAAGGTTTCTTATGTATGGTGATGCAAATGTGCACTTTAGGGATGCTAATGTTATAATGAGCCAGAAGTTAATGAACAGGAAACTGAACAAGAATGGGGCAGACAATTTGGCACCAGAGATGGCTGGGGGGCAGGAAGTACAACCCAAGCTTATGTAAGAATGGGGAAGTAATTCAGAAGACCTGGAGGTTGGGCCAGTGGAGACACTGCTTCTGGATGGAGAATGAACTTGACCACATGCTGCAGGAAAGGTTAAATCCTAGTCCTAGCACCCCGTAAATAGAGTTCGTGATGAATTATTCATTTATTTTCTGTGCCCTTTACTGCATGGCGTCTGTTTTTGTCCTGTGTACTGTCGTGAGCTCCATCAGCCAAGTGGATTACAGATGTCTGCCCTCCCACAGAGCAGTCGCTCTAGCACAGCGGTTCTCAACCTGTGGGTTGTGACGCCTTTTGTGTGGGGGGGTGTCGAATGACCCTTACTCAGGGGTCACCCGATTCATAACAGTAGCAAATTACAGTGATGAAGTAGCAATGAAAATAATGTTATGGTTGGGGGGAATCACCAGAACAATGGGAACTATATGAAAGGGTCGTGGCATCAGGAAGGTTGAGAACCACTGGGTTAGTGGTTCAAGCTCAACCAGAAGCATCTAGAAAGACAGGCCTGGTCTTCTTGAAGGTCGCAGCCTTGAAAAACCAAGAGCTGGAAATTACCTCAAAGGCAGTTAACCACCTCCACGTCCAAGTGGCAGCACAAAATGGAAAGATAATTGGCAAAGGGTGTGGGGAATGTTGTAAAGCAGTGGTTCTCAACTTTCCTAATGCCATGACCCTTTCATACAGTTTCTCATGTTGTGGTGACCCCCCAACCATAACATTATCTTCGTTGCTACTTCATCACTGTAATTTTGCTACTGTTATGAATCGGGCAACCCTTGTGAAAGGGTTGTTCGACCCCCAAAGGGGTTTTGACCCACAGGTTGAGAACCACTGTTGTAGTCTTGGCTTCTGCAGTGAGAAGTATGGAGGAGCTAGTATGGGGCTAAAGACAGCAGGCACATCATCGGCATACAAGTTATCAGAGGAAGAGCGGTAGATTTAAAATCAGAGGATCTGAATCCAAGCTTAGATTTAGAACCCTCCATAATCCTGTGTTATTGTTTCTTTAACTTTTCTGAGCCTCAACTTTCTTACGTGTAAAATGGGAATAGTCATTGCGATACCTTACAGTTATTGGGAACACTAACGAAATAATGTATCTGAACCCCATCTAGAAACCATGAAGATCTGGGTAAATATTGGTTACCTGTGGGGGACCAGCCTCCCCTCAACCAAATGGGTCCAAGAGGTGGTTGTGTATTTGAGGTTGTAAATTAAAGAGACACCAGAAAGATAAAGCGTGCAAGGGCTCACCTCTTCCGATGGAGACCAGAACCAGAATGAGATCATACTTTATTCTCTCACAGACTTACATAATCTCAGGCAAGCAAGCCACAGAAAGCATACATGTAACATGAAGGGGGCAAGCAAGGGGTATACATGTGACAAGAAGGTACATATGTAACAAGATGAGCAGGCTCTAGGGTCAAGATGGTAGCCTAACTTTGGTCTTCTCTGAGCTGACTTGACCTTAGGTGTCTTTGAGCTCTTCCCCAGGGGAATAATCTATCTATGATCCTTATCAGAAGGGAATGGGTCCTATTTAGGGTGGGACAAACAATAGGGTCTGATTGCTTTTGATAGCAGATAGCCTTCAAGCAGTTGAAATTCAAGTGTACAGTGAGCCACCATGTGTTTGCAAACTGCATCTTAAATTTGGCATTATTATGGGGGGTGGGGGGCACCGAGGGGAATGACTTTTACTTAGGAGAATGTGAGTGGGACTCATCTCCAACCAACAAATGTGAAGGTTCCCTCCATGGGAGCCCCGGCCTCCCAGGCTCCTTAACATGTGAATGTTGAGGGTTTGTCCAGATAGGCTCTCATCTCTTTCTGTTTCCCCAGTCTCCCATCAGCAATTGCAGGCAGTCTCGGGTTTTCAATAGCCATTGCCAGTTCCAACACCTGCCACTTGCCCTTAGAGCATTCTATAGAACGAAAGGTAATGAATGCTATGTAAATTTATTCTCACTTGAAATGATTAAGGAGCCCTGGTGGCATACTGGGTGATTCATTGGCCTGCTAACCCCAAGTTCAGCAGTTTGAACCCCCCAGCCTCTCTATGGGAGAAAGATGAGACTCTACTCACAGAAGGTTCGCAGTTTCAGAAACCCACAGGGGCTGTTTCACTCCTTCCTATGAGGTTGTTATGAGTCAGAATGAGCTCCATGGTTAGTGGTATTTTGTTGCTGCTTTAAATCATTTGAATCAACCTCTACTTGCAACAGATTCTTCATCGCTGTCAGCTTCACTGGCAGAAGGCGTAACTTTGAAGTCATCAAAAAGGCGTGGAGCCTTTTCTTGCATGTTACGAAGGCTAACTAGAGCCTGGTGCACCTGCTCCAACTCACCTACAAATTCGATAAAGATACACTTAGAAATGGATCTCGTTCATAACATGGGGGCTGCTTGTATTCCATTTGCTGCATGTGAGACAATCTTACTGGCCTTTTTAGTAACCACTGAAGAGTTCTGCCCATCTGAACATTGGCTTCAGGCCCTCCTACTGCCTTTATGGCACAGGGAAACAGCGTTTGGGAGGAGATGGGAGCTAGGTGGTACTTGTCAATTTAGCAAATTAAAAAAAAATTTTAAACAAGTCTCTTTTGATGGGTCTTATCTAAAGATAAGCAGCTGAGGCTCCTTAGCAGCAGGAAGGAAGGACTGCTGGCCATGGGTTATACAAATGAACTTATTAAGGGGATTTATGAAGCCATCTCGTTAATCAGAAAGGAGGGGACTGAAAGAGCCATTCTTAGACAAGCCACGATCTCCTGCTGGACAATTAGGAGCACGGATTTCATGATACTGTTGTAGTCCTCAGTTGGGGTCAGGCATGTGAGCTAGGATACAGCTGGTGGGTGGATGCAAAAAGGCCGTTAATTAATCACAAGGGGGTGGAAGGGAGGATGGGGCATTTACACTCTTTGATTTCACGTGGCCTCGGTTCCACTGCATTGACCTGTGTTTCCTGCTCTGACCCCTGTTGGATGGCTATGAATTGTCTCGTGTTAAATCCTCATTTCCAAGTTGCCATGGGGCTGTTGTTGACAACCATCAGTCTCGGCCTTCCTCTGATGTAGAGTAAATTCCCTCCAGATATTTCAGAGTAGGATGTTACTTTAGCCAGTGGAGAGTCGGTGCATTTACCTATTGGGGTATGCACTTAAGCCATTTTCTTTTTAGCTACAGTTGGGTTTGCCCCCCGACTTCTGGGGACCCCATATGCAATGGAATGAAACATTGCACACTCCCACGTCATCCTCCTGGCTGGTTGTGGATGAGGCTGTTGGGATCCATGGGGTTTGCCGTGGCTGATTTTCGAAAGTAGACTGCCAGGCCTTTCTTCCTAGTCCATCTTCTCTGGAAGCGCCACTGAAACCTGATCAACATCAGCTACATGCAAATCTCCCCAGACAGGGGGGAGGTGGGGTGGCTGTGCATGAGACCCACTAGCCAGAAAAGTCCCCACATCTCCTACCTGGATGAAGATTCTACCACTGCTCCCATTCAGCTGTTTGACACTGGCACTGAACAATAGCTCATTTTTCCCCCAAGGGTCAAAAATAAATAACCTACCACCATCATCGAGTAAAGTCAGACTCAGAGATACTATGTAGGGTTTCTGACTCTGTAATTCTTTCCTAGGGTGGACAGCCTCCACTTTCTCCCTCAGCTCGTGGATTTGAACTGCTGAGTTTGGGGTTAGCAGCCTGATACTTATCCAACAGCACCACTCAGTGTCAGGCACTGACCATAGCTAATCTCCTTTAGTCTTCATGTTCACCCGATGGGTATTCGCCAGGTTTACAGATGAGGACATTGAGAGCCACACACCTTCAGTAGCTTTTCTAAGGTCACAGTTTGGGAGGAACTGGACTTTCGACCAAGGCCAGGCTGACATCAGAGTGTGGCCTTGACCATGAGACAGGGATGCATTTCTTCGATGAGGACACTGCCGAGAAACACATATCGGTTTGTTTCTACAAGTACAATTTAGGGACACTGTTGCTTTTCTTTGAGCTGTGCATCCCTTCTCTCACCCTCCTTTTCCCAGTTCTTTCTCCCCCATTGACACAAACTCCCTGCCCCCTATGTTTCCCATCTAATCTTTTGAGTTACCGTTGCCAATCTGATCCCCAATGAAGGCATTTAGGGATCAATCATGGGGAAGGCAGAACATGTTTCACTAGTTATGCTAAGCTGTTGCTTGGTTTTAAGATGACTTCAGGGGGGCGGGCAGAATGTTTAAAGTTTAAAGATGATCTCAGGACAATCGATTCAGGGATGCGTTCACCCTCCATGATGTCATGTAATCAATCTAGAATATATGGGAATTTGAAATTCTGTCCTGCATTTTAATCAGTCTTGTTCTACGGAATCTTGGGTGAAAAGGTTCCGTTAGGGTAGCCGGGCACCATGCAGTTCTTCTGGTCTCCTGGCAAAGGAGGTGGGTGTCCAAGGAGGCAGTTAGCCACACAGCCCATCTCTTCCCCTACTACTCACTGCCCTTCAGCCCCTGTTACTGCAGGTGCATGGAGATCAATTGTTAGCCCTTGGAAGGCTACTGCAAGCTTTTAAGACGTCAAATGCTACTGTGAAGTAGGAAGCAGAATAGACGTAACAAATATGTTATTAGGCCAACTAACTGGAATATCCCACAAGACTCTAGACCAAAGAACGAAATTCCATGAGTTGTTTAACTGTGCAGAAACAGCCTCAGCATCCACCCCCTTCTGTGGCGTGCGTTTTGTTGTTGTAAATACACTAAGGTGACCAGATTTTAACATTGGTAAAGCGGGACACCATTGATGAAACTCATATCCTGGCGAAATAGCCACATAGCAGTCAAAAACCGTATACCCTAGCTTGCCATGCATTCTTTCCAAAAATCAGGACTTTTTTAAAATGCCGTGGGACACGGGAAAAAATGTTAAAAATCAGAACTGTCCCGCCAAAAGCGGGACATCTGGTCACCTTAAAATATACCTATCACATAAATTTTGCCAATTCAACATTCTACAAGCATACAACTTAACCATACCCTTAATATTGGTCCTTCATAATTAATCTTCACTTTTTCCGACTGTTCCGAAAATCCATGGTAACCACTAATAATAATCTTTGAGTTTCTGTGTGAGGTGCAGCAGTACCTGTTGTTGTGTTATTGGCTTAGTTCATTCAGCGTTATATTTTCAGGTGGGTTTCCCATTGGACAGGTCAGTGGCTCAAATCCACCAGCCACTCCCAGGGGGAAAGATGAGGCTGTCTACTCCTGTAAAGAGCGGTAGTCTTGGAAACCCTAAGGAACACTTCTACTCTGTCCTATAGGGTCACTCTGCATTGCGATGGACTCAATGACGATTGGTTTGGTCTTATCAGTTCTTCATTTCTTCTACTGCCTAAGTAGTATTCCGTTGTGTTTAAGGACGCATTTTGTTTATCCTATAATTTAATTCATGAAAAAGAAAAAGAAAAAATAGTTGCTAAAGAATACAATCCTAAAAAAAAAAAGAATACAATCCTGTTAGGACACCTCTTTTTGGGTGATCAAGTTGTGTTTGTCTTTCAATGTTTCCCTCCTTTTTTTCTTTCCCACTTTCTCTCTCTCTCATTGGTCAGAGAATTGAAATGATGTTTTAGTTTCTAGCAAAGTCAAAAAAAACGTTGATTCCATTTATTCATTTAAAGTAAAGAATATCTACACCTATACAGATAGAACAACTAGATCTAAAAGCTAGTGCTGCTGCTACTAGCCAGTCCCTAGGACTGGTGCCTTACTGTCAACAAGAAAGACACACTGGAGGGAGACCAAACTAGTTGGAAGCAACTTGTCCTTGCCTGTCTTATTATTGCCATTCCTTAAATTGTATTAACTTCTGGTTTTGTAATTATGTATCATCAAGCTTATAACCTTTACACACTTGCTTGCTATCTGGCTATTTCAAATTCAAAAATAAATTACATAATGAAACTAATTTTATTTCCCTTTGAGATAATGCATTTTTAATTACTCAGAAGGGAGTCAAATTAAGTAGTATTTACCCAAAGTAAATGCAAAAGATAATAATAAAATATTTCCATGACATGTTTAATTCAAAACACTCATGGTACACAAATTAATTTGGCACTGGATTAGGGCACATGGAGGAAGGGGTTGTCCAGAAACCGCCTTTTTCTTTTGATCTTGCCTATTTCCTCTGCCAGTAGCTAAGCGCGTGGATTTGCATTTGCCAGTTTTCGATGTGAAACCCTTGGAGATGTGACTAATCCCAGGCGATTTTATTCAGGCTCATGTACAGATTGCTCTCTGGAAGTGCCCAGATGTGAGCGTTCTAACTCCAGCTTCGCAGCATCCTTTATCTGGCACCAGAAACCCTATTTGCAGTAGTTAACTATCTTTTTTACATTTGCTATGGTCCAGCAGTGCTGCAGAGCTTTGTGGCTTCAGTAGCACGTTGATGACAATCAGCAAATTCTAAAGGCTTTTCAGAGCCCTGACAGAATAGATAATGATGCTGCACAATGCTGAGATGACAGGAGAGAATGGATATTCAAATGTTGGTGCAATTTCATGCCCCAAACACAATTACAGTTCATTTCCTCTGATTAGCTTTTTCAAGTTCTGACTTTAATTCTTTATTGTTTAACTTCTGTGAGATGGCTTCCAAAAAACATTGCCACCTGAAATCTGTCAGAAATGTTCCCAGGGTTGTAATCAAAAGGAGTGGAAATGCTGGTTTTTCCACTAGTACTTTTAACCCTGCTCTAGCTATACTGATGGCTGCTGATTCAACTGCTTAAGGATTATTAGCTTTTGTATCAAAGAACTATGGTGCTACAGCTGACAGAACCAGGGAAAAAAATAATAGAGTAACTTAAGTGAAGGAGTATTATTTTTGCTCAGGTCGAAGAGACCGGGCAGCTGGCTGCATGGAAAAAAATGTGACCTTCCTAGAGGATCATGGGCTCTGGGCTCCTTGCTCTGGGCCCTTCCCTCCTTAAGGCTACCCAGGGCCTCATTCTTTCTGTTGGCTTGCTGTTGATGCCCACATTGGAGCAAGAAGATGGGCCAAAAGGACGCATGTTTGAGGATGGTATTACTTTTCCAGTTGATAAATGTGTTGGCATTAGCACTGAAAATTGACCTTTTCAACTGTGGGATAAAAGGGAACCTACAAAACTCAACGAGATTCATGTTGAGAAGCCTATCTATTGTCTAACATCCAAAGTTTACATTTTGTCCCATCTTACAACTTTTTTTCTAACGTGGGAGTGTAAATGCCTTGCTCTTTACAGGCTTCCTCTTGAGAAAAGAGGAGCCCCACAATTCCTTTCCCATTAGATTAGGTATTCAGCAAGCATCAGAAGCCACTGATGAGTTGATCTCAACAGATTCTAGCCTTGACTCCGAAATTTCTGATTTACCTTTCTAACAAGTTGCCAGGTGAGCTGATGCTGCTTAGTCCAAAGACCACATTCTGATGCCCACTGGGTTAGAAGAATTTTGATCTCTTATGGCGGAAGTTTCTTATTATTAAGAAACTCCTGGATAAGTCTCTGGAGCCTTCATTTTTATGACTTAGATGTTGATTAGATATCAATTAAACAATGATTTCTTGAGGTCCTCCTGTGTACTGGCACTGGTCATAAGGAGAGAAAGAGAATAACCCAAGGCAAACAAGCCTCTGCCACCCAGCTGGTTCTGATTCATAGCGATGGTATAGAGGGTTTCCGAGACTGCAAACCTTTACTGAGTAAAGGCAAGGTCTGCCTTTCAAAGCCACCACCCACTCCTCATTGCAAACAGATAACCCACTTGCTGCTAACCCCAAGGTTGGAGGTTCAAATTCAGCCAAGGGTACCTGGTGATCTCTTTCCAACAATTGAAACCCCCTGGAACACAGTTCTTCTCTGACACACGTGGGGTCTCCATGATCTGGAATCAACCTGACACCAATTGGTTCGGTTGGCCAGGCCTCTTTCAGAAGATGTGGAGGAATAAAAAAGAAAAAGGAATACTTAGAAGAGTCTTGATACATGTTAAGCACTCAATCAGTGCCTTTTCTCCTCCTTCCTGTCTCTTTTTCTCCTCCCCCTGCCTTGTTGTAGTTTTGCTTTACTCATCCTGCAGGGTCTTTATCCTCCTTGAATCACCATCGTCTTCACTTATTGAGAATAAATTTGATTTTTGCAATGGTCAGATACCCTCACAGTCAACACTGTACCACTGGATGAGTGAGAATGCTCCCAAGCAGTGATTGGCAAATGACGAATCCTCCACTGTTTAGAAACTACCTGTGAGCAGAAAACAGGTGTTGTTGTTTTTTACAGTTTTGGGTGATTGAAAAGTATCAGAAGTACACTTTTGGCGAGTGAAAATTTCAGTGTCCATAAATAAAGCTTTATTAGAACACAACCATATCCATTTGTTTAGTGTTGTTTATGGCTGCTTTCCTGTATGGCCTACAAAGCCTGAAAGGTTTATTGCCTGGCCCTTGACCAAGAAAGTGTGCTGACCTCTAATTTAAAGGAGGCCCGCGGCACTGTGGGATGTGCATTGGACTGCTACCCTCAAAGTCAGATATGCAAACCTACCAGCTGCTCCAGGGGAGAAAGAGGAGGGAGTCTGCCCTGGTTCTCAACCTTCCTCAAGCCGTGACCCTTTCATACAGCTCCCCATGCTGTGGTGACCCCCAACCATAACATTATTTTCATTGCTACTTCATCACTGTAGTTTTGCTACAGTGGTGAATCAGGCGACCCTTGTGAAAGGGTTCGACCCTGAGAGGGGTCGCGACCCACAGGCTGAGAACCACTGCCAGAGAGGGTCTCTATGTCTGAATAGACTGTAAGGCCTGGACTTTGGGGTTTATGCCAAAAGAATGGAATGTATGTGAATTTTGACTTGGCCCTGAGCCTGCTGTGAATGAAGTGTTTCTTGGTAGGAGCAGAGTTGGGAAGGAAAAAGGGCTTTTTACTCCCGAAACAGTCATGGTCTTGGAAACTCAGATGACAGGTTCTACCCTGCCCTATGGGTTCGCTGTGAGTTGGTATCCACTCCAGGTGAATTTGGTTTGGTTGTAGCAGGGTTAGAAGGGACATTGAATTTCCCAAGATGACTATGTGAAGACAGCCTTAGATGAGGCAGATGACGGCGTTTGATATAATTGCCTACACAGAGACAAAAAATCACCTCTTTGCTCTTCGTCACTGTTAAACCACTCACCGATTGGTAACTGTATCGTCATGAGATTTATTACTAGATGCACCCTGCCCCCTTACTTTTAGACAGTTTTATCGATGAAGCGATCCAGGCACTGGTCTGGGGAGACAGGTGCAGTGAGGTTTCACTTGAAACTGCCCTTCGTTACAGTTAGGACCTGAGTTTCACAAGAGATCTAATAACAATGCAAGGCCCTCCTCCTCACCCAGCCATTGTGTTATCCTCAGGGAAATGAATCCATTGTCTCCTCCAGCAAGCTGGGAAGTCCATTGTATTTCTGCCAGAGAAGGACTGGACTATATCAAATTTCCATTTTAAAACCCAGGGACAAGCTTTTTCTAGAAACAGATTGAAACTGATAACAGATTCCGATAGCCCCCGATGGTGCCAGTACTGGTGTTTGTGAATGAATGCATATTGCTTTTCCTTTAAATACAGTGATTCCTGTGAGAATCGGTGATGTTTTGTTTTTCTCTGAAGTCCTGGGCCCCAGTAAAAGAGAGAGGATAGCAGCTCTTCTTTTTTCCTTCCTTCCTTTCCCTGCAGCTATGTAGATGGAGGATGGGATCTAGTATCCAGCGCGTGCTATTAGGTAGACTTACAGCTCAGCTGGTTGAATCGGACTAGCCGGTGGAGTAAATGAATTCAAGAGTGCCATCTGTCATTTGCATCGGCTGCCTGACTTTTCCTTGTGGCATCTAATTCTCCTCTTCTATCAAAGTCTTCCCCCAGTTTATTGTTCCAATTGCTTCTTCCGTCATTCAACGAGTAGATGAATGAATGAGCCCTTCCGTGAGCCGCTCTGATTAGCCATTCATTCATTCATTCATTCATTCAGCGGAGTGCTAATTATGTACCAGCCGAGCCCGCCACCGGCCCTGCCTTCCGCAGTGAGGAGATGAAGGGACGTAACTAGGTGCAGCGAAGTATGGTGGGCTTCTCATCGATGTTCGCCTGGGAGGGGGCTGCAGCTCAGTAGGACACAAGAGCTTTGCGCGAACAAAAGGCATCGGGCTCTGCACAGACAGTCTTGCGAGGCTTTCTGGGTGCGGAATTGAGACGGAGAATGAGAAGGGGAGGGCTGCGAGGCAGGCAGCGAGGCAATATTGGACCTAGAGGAAGACCCAAGGGCGTCTGTGGGTGGTGCAAAGAGTTACCCACTGGCTGCTAACCGAGGGGCTGGAGTTTTGTGGCCACCCAGAGATGCCAGCAAGCACACCGGGAAAACCCTGAATTCGGGGTGGAGTCAGTAAGTCGCACACTGATGCGGCTATTTGTATTCTAAACCTGAAAGAAAGGCGTAGTCTGGGTGGTGCCACAGGTGCACGTGGAAGTGAGTAGGTGTCTGAACATAAGGATCCTTCTGGGCTAAGTAGAAAGGCTGCGCCTGAACCTGGGAGGTGAACCAGGGGACCCAGTTAGGGAGGGAGAGGATGAGGACTTGGTGATGACACTCTGGAAGCCGTGTGGAGCATGGACTGAGGTGTTGAGGCTGGAGACAGGGAGTCCGGGTGGAGGCCAGTAGGGTAGCTAGCTAGCTGGTGACCATCTAGAGAAGGAGAAAATTAGAGAGAAGTTTTAAAGAGAAGCACTTCACTGGACTCTGACTTGTTCCTCTGCCTTTAAAAAACATGCGGGTTAAAGTCCCATAACAAAAATTAACCGTCGGTGACTTGTTGAGATGGAGGAGAAGGAAGGACACAAATGGTAACATCGAGGCTCCTTGTCCACGCACATGAAGACGGAGTAGAAGAGAAATCTGGGAGCAAGACACCTGTAGGAAATGTCATTAAGATTTAAGCCTGAGAGACATACAGGAAGAGTAGAGGAAGAGAAGTCTAAAGGGGGCTGGGGAAGGACCCCTGAGAGCTAGCGAGGAAAAGAGGTTGGGGAGCCAGGGGACGGAGGGAGGAGTGTGGAGGAAGTGGTGTCCAGCAGCGCCCCGTGCAGAAAGGTACAAGCTCCCTAGGACCTCAGACTTTGACCTGCAAGATCTTCCAGAAGTGGCTTCAAGCCCCCTTCCCAAACTTACCTCTTTTCACTGTTTTCGCTCAAAGTGAATGATTCTGTTTGTGTGTGTCCCTCAGTTTTCATCGTCTGCTCTTTCTTTTCCTTCTCAGAAGGCTTTGACGTTCCCAGCAATGCTGTCAACCTTCTAATGCAGCTCAACTGGCAGTCGTCTCTCCCTGTTCTAGGCCACGGGCTCACTTTATGTGGACAGCTCTGTGCCCCTGGTCCCATGGGACGCTGGGGGTGCTGTTGGGGAAGCATTGGACTGCTAACTGCAAGGTCGGCAGTTCCAACCCACTAGCCACTCCTCGGAAAGAGGATGGAACTATCTACTCCCAGAAAGACAGCATCAGAAGTCCTATCTATGAGTTGGGCTCGACCCTGTGGCAGTGAGTTAGGCACCCCAGGTCACTTTTTACTTAACGTTGTAATTCCTCATATCATTATACCCTCCCCCTTGATGGCAGAACTCACCAATCCTTGTTGCAGAATACTTTGGGATTCAACTATGATTTTCTACCATCGGCCGCAATTCTTTCAATGGGTTAGGAATCATAAAATAAATCACACACACCCTCAACCAAAATATAGCTCTTAGAAATTTAATGATTTGTGATATAAAATCAGTAATGTTTTCTTATAATACGCTGGCATTGTTTGCTCATCTTCTTAGAAACGATGGAACTTGACGAGTGGATAACGAGCAGAGAAGTGTTTTAAAGCATTGGTTCTCAAACATGGTGGTATGTTGTAATTCCATGGGGAGTTTAAAATACATATATTGACACAGAGGCCCCACCCTTGGAGGTTCTGAGGAAATGAGTGGAAAGCTTGAAGGAGCAGGACTCCAAATTTAATCCCATGCTGGTTGTCAAATTGACTTCAACTCCTGGCAGCCCCATGGGTTTCAGAGGAGAATTACACTTCCTGGGGA
>NW_022103920.1:37534039-37536698 GCF_000313985.2 Echinops telfairi
AGCCCACGATGCCCCCTGGGCTCCTTAGACTATATACTATCACGTCTAGTTTAGTTCACTCATCAAAGCTGCCGGCTTTATTCAGAGGGAGAGCTTTGCACTTTGCTGTTCTCTTGGGTGGAGCTATCTTGACACACTGACTTCTCCGTTCTCTGAAGGACTCCCACCCCCAGCTGCTCACAGCACTCCCTCTCCCTCTTGTTCCCCCTTCTTTCCAAAGGTCACTTGAGCTTTTTTTCCTGCCTCTTCTGATTGGTGGATTATAACAGGACTTTCAGTCCCTGGGCAGCCGGCTGCATACCTTCAACATCCTTTTTAAATACTTGCCAAGATCCAATTCAAATACTTCCTACTCTAAGAAGTATTTTTGATTCATAATCCCCAAATAATTTCCTTTTTCTGAACTCTCACAGCATATCCTGCCATTCTTATATATTTACCCCATTATTCTTTGTATTATAATTATTTGTGCTAAAACCTCCTTTTCTGGTTCCCATCATTCAATTTTTTATTGTACTTGATACAAAATAAAATAAATGCATGCACAAAATATGTAATTAGTTTATTGGCATCAAGTTCATATTATCTATCATGTAAGCATATCATATAATTGAGGACTGGAGGAAATAGCTTGAATGCCTATTAAATTTTATTCATTACATAAAAGTTAAGAAAGAAAAGATTTATATATATATGTTTATATATATAAATATGTGTATATATATATATATATAGAGAGAGAGAGAGAGAGAGACCAATGTAATAATTTAAAACACTTCATCTGAAGCAATTTACGTCCATGAGGTAATTATCATAATTTATTGTGTTGTATCAAAAATGAGGCCACAAATTACTATTTTCTGTAACAATAAACCCATATCTAAGGACTGTTGAGACTTTCGAAGGACAAGGTTTCCATCATTTAATTGTTATGTAGATTGAATGACTGTGTTGTAAGCGCTTTCAGTGGAACAGACGCACTGCAGCCTTGTCTACCTTCTCTCTCATTGCTCACAAGATAACTCGGTATTTTGTTATCTTTTTTGGCCTAATGTGAAACTCATGCTACAGCTCATCTTATTAAATATTTAAGAAATCATATTAAGGTGACAGGTGTGTCCACTTTATGATAGATGCTGGCTGTATCATCAGAGCCTTTACTTCATTATGTACAATACACTACCATTATTATCCCACAGTACAGTTAAAATTGGACAAGGGTCATGCAATTTCCAGTAATAAAACGTACTAAATCTGGGAGTTGTAGATTGACCTCATCATGACTTTGGAGTTTGTTTCATGAAAACAAATTAAGCTCGGATATAGGTAGGACCGGGTGCACTTGTTGCTTGGCAGTGAGAGGGCTCCGTTCCAACTCAGTGTTCTGAGATTTCAAGAGTTCTTTTTAAAGAGTGACAGCAGAGCTGAACAGGATGATCTACCGGCGTGCAAGGTGCTAGTTCTTGGCCATCCCACTGCTTCTCGGCGTGAAAGAGCAGCTTTTGCACCCCACGCTAATGTCAGATTTCTGCCTCACACTTGCAACGTGCTGCCTCTTCTGTCTGTTGCTCGTTGCCCGTCATTCTGGTGAGAGAAGCTGAAATCACTGGAGCGTCAGGCTCCTGAGCCCAATGAGAAGAATGGTTTTATTTGCAGTAACCAAAGGAAAGAGAAGGCGGAATGGACTGATGCTGAGGGAGGACTGGCCCTTAGCCCAGATGTGCACTCATGTCAATTCATTCTGCTCTTTCCTTGGTTATATTTACTTTTCAATTGCTCAAATTGCGTGTGCATCAGAAAATGGGACACACATCCAGGTAGCCAGTGTTGTTTGTGTTTTTCCCCCTCCCCATTCTCCCCCATGATTATGGGGGTTCATTAGGGAAGTTAACAGGCTACAAGAAGTCAAGGTCATAAAACATTAAGGATTCAGTCATTTTGTCCACAGAGCCTTGTCGCAGGATCATGCTAGCAGACTCATCTGCCTGGTCCTCGGCCTCTGTAGGCCCTCGGCCTCTGCCTTGCTCAAGCAAAAGCAGGCAATAGCAAGTATGGGTGAGAGCATGGAGAAAGTGGAGCCCTAACACTCTGTTACTGAAATAGTTTCCTACAGCCCTGGCAGGGAAGGTGAGTGGGAAATGGGATGCTAAAAACAGTGAGTACAAAAAGAAGAAGTATCCTCAAATTGATTGTAGTGATGATTATACAACTCTTTTAAAATAGGATTGAACGACTGCAATGAATGATATATGAGTTATATGTGAATAAAACTGCTTTTAAAAATAAATGCTGCCAGGGAATCCAGGATAGATAAGCTCCTCAGGGCCAACAATGAGAGTAGAGATACCAGGAGGATTAGGGGAGGGTGGGGGAGAAAGGGAGAATCAATCACAAGGATAAAACTATAACCCCCTCCCAGAGTAACGAATTATGGAAAAATGGGTGAGGGGCAACCGAGGACGATGTAAGATATGAAAATAATAATCTATAACTTATAAAGGGTTCAGAAATGGGGAGCTGATACCAGGGGCTCAAGTGGGAAAAGAATGCTTTGAAAATGATGATGGCGGCATATGTGTAAATGTGCTTGACACACTGGAGCAATGTATGGATTGTGATAAGAGATTTGTAAAAGCCCCCAATAAAAGTTAGAAAAAAA
>NW_022103920.1:37537188-37539416 GCF_000313985.2 Echinops telfairi
TATGTATGGATTGTGATAAGAGCTATAAGAGCCCCCAATAAAATGATTTAAAATGCAAAAAATAAAAATGTTCAGTGGTGCACCCTCTTTGGAAAAGAGTCTGGTAGATGTTCAAAACATTGACCATTGAGTTACTATATGACCTAATACTTTCACTCACAGGTGAATGTGCATGAGAATTAAAAGCTCTTATACACACAAACACGTGTACATGAATAGTCAAGGCAACATTATTCAAAATAGCCAAAGAGTGGAAACAGTCCAAAGACTCATCAACTGATGAATGGATAAGCAAAATGTAGTCTATCCATACAAAGGAAATATTATTTGACCATTAAAGAGAATGAACTATCATTCATGCTACAACATGGGTGGACTTTGAAAACAGTAATGCTGAGTGAAGAAGCCAATCACCAAAGGGAACATATTGTCTGATTCTGTTTATGTGACATAGCTAGAGTAGGCAAGTCTGTAGAGACAGAAGTGTGCTGCTGGTGCCTAGGTGAGAGAGTTAGAGAAATACAGTGGCTGCCAGTGGGCACAGGCTTTTGGGGGTAGTGCTAGAAATCAGATTGTGGTGAGGATTGCATGGTTCTGTGACTATTCTGAAAACCAGTGAGTTGTATACTTCAGATGAGTGAATTATACAGGATGGGTGTTATAGATCCTCAAAGGTGCTATCTCAAAATGGGGTGAAATTCACTCTTGGGGAAATTTTTCACAAGACGGGATCATATACCTTCTGGAGTAATTTTAGGTCTAGATATGGTACTTTGCTTGGAGATGATTGATATGATCAGAATTATACATTTAGTCCAGGAAATTAAATTTCCGTTACATAGGGTTAAAATTAGTACCACACGTTCTCTCTCTGGTACCATAACTCTTATTTGAGGAGGGAACATTAATCACTTCTGCCGCCCAGCTAGTGTGCTGGACACCTAAAATGATTTATGTTTATATGCGCTACATTTTACTTGGTAGCTTATGCTTTATGTGACTTTAAGCCCAGAAGTTTCTAGCAGAGCAGACATAAATTTTCTCACAGGAAGTTTTAACCAAAGGAAAAAGTACCAGTGTATGTAAATGATTGAATGAATAAAAGCAACAAGTAAGATAATAAGGTTGCCAAAAGATAACATCAGTCTCACTTTCTTAGGCTTTAGAATGCCATCTTGTGTTAGTCCAGGTTAACTAGAGAAACAACTTCATTGACACTCATATATAGGTAAGAGAGAACTTTATATCAAGAAGCAATTATACATCAGTAAAATACCCCAGCCCAGTCCAGATCAAGTCCATAAGTTCGATATTAGCCCATAAGTTCAATATTAGCTCATGAATTCCTCTGCAGACTCACGCACTGCATGAAATGATGCTGAATGCAGAAAGATCACAGGCCGGTGGGTGCAAAGTCCTGTTGGTTCAGTGGCAGTGGAAGCATCTCCTGGTCTCTGGCTACCATCAACATGGCTCCATGTGGCTTGTCAACAGGAATGTGAAGCAGAGAGAAAGTGTGTCCTGCCTCCAGGGAGGAAGAGAAGAAACTCCCAGAGTTCTCATGAGAAGGCCACGCCCACAAGGAGGCATCACTCAGGCTGTGACCTGATTGACTGGCTAGACTCCACCCCATAACCTATTTACCAAGTTGACATGAAAGTATGTAACTCCCACACTTCTTAAATAAAGAGAAAAGGTATCATACAGGAATGTATCTTGAACAAAATGCCATCCATTGTGTCCAGGCAAGAGAGTCAACACATTAAAAAAAACATACAAGCAAGTAAATCAACCTCTGTTCCAGTGTATCTGCCTGACCATGAAAATGTTAGATTGTCATCCTGTTGCTGTGCACATTTTATATTACATTTGGAAAAGATAATTTTAAACGTTCACTTATGGTTTGTAACTACCCTGACCTTGAATGAGAACAATTATAACTTGATTCTTCTGAGATGGTCATCTGACTTAAAAACAAGGGTGTGAGCAAGCTAACTAGGCTACTTAAAGTCTCGTCTCGACAGCAGAAATTCTGCATAAGCAGCTAATGTATTTAAGGAGCAAGTCTCATGCCACTGACAGGAATGAACTTCAACTCTCTCTGTCAAGGATTTTGAAAGCACTGAAAGTCAAACAGACTACAGAGCTGTATGCTGGCATCCTGAGGATGGCCGAAAATAGGGAGAGGTGGCAACTGAGATGAGACAATAACTTTGCATTGTAAAAAA
>NW_022103920.1:37540905-37549786 GCF_000313985.2 Echinops telfairi
TGAAACCTCTCATCTTTAAATGTGCTGCCTTTTTATGCAGACTTCATGCCACTGAGACTTTAAGTAGCCCAGTTAGCATGCCTGATTACTATTCCCAGGAATCTGGCTAAGAATTGCAGAGTTTTCAAAACATATAATCTACAAAATTCCTTTCACGCCTTCCTAATTCTACAAGCACTCTGGCAATATACGTGGGATCCTACAGCTACAGGATGAAATAATGTGTGGATCATATTTTCAGTTTTAATTACAACGAATTTGCATTCATCCCAATTTGTTTTCTTTTGTGACATGGGTATCACATTTCCACCAAGTAGTTTCTTATTCAAAACTCCTTTACGTGGGTGTGTAGGCCTTTGGTTATTTACCTAATTAATGGGGTATATGATCCAAGCATGTATAAGGAAAACCACCAAAGAATTTATACATTTGAACCATGGTTTTGAAGAAGATGGCAATATCATGGACTGCCACAAGAATCAAGAACTGTCTTGAAAAGTTGTTTAAATTGTTGAATATAAAAATGCTGATCTGAAGGGTAAATTACCACCTAAATCACAATAAAAAGCCAAATATATATGTGTGTGTGTGTGTAGGTAAGTGATCAGAAGACAGGAACAAAGAGAGAGAGAGGTGGGTGGACTCCGTAAGGTGGTTGTGAGAATTGAAATAAGTTACTATTTGCAAAGCCGTAGAACAATGGCCAGCATAAAGATTTCTGCCCATATTAAGTGACACAATGCGGGAAGAGGCCTCTGGTGCGGAATCATCCGTCCTGAGCTATATCCCATATATCCAATTCCACCTGGTTGCCATCAGGGTTTTGGATACCATTCTCATCATTTTTCTTTTTTTAAAATTTTTTTCCTCCATGTGCTCACATGATGTGTTTTTTCATTATTTTTATTTTTAACTAAATTTTCATGTGCACTTTAGAACAGTCCCATCCATAGCTAATGTGGTTATATATTTAAAAGGTGAAAGACTTGCTCATTATATTTCCTCTTTTCCCCCTCTTGTCCTTTTACTCTGAAAAACCAAGCGGGTGGGGTCCGCCCGTCACCCTCAACGTCCTGCTTGTCTTAGACTCTTCAGAGGCAGTGCAATACTTCAGGGCTGCCTTTTTCTTGCCCTGAGGCGGTGACAACCAGCCAGGATTGCAGCTCGGTCCATGTCCTACTATAGCCTTGGTGCCCCTGCACCTCCTGCCACTAATGAATTTTTCACTTACACCTTTCAGAGAGATGCCCTTGATTAAACAGTCTTGGTTGCCTAGTGTAAATACCCCAGGGGTTGATTGAAAGAACAGGATGTATTGTCTTGTCTTTTGGGGCAGCGGAAACTCCTAAGCAAGGTCCCAGCTAGGTGGATACCTTCCTTGTCTGTAGGCTCAGGCATTCACGGGCTCATAGACAATCTTCACATTGTGTCTGTCTCCCCCTCCCCTCCCTTGTATAACTCTGTTTATTCTAGTCCTTTGATAATTCAGAGGGGATTAGGTTTAGGACCCACCCTACATTGATATGGATCCATTAACGGTAAAAAAATCCATATTTCCAAATAGGATCACATCCATAAGTACAAAGGGCAAGAATCCAACACATCTCTGGGAGAACACAGTTCAGTCCATAACCGTCAAGATCCCCATTTGTTCAGTCCACTGGTCCTTTCCTGTGCCTGCCGGGCAGCACAAAGAAGCCCTGGTGGTGTAGGGGGTTGTGTGTTGGGCTGGTAACCTCAAGGTCAACATTTCAAACCAAACAACCACCCCATAGGAGAAAGATGAAGCTTTCTGCTTAGGAAAAGACTTAGAGTCTTGGAAACGCAGAAGGGTGATTCTGTTAGGTCCTATAGTGTTACTGTGATGTGGAATTGATGCCGTCCCTGCGGGTTTGGGTTTGGTGGGGAGGGGGGGAGTGCAGCCAGCTTTCTGTTCGCACTAATGTCTAGTGCCATTTTAAGTTCTGTTCATTGTTTTTCTCCAAAATCTGATCTATTCCTTATTCATGAGAAGGTACTTTTAAAGATAATATGCTTTTATTTTTTTATGACACAGAGGAAACAGACAAAATATAATTTAAAAGGCGAAGAAATGTAGTTTACACACATTTTACTTTTTCAAGATATTACTCTGAATATGGCAGGATACAAGCTTCAATTTTTTAAAATAAAGTGCACTAATTTATTCCAAGAAGCTGGGGCAAGCAAGAATTTAATTATCTGTGTATATTTCTGATTAAACAGGTAATATTTAGCTGGAATAGAATCTGTGTATCATAACTGCCCTAGGGAAAATGATGTTATATGATGAAAGAAACAAGCTTTATCTCAAAGAAAATAAATTTTTTTTGGTTTGTTCTCCTCCACCCCTCTCCCCCACTCAATTTTACCCTCAAGCTCTGAATTAACAATTTGTAGAAAGAGGGCCACTTGGTTAGAATTAGTATTCTTTTTGCTGAGTTCTTTTTATATTCTGTATAAAATGATATATAAATGTAAGTATCTTTCTGACTCTTAAGAAGAACCCGGATTTAAGTGCAGCATGGTGCCTTTAATAAACTAAACTTTAAATGCAGCATGGTAGCGTAGTGGATTGCAAGCTTGGCTGCTAACTGCAAGTTCAGTGGTTGGACTCGACCAGCTGCAGTGAGGGAGAAAGATTAGACTCTCTGCTCATGGATTTGGCTCATCAAACGATGGATGATATATAGGGATCCACCACAGAATCATACTAATAAGAAATACATGGGCGTCTTCACGATTTTGTCCTTCGTAAGCAAAGAGGCACTTTTCTTTACTGTCAATTGAAAGTGCTCCAGTGTGGTACCATGTTGATGTAGGCTAATGTGCGCATGCACACACACATATCCCATGGCATCACTGCTGACCCAGCAAGGCTTCTCTCAGACTCCATCAGGCTCAGCCTCAGGCTTCTCAACCCTGCTCTCCATGAAGCCACTGCCAATTGGTTAGTGAGGGTCTGGGAGCCCAAATCTCTTTGCTTCCTCATAATGTGTATCACGGTTCATTAGGCTCGGCAATCACAAAGTTCCACTAAAAACAATGATATTGGGATACCTTACAGAGAATACAGTGTAATGGTACTTCTCCTATATAAGAGACCACATTTCATATCGTTAAAGGCACAATGCATTAATTTGGGGGAAGCTGGAAAATGCTACAAAGAGTGATGAAAACCAGATTTGATGTCGAGGGAAGCATATTTCAAATGATTTAACTAATGCGATCAAAACTGTTGAATATGATCCTAGCCCTTTCAAGAACACTCTTTTCCTCGTTCACCAATTTTCTTCTACAAAAGGCATGTTTTCATTGGCTAAAGAGTAACGGTGCATTCAACGAAAAGCTGTTGCAAATAAGAAAGGCCTGATTTGAAGACAACTGCTTTGAGCAGGGTACAATGGATTAGTTAATTCTTGAAGAAACTGTGGGTCATTTCTATGAACTCTATTAAACTTCTGTGAAACTTTACATTAACAAGTATTTTTTAAGTTGAACACAGACCATTGTGGGTCCATGACAAAATTCTCACCTTCCATGTCAAAGAGCAGGTTCGATTTCAGACCAGTGCACCTCATGAGCCACTACTATTTGTCTTGGAGTGAAAGTTTACGCATGTTGATACTGAGCATTGGCATGGAGTCTATTTTGAATCACAGGGACCCTATAGATCAGAGTAGAGCTTCCCCACAGGGTTTCCAGGGCTGTAATTTTTCACAGCTTTCTCCTCAGGGGCCACTAGAGGGTCAAAACAACCAAGCTTTCAGTTAGAAGCTCAGCATTTAACCCCTGTGCTGCCAGAGCTTCTTATCTAGTGATGCTTAGTAGACAACCATTGCAACAACATTGGTTTTCAGAGTGTGGTCCATGGACCTCCAGCAGCAATATTACCCAGGATCTTGTCAGGAAGGCAAACCATGGGCCCCCAACCCAAATTTACTGAATAGGACTCTCTGGGAAGCCCAAGAGTTTGTTTAACAAGCCCTCCAAGGGATCTTGATGTGTGCTTGTGGTAGTGTCAACTTGAGGACATTGAGAGTGAAGAGGTGGAGTCTAGCCTATCAATCAGGTCATAGACTGATGATGCTTCCTTGTGGGTGTGACCTTCTCATGAGGATTCTGGGAACTTCCTCTCTTTCAACCTGGAGGTGGGCCACACCCTCTCCCTGCCTCACCTTCCTATTGACGAGCCACATGGAGCCATGCTGATGGCAGCCAGAGCCCTTGAGATGCATCCACCACCACTGGATGGATCGATAAGACTTTGCACCCACCAGCCTGTGATCTTCCTACACTCAGCATCCTAGCATGTGCTGCACAAGTCTAAAGAGGAATTTATGGACTGGTTTTGGACATAATGGACTTATGGAGTTCATCTGGGCTGGGCTGGATGTTTTGTCAATATACAACAGTTCTTTGATATCAAGCTCTCTCTTATACATATATGAGTGTCCCTGGATTTGTTTCTGTAGTCAACCTGGACTAATACAGCGCTAAAAGTCAATAAAACTCAGGAGCCTGCAGTCTGAGCAAGCGCCAAGCAGGATAAACAGCACTGTGCTTTGATGTCAAGTGTCTGAACTCAATTTTTGAGCAAACCCATGACCACCAAACCAATTCCAACTCATAGCAACCCTATAGGATAGAGACAACTGTTACTTTGAGTCTCTGGGACTGTAAATCTTAATAGGAGCTTAACATTCTCATCTTTCTCCCAAAGAGCAGCTAGTGGGTTTGAACTGCTGACTGTGCTGTTAGCAGCCCGAAGTTTGGCCCTCTGTGCCACCAGGGCTCCTTTCTTTAGCAGGTGGGGGATGGAATCTTGGGGGTTTAACCCAATCAGGATTTTAAAACCCAAGATTGGATATAGGCTTGGGACCAAAGAAGATTATAAAGGTCCAAGGATGGTGGCTGCGATTGTTCCTGGGCATACCTGGTGGAGTTAGAAGGTCCGACATCTCTGTCCCTTGTGAGCCAATGTAAGGTCAACATGCATTGTCTATCTGGTAGGAGACCTCTTGACTCTGTGCTTCCATATTTGGCTGCTAGCCAAAGGTCTTCAGTTTAACACCCCCCTCCACCCCACCCCTAGCAGCTGTGAGGGAGAAAAGACCTGCCCCTCTGCTCCCATAAGGATGACAGCCTTGGAAACCCCTTAGGCCACTCTCCATGGTCCTGTAGAGCTCCTCTCAATCAGAATCAGCTTGACATCAACAAGGACCCGCGATGCTTATTGCTCATCAGCTGCTGGAGGGAGGGAGACGGGTGGACAATGCCTCTGTTTTATTAAACAGTAAAACCTGCTAACGCCAGCACCTCTGTAAGTCGGAAATGTGCCAGAGAAGAAAACTTAACTACTATCCACTGACATATTTAAATTAAATATAGCCCCTTGGAGTTTCCAATGCTGTGCATTTTACCAATGCCACTTGTCTCATTTATTTGTCTCATCGGGGAGCAACTTGTGGATTCTCCAACAAGGAAGCCACTATACCACTTCCAAAAAAAACCCACTGCCCTGGAGTCAATTCTGACTCATAGCGACCTATAGTTGGTCTCTGAGGCTTTAAGTCTTTATGGGAGCAGACAGCTTCCGCTTTCTCCCTTGCAGTAGCTGGTGGGTTTGAACTGCTGACCTTCCAGTGAGCTGTCAAATCCTTAACAGCTGTGCCTAAATGGATAACAATAACTCTAAAACACAGGTGAGACTTTTAAGGAGCGTAGAGAGTAAAAGTTAGTGGTGGTGAAATGATAGGAATAGAAAGCGGCGACATAATGTGAAGACTGTACGCAAGGGCAGTGATCTCTATTTGCAGAAATTGTGGAATGGGTATACAAGGTGGTTTCAAAAAGTTGATGGAAGAATTTCATTATCTTTTCATCCCAATTTTCACTGAACGTTTTGAAGTCCTCTCCTGTTTTGTTGTGGATATTTTCACCCAAAATAAAAAATAATAATAAATACTGGTCTGCCATCATGAAGTTGCACATGGTTGCTGTATAAATGATTGATGCCAGTTGTAGGTGAATGTTGAATTGATCAGGATCAAGCATGATTTTTCCTGTGAGATAGATCTCTTTTGGCTATAATAGTTGGGCCATTGTTGGAGTAATTATTTCAAATGCGTGGAGAGAAGCCATCCAGATAATTGCTGATACTCTGTGATCTTAAGGTCTTGTGTTTCCTCCAAGAACTGCCGTTTGGATTATCTTTTAAAATCAGGTCAAGAAGTGTAGCTCCGTTTTGCAGAATATTCACAAACTAGAAATGAAGTAATACAGCACTAAATCTGTCTGCCCAGTGAAGTGGGGGAAAAAAGAACTTTACACAGGAAATTCCAGAGAAGATGCTAAACCATATTATATTTTCAAAGACATGGCATTTTATGTAATAATATTATGGTGTGTGTTTAACACAGCAGGCACTACAATTCGGAAAGGCTGCATATGGGGAGACCGGTGTGTATGATACAGTAAACAAAACTCCGGAGCTCTTCAAGAATAAAGCCTGGACGAGCTTGCTGTCAGCTGTCTATTCCTTCCCGATGGCACCCACCCAGTATGGAAATGAGCCTTTCTGATGAAGTCATCCCATAAGCCTACAAGCTGACCACAGTGGAGTGGATTATTCGTGGGGATGGATGGCTTCTGGCTTCCTAAGTGATTCCTGTGTGACAGTTGTGCTCATGGCAGGGGTAAGGGCTTCAGAGAAACACCCCATCATTTGAGGCAATTACAGAGCCCAGTTCATGGCAGGGAAACTCCAGCACCTGCCAGATGGTGCTGGCAGGAAGCAGGCAGACCAAGGGAGCTCCTGTCAGCACTGCCTGATGAGGAGGCTCAGTATTAGCGCAATAAAGAGCCACTGGCTTATCTGTAACTTTGCACCTGTTAGGATTGCATGCAAAGTACTTCCTTTTCCCCAACCCTTTGTGTTATTCACATACCACCATTAGAGGAAAGACCATCACTTATTATTGGTACAGACAAATTCACAGGCTGGGGAAGGAATGGCATTCCCCTCTGTGGAGAGGCTAATGAAAATGGGGAAATGAGATGAGCAGATGAAATAATATGGTTATTCCTACTGGGGTTTAGAGTGTGGACTCTGCTGTGGACTCATCAAGGTGGTCCCTCAGGGGGCTCTCAGGATGAGGTTGTTGATAGCTGCCATCAGGTTGACCCCCAAGTCATCATCCTGAAGCACAATAAAAGGAAGGACTCCCATTGCCCTGTGCCACCCCCGTGATCCAATCAGTTGCAGATCGGATCATTGGAATCCATAGGGTTTTTGTTGGCTGATATTGGGAAATGACCAGAGATTGTCAGGTCTCTTGATCTGGAAATATCTCTGAAGCCTTCCAACATCATAGCAAGATGCAAGCTCCCATAGACAGACAGGTGGTGGCTGTGCAGGAGGCGTACTGGGTAGAAATGAAATCTGGGTCTCCTGCATGGAGGGCAAGACTTCTACTATCGAACCACCACTGCCTCCATACCGAGAGGGGTGCTCAGTCTAACCAAACCCCTAGGAAGGCGAGAGTCATTTCTTCGCTCTTCATGCGCTATGTTTGCCTTCATTCTGGTGTGTTCCCCCACGGCTAGCTGGTAGCCAAGCTTCAGGAGGAGTTGAAATTATCTGAGAAATGATTCTCCGTGTGATGGCTTAGCAAAATGGAGTAAGCATGCCTGTATAGAACGGAGTTTTCACCAAGGACATCTGTAGTTCTGTTTCCAATGAGGTTAAAGAGAAGAGCCAGCTAAGCCAAGGGCTTTCGTGGTGGAAGAATGTGAATCCAAGGAGGAAAAAAAATTCGAGTCGACAAATCAAAACAGTTTTCCACACTGAGGGTCAGCAAAAGCCATTGGGAGAAGCAAGTCGTGTCCCCTAAAGCATAGAAGGAAAACCAAGTGCAGAGTTCCTAGAAGAAATGACCCAGAAAAAGTGAAACTGCAAGTCTAGAGACACCTGCCTTTCATAAAGCATTGGAAGACATCGGAGAACAAACATTTTTTTTTTAAAGACGCGTAAGTCACTCTGTGGGAGAAACACAGGGCAGTGTGCTTCCAAACCCTAGGAAAGCCCTGTGAGGCAGTTCTACTCTGTACTATAGGGTCTCTAAGTCAGAATCCACTCAACAACTAAGGATCTGCTGTTATTGGTAGTTTTTAAATGTCATCATGGGCCTTGTGATCATAAAGGTCACTCTTTACAAAGGATGCACCAAGCTCCTGGCGTGTTGCTCTGAACGTTACACAGGTATCTCACTTCGACTCCCCACCGTCCCAGAGGGAGGTGAATTAGCCCTTGTCACAGGTGAGGAGACTGAAGCACAGCGTTTATTTAACATAATCAAAACAGCACAGCTCCTACGTGGCAAGGCCAGGATTTGGACTAGGATCTGACTCTTTTTCCACATGATCAATCTTGTGAATTCCACCTGAGTATGTTAGGATGAAGCATTGGGCTTCGTGTTCTTATAGGTGTGAGGACGTCATAGGCTGTTATAGCAAAATATCACAAAGCAGGTGGTTTATAAGAGTAGACATTAATGATCTTGAAGTGCCGGAGGCTGGGAGCCCGAGATCACAGTGTCAGCTCTTTCAATTGGAAGCTTTGAAGGAGCATCTATCCTGAGGCCCCCTCTGGTAGATTCTGGTAACTCCACCGTGCCCTTGGCTGGAGCTACAGAGCACCTGAAATCCTTCCTCTGTCTCTTTGTGTCGCTTACAAGGACGCCCTTCAAATGGGATTGTTAACTGCGGTGGGCCCAGGCCCAGCCTCATGGCGACCCCATGCACAGTAGATTGCACGCTTACTGCTGTCGTGAGGTGCAATCGAGCCGGCTGTGAGTCACCG
>NW_022103920.1:37551557-37558409 GCF_000313985.2 Echinops telfairi
AGCACAATCCATACATGCATCCATTGTGTCAAGCACATTTGAACATTTGTTGCCATTATCATTTTCAAAACATTTTCTTTGCACTTGAGCCCTTGGTATCAGCTCCTCATTTTTTCCCCTCCCTCCACCACCTTCCCTCCCTCATGAAACTTTGATAATTTATAAATTGCTATTATTTTTTCATGTCTTAAACTGACTGCTGTCTCCCTTCACCCACTTTTCTGTTGTCCATCCCCCTGGGAAGGGGTTATATGTAGATCATTGTGATGGGTGCCCTCTTTCTCCCCCCACCTTCCCTTTACCCTCCTGGTATTGGTACTCGTTATTAGTCCTGAGGGGGCTATCTGTCCTGGATTCCCTGTGTTTCCATCTGTACCTGTGTACATGCTCTGACCTAGCCAGATTTGTAAGGTAAAATTGGGGTCATGATAGTGGGGGGTGGGGAGAGGAAGCATTAAAGGACTAGAGGAATGTTGTATGTTTCTACGGTGCTACACTGCACCCTGACTGACTCGTCTCCTCCCTGTGACCCTTCTGTAAGGGGATGTCCAATAGTCTAAAGATTGGCTTTGGGTCTCCAATTCATACTCCCCCTCATTCATAATGATATGATATGTTGTCCTGGGTCTTTGATGCCTGATACCTGATCCCATCGACACCTCATGATCACACAGGCTGATGTGCTTCATCCATGTGGATTTTGTTGCTTCTTAGCTAGATGGCTACTTGTTTATCTTCAAGCTTATTTATCTTCAAGCCTCTAAGACCCCAAACACTATATCTTTTGATAGCCAGAACCATCAACTTTCTTCACTACATTTGCGTATGCACCCGCAATTGTGTTGGGACGTTGAACATCATGAAATGCTACGTTATTAGAACAAAATGTTCTTGTGTTGAGGGAGTACTTGAGTAGAAGCCTGAGATGGGGCATCTTTTCATTAGCTTATTAGCCATTTATATATCTTCTTTGAGGAACTGTCTATCTAAATCTTTTGTCAACTTAAAAAAATTAAGTTATTCTTAGTTATGAGTCTTATATGTATGCTATGGATGAAAGTCCTTTATCAGAGATATGATTTAAAAATATTTTTTCTCCTATGCTATAACTTGTCTTTGCACTTTCTTATTGGTGTCTTTTGGAGCTAAAATATGTTTAATTTTGATAATGTTCAACTTGTTTTTTTCTTTTATGGATCATATTTTTGATATATCATACATATCTAACTGAATGTCAAAAAGATATTCTTCTGAGTTTTCTTCCAAAAGATTTGTAATTTTAGCTTAATATTTAGCTTTATGTCAAATGCGTGTTAAAATGTAATATATTACCTTTATGCTAAGAATAGAAAAATCATTGATTTTTATTCTCTAAAATTATGACCAAGTTCAAGGGACACCAAGGTCAGTTGGCATAACATACTCCACAGAGACAATCTTCTGAATCATACTTTGGTTAGTAGCAATTAGTCTTTAAAGCTCATGAATAGCCTTCTAAGGTGCAACTATTGTTCTCACTTGGCCACACAGAAGAAGAATGAAGAAAATCCAAGACAACGTGGAAACAATTAGTCCAGTGCACTAATGGACGATGTGAACTTGGTCTCCCAAACCCTGAGACAGAAGAACTCAATGGTGCCCAACTACCACTACCAACCACTATGAAAGGAATCCTATTAGAACATTCTGGATAGAATGGGAGAAAAGTGTCTAACAAAATTCAAAAATCACAAAAAAGACAAGGATTATTGGTTGGATAGTGACTGGTGGAACCCCTGGAACCATGGCCCTTGGTCAGCCTTCAGGGCTGGAAAGGAACTCACCACTGTGGCTCAGTGTTCAGCCAGACCATATGCAGGGCTCGATGGGGAACAATCACACTAGCGAAATACATGAATCTTAGAATATGCAACCATTTGAGATCCAAGGGACAGCATTTACCAAAGGACTAAATTCAGAAGCGTTCGGAAAGGCGGAGGAATGGAGACAATGAAAACCAGGGAGGAAGTGGAATAGCTGATGCTAGCCTTGTGGGAATTGCAGTCAATGACGCAAAGCAAAATGCATAGAAATTGTTGAATGGAAAACTGATCTGTTCCGTACATCTTCAGCCAATTCAAAATGTAAAATTCCTATAAATAAATAAAATATAGCCCCAAACTTAATCTGAATGCCATAATAAGGAGTTTGGCAGTCTCTGTTTGTTAATTTTATGGTTAAGTGATCATGACATTGATGGGTGGCAGGAGACCAGGTGCAATTATCATTTGAAATAATTATAATGTGGCCCCAGGTAGCCTTTATCATCAATACTGCTTAGCACTATATTTAGTACATAATTGATTCTTAAATTAATGGACTAAATGTAATAGAATCCTCTAAAATTCCATACATTTTACTCTTTGGGGTTTTTTTTTTAAAACTTTTTGAAATGAACTTGTATGTTACTAAAAAGTATAAACCCACTTCTGTTTGACTTTTCCTCCTTTTTATGCCACGCAGACAAATACTTGGGTCTGAGGGGTTAGGGAATCTGCAGGGTTTTTAAGGCTCTAAACCGTCACTCTTTGTTTAAAATTGTGTTTACTGTATATATTTGAGTCTAAGCCAACCCGAATATCAGCCAATGCACCTAATTTTACCACAAAAACGGCATTGAAAATGTGCTGAAAAACTCGGCTTATACACGAGTATATATGGTATTTGTTTATTTTTGTTTCTAAAGAAAAATGTCTTCTGTGTAGTCGCCCAGCCCACCTCAAGCCAAGCCAACCACAGTACCCTGCTACCTCCACAATAAATGCTTGTGTTGTTTCGGTTTTGTTTTGTTTTTTCATCCTTCCCTGCCCTTTGTGCCACCAGCGCACCTCTCGCTGCTGTTCCACATGCTCCCTGAGGAGTCAAGGTGGACCTTGCTGGAAATGGAAGTGTATTATACATGCTCAGGGGGAGGCTACTCTTTGGGGCAAATCTGAGAAATTCCTCCAGAAATAAACAGTTACTAGTTGATTGATTTTTCTGATAAATGCATATTTTCGCACGATCTGTGTAAGGAAAATTAACTGCACCTGGAGTTAAAGGTTTTCTTCATTACTGTGCTGCCCTCCGTTGTACCCGAGATTTGTTCTTTATATGAAATAGCCTGTGGCGCCAATGAAGTATTTCCAGCTATTTAGTTTATGATAATAGACCTTCCCCAGCGCTGATAGCAAGTAGAAAATACAATTCTTCACGTCCTGTCAGCCTCCGTTTCTCATCTTCACGGACCTGTTGTGGTTGCACAGAGCCCAGATGCCTTAGCAAGAGATATCGTAAAGATGATTGTATTCTGCAACCTGGTGGGAGTAATGTCCCCGGGTCTGGCAGATAAGTGTCTTCGGCCCCTCCAGCCCCTTCCACCCAGGCTCATGTTTGGGGAAAATCAAAGTCATAAGAAACAGTGGGTCCGAAAGGCAGCTGGGAGGGAAGTGGAGGAGGCCCCTTCAACCAATGAGCACCCACAGAACCCACCAGCCTTTCCCCACCACCATCCACCAGCTCTCTGATTCAGATCAAATAGTGATGTTGTCCTGTAGAATGTCACACCCAAAACATTTTCCAGAAAAGATGCCTGCAGATTCATCATGACCAGAGCACACCCCCAGGGGCAGAGATAGTACAAAACCAAAACAAAACACCCCCAAACTAAACCCATCACCTTCTAGTAGGTTCTGACTCATAGCAGTGCAATGCAGAGTTTTTGAAGCTGTAGATCTTTATGGGAGCAAATAGCTCCACCTTTCCCCTGCAGCACCTGATGGATTTGAATTACCAACCTTGTGGTTCGCAGGCCATGCTTGCCCGATAGCGCCACCAGGGCTCCTTGTGGCAGAGATGGTGAAGCTCAATACATGTGCTGCCTGCCACCCTACCTTTCCAGACACCCCCGTCGTTGGGGACCCTGACTACTTTTGGTTAGTGCATTGTGAGCAAAAGACGTGTGTGTGTGTGTGTGTGTGTGTGTGTGTGTGTGTGTGTGTGTGACTTCTGGTTGGCCGCAGGGAAGAGTAGGAGAAACAAGGACTCTGGGAGCTGTGTGTTGAGATGACCCCTTATACAATGGCAGTGACACTAAGCCTAGAGCTAAATCCTTGCCACCTGCACTAGACAGAAACGCGAGTGAGGTAGAACTGCTTTGTGTTCAGCACAGAGACCTCTGGGTGTAACTTCGCCTACCATGGTCAATTTGGTCACTACACCACCTCCCACGCCCATTAACAGAGGCACATATGTTGCGATTGTGGTCAGTGCCCTGCATCTCCACCCTGAATGGCTTATCCCACTTGGCAAGGCTAACAAGGTTTTTAAGCCCCAGCCTCTTATCTTTGACACGTGACATAAAATGTCATCAAAGTTGCTGGCAGAGTAGACATCCAGATGACAGGATAGGCTATTAAATGGCTGTCATTGTGTCATATGTTGTTTTCTGGACATGTAGGTAAGGTATAGCACACGGAGAACACTAATATCCCATATGGCCTTTAAAAAATAACCTAGAAAACAGTTTTTCATAAGTTATTCCGTCCCTATAATTTACAAGAAGGTAATATAGAGCTAGGATTTGTTGTTGTTGTTGTTTGAATGTGGTAAGGCCCATGGTTCTTCCTTCATTTGTAGATTTTTGGTAAAACCTTCATCACTGACTGTGACTGAAACCACACTTGAGTCATGAAATCCTTTTTTTCCCCCAACCATTTGAGTGGCACATAATTTTGTTTTAATGGCTTTCCAAATACTTCCAAATAATGTTTGTATCAGAATTACATTTGCGCTCCAAATTAAATTAAGTCCTTTCTCCGTTCATTTTCTAGATGCCTGAGGCTTTTCCTGTTTCAGCTTTAGAGCAGGGCTCTATTTGCCATCTTCGGAAAAGGCAAACCTGGGTTTGTTTTCAGACTCTGCAGGAGACTAGTAGGGGAGACTAGTTGGGGGGAGACCATATGGTGAGAGACCAAGCTTGTCTCTATGGCTTTCTTACACCTCCCCTCCTCCCCTCTTTCTCCAGGTTACCTGTCTGGTAGGAGCCTTATTGGATCCTAGGAGAAGCTGCTACAGAGCTCTTCCAGAATGCTAGTCTAAGTTACAGATGTGGAAATGTGAGGGCAAGAGACTAACATTAGCCTTTCTCTCGCGCTGTTATCTAGAATGAGAAGTCTTAGGGTTGGGGAGGGCGCTTGTTTTTGTAGTTTGGGGGAGTTTTCTTTTCAAGTTCTTTTTTGTGAGTTAGGTGACTCTTTGTGGAATATATCATCTGTTTTATGGTCAGCAGTTCCAACACGTTTTGTTTCAGCTCCTCCAATTAATAAGCCCCTTTTTGGACCTCACTTATCCCATTTCCTCCCTGTGTTTCCTATTTCCACCCCTCCTTTTCTAACTCTTTGCACCGTGTCCTTGGACAAATGCTGCTCATTTGATCTTAAATGGTTGGTTATTCTGACACAGAGTGAATGCAGTTGAAGTCTTAGTTTTGCTTTGCTGCATTAGAAACAAACTTCATAATTTCTTTCATTTTAAATTAAAAAAAATTTATCCATAAATATTTTATTTTTAATCAATTGGTTTGAGATCAGTATTAACCCATTCTCTATGGTGACTTGTGCCCTTTGGTTGCACCAACATATGTATCAGGGAGTGTGTTAGTCCAGGTAGACTAGAGAAGCAAATTCATAGACACGTGTGTATAAGAAAGAGCTTTATATACAAGAGCAGTTGAATATTGAGAAAACATCCCAGCCCAGTCCAGATCAGACTCACAAAACACATGCAATGACACCAAATACAGGAAGATCACAGGCCAGTGGGTGGGAAGTCTTGTGGATCCAGTGGCACTGTAAGCATCTCAGACCTGGCAGGGCTCTCCATGTAGCTTCTCCAGCTCCAGAGATCTGGCTCCCTCAGCCTCTCTCCATGTGTCTTCTTCACAGGGATGTCTTGCAGGGGGTGATCCAAGACAAGAGTGTGTCTCCCACCTCCAAGGAGGAAGTACAGGAGTTTCCAGAATCCTCAGGAGAAGGCCATGCCCACACAGAGGCCTCATTGGCTATAACCTGATTGACAGACTAGACCCCACCCCTTCACTCTTAATCTTCTCAAATTCCAAATTGACACCAGATTATGTAACTACCACAGGGAGCATATCAATCCAGAGGGGAAAACAATGGGACCAATGGTTCTGGGGGGAAAGGGGCAAGGGGGAGGTGAGGAAAAGGAAGGGGGCAGCTAACAAATCCAGGGATAAAGGAACAACAAGTGATCTAAAATCAATGTCGAGGAAGGTGTCCAATGCCTGGTAGGGCTTGATCAAGTGCAATGTAGGTGAGAGGAATTACTGAAAGCCAAATGAAGGTCAAACATGTTAGTGGGATAAGAGAAAAGTAAAAGGACATTGAGGAAAGAACTAGGAAGCAAAGGACATTTATAGAGGTCTAAATACAGGCATGTACATATGTAAATATATTTATATATAATGATAGGGAAATAGATCGATGTACACATATTTATATGTTAAGTATTAAGGTAGCAGGCAGACAAGTACACCCTCAACATAAGAACACTTTGTTCTAATATCCCTGCATTCTGTGATGCTCACCTTACCCACACGAGTGCTGAAGACAAATGGGTGCATAAGCAAATGTGGTGAAGAAAGCTGATGGTGCCTGGCTATCAAAACATATAGTGTTTGGAGTCTTAAAGATTTGAAGATAAACAAGTGGCCATCTACCCACATGGAAGACACACACCAGCCTGTGTGATCATGAGGTGTCGATGGGATCAGGTATCAGGCATCAAAGACCCAGAACAAAAAAATCATAT
>NW_022103920.1:37560160-37563253 GCF_000313985.2 Echinops telfairi
AAATGTATCTATGAAACAAAACAAAGGGCTGCATCACTGAGAAGGAAGATCTACATCACCGGACTACTATTCATTTAGAATTCCTGTGGTTCTAACCAGGATCTTGCACAGAGACCTGTGTCTTTAGTTCATGAATCCTTCCAAAAGTGTGTTTTCGGACTTTTCTAGTGGCAAGTGCCAAGCCAGTCTCAGATTATCTTGGCTAATTATTTCAGGCACTGATAGCCTGGACGACAGGAAGATGACCTAGTGGCACAGTAGTTGAGTGCTTGACTGCTAATGAAAGTGTTGGGGTGGGAACCCACCAGCCACACTGCAGAAGAAAGATGTGGAAGTGTGCTTTCGTAATGATTTAAATCTCTGGAAGCCTATGCGACACTTCTACTCTGTGCTAAAGGGTCCTGTGAGTTGGAATTAGCTCAGTGGCAGTGAAGATGGCTACATAATAAACCGTGCCAACATTTTGTGGTCTCAAACAGCAAACATTTATTCTTTCTCATAGTTCCAAGGGTCGGCAGCCGCTCTGTGTTGCATGAGGTATAACTGAGTCATGCACTCCATTGCATTCGCCTAGCGAGAAGCTCACCTGGGGTCCGGAAGTCCAAGGTGGTCTTGTATCTTTCCACTGGCCTGTCAGCACTCGACGGTACAGCTTGAGATCCCCAGAGGAGACGTTAGGGGCAACAAGCCCCAAATGTCCAACACACCGCTGTTTACACAGTACTTGCCAACATCCAATTGGCCCAAACAAAACAGGTCACGCGGCTAGATCCAGAGTCACGGTGAGAGGGGCCAACACAAGTGTGGGAGCGGTGCTTCACTGGGGGGCACCAAGGTGATAGTCTGTCTGCACATAAAGTGGATACTTGTCTCAGGATATTCTAAGGAGTGTGTTCCCTTCCCACCACAAGGAAGACAGACAGAGAGGACTCTCAGCCATCAGCACAATTTTGGCAAACCGAGTTGAAACATCATTTGGCATTCCAAGCATTTTAAAGACCAGGTTGTTTCAACCTGGATGTATCATGTGCTTCTATCTGCCAAGTGTCCCGCCTCTCAAGTGCCAGCCCTGGTCCCCCAGCCACTTTGTTGCCCTTTGCTGCCGACTGGCCACATTCTAGTCTTGCCCTCTCACCACCACCTCATGATGCCTCATGCTGCCTGTCCTCAGTGTGACCTCTGACCTTTGTTCTCATTGCAGACTGTGGACTCTCTCTTCCTCACAGTCCCCCTCCTCCTGAGAGAGGAATTTTCTCCCACTTAGTCACTCTGCAGTCACCCTCATGTGGCCACATCACCTCGAAGGCTGATGGCCAGACCCTAGATCGCTGCCAGCCTTTGGGTCAGACACCCTCCCCTAACTGTTCCAGCCTTGGTCAGGATGATGGGGTGCCGTCCCTCAGAGACAGGCAGAGTGCACGGCAGGCATTCGGAGTGGGCAGTTGCTCCGCGTTCTGTGCCACTCACCGTGACTGGATTCGGCACGGGGGTCAGGACGGGTATCTTCCCTCTCCTCTGAGAAAGGTCGTCTCCCCTGCCTGCAACTCCTCTCCTTTCCAGTTGGTTCTCCCGCTGCGGAAGCTCATCCCGACTATTCTAATCAGTTACCCGGCTGGACAAACAGAGCAAGTACCCTCCTCGGTGAGAGTTATTATTGGTCTTGGAGGTATGCTTTTTAAAAAATTACTATTAACTGTGAATTAGACAGTGTCTTAGATCTGCTGGCTATATTAGCATCTCATATGACACTATTTTCTTTAATATAACTTTACTGTTAAATACAAGCTATATAAAGAAACTGGTATTCAAAAAATGCTCACATCTAACAACTCCATTTCATAGAATGTTCTTGGCACTTTTGATGCTCTGGGTTTACGTATATATTGTGTAAATGCTTAATTTTTTTTCTAAATACAAAAGGTATTAACATCTTAATTGTTTTGACATATGTTTCTTACTTCTTTATGCTTGAAATATCTCCAGAAAGAGTCACAAGCAGTTGGTAAAAGTGACTCCATCCAAGGGAGGACCGGGTTGCCGGTTGCACTGACTGGTCTACTGCACACACGTATCTGACCCAGCTCATAGTTCTCAGACCTAGTTGACTTCCCGCCCCCTTTTCAGAGAAAAATAACTATTCAGGAACTCCCCAGCAATTAAGACCCTTTGCACTGGAGCTTGGTGGGATAAAGTGTAGGTATCCACTTTGGCAGCCCCTCAGGACCGGTCCAGCATCTCCAGGGGGCAGTATCACCCACATTGGCAAACACCTCGTTTTACACTGAAGTTTTTTAAGGTGTGTCTTGTCTACATGGTCCACCCTTGATGATCCTTTGGAAGATGAGGACCCACAGGTGGTCCAGCTCATGGAGGGCTGGCCACGTGGACCCCAGTGGGAGAAGGCTGTGGGGCTGTGCTGTGGGCAGCCTGGAGAAGAGCCACTGCAGATAGTAACCATCAGCTTAAAAAAAAAAAATTCTAACTAATGATTCAATTGGACAATTCTGTTTGCTTTTTGGATAAATACAAATTAAGGGGAAATGAAGGGAGGGAAATGCTAAGAGTCTCTCAGGACATGTGAGAGGGCTAGACACCCCAGAACTTTCCAGGAGAACAGAAGTCTAGCCCTCGTCTTCACAAACTACACATGCCTCCTTAAGCAGGTGGCTTTACCACCCTGTGCCCTAGACACACTGTCAATAAACTGAAACATTTGGCCGAATTCATCTTTGGGATGTTCAGAGGATGAGATAAGTTAATGTAGGGAGTGCACTCAGACAGCATTCAAAGAATGACAGGTCAAAAGTGTTTGATGGATTGTAACCGTAGTGATAGTTCTAGTCTTGTCTGCTAACTGGGTATAACAACTCTTTCACCTGTCAAATGGATATAATTCCAAACCTTATTTGGAATTGGGGTTTATGAATATCAAACAATATTATCTATGACAGTGTTCTGAAAAATAGAGATGATCAGGGTAATTTTAAAAATAATTTTATTGGGGGCTCATAGAGCTCATATCACAATCCATCCATTCATCCTTTGTGTCAAGCACATTTGTACATTTGATGCCATCATCATTTTCAAAACATT
>NW_022103920.1:37563418-37573455 GCF_000313985.2 Echinops telfairi
CCTATGTCTCCCTTCCCCCACTTTTCTGTTGTTTGTCCCCCCTGGGGGGTGGTTATATGTCAATCGTGATCGGTTCCCCCTTTCTCCCCCCACCTTCCTCTTACCCTCCTGGTATTGATACTCTTGACATTGGTCTTGAGGGGTTTATCTGTCCTGGATTCCCTGTGTTTTCAGCTCTTATCTGTACCCACGTACATGCTCTGGTCTAGCCATATTTTGTAAGGTAGAATTGGGGTCATGTAGTTGGGGGAGGAAACATTCAAGAACTTGAGGAAAGTTGTATGTTTCATTGGTGCTATACTGTACCCTGACTGGCTCATTTCTTCCTTGTGACCCTTCTTTATGGAGATGTCCAATTATCTACAGATGGACTTTGGGTCTCTACTCAGCACTACCCCTCATTCACATTGATAATGATTTTTTGTTCTGTGTCTTTGATGCCTGATATCTGATCTCATAAACACCTTATGATCACATAGGCTGGTGTCCTTCTTCCATGTGGACTTTGTTGCTTCTTAGCTAGAGGCCACTTCTCTATCTTCAAACCTTTAAGACCCCAGATGCTATATCTTTTGATAGCCAGGCACCATCAGTTTTCTTCACCACATTTGCCTATGCACACATTTGTCTTCAGTGATCTTGTTGGGAAGGTGAGCATCACGGAATGCCAGGTTATTAGAACAATGTGCTCTTGCATTGAGGGAGTACTTGAGTAGAGGCCCAAATGTCCATCTGCTACCTTAATACTTACATATAAATATATGTACATAGAGATATTTCCCTATCATTATATAAAAATATTTTTACATGTGTACATGCCTGTCTTTAGACCTCTATAAATGTCCTTTGCCTCCTAGTTCTTTCCTCTATTTCCTTGTCTTTCAGTAATTCCTCTCAGTTGCATTAGACTCCTTCCTCATCATTGATTTTAGATCGCTTGTTGTTCCCTTGTCCCTGGGTTTGCTAACACCCACTTCCTTTCCCTTGCCTCCCCCTCCCCATGTGCCTCCAGAACCATCTGTTCTGTTGTTCTCTCCTCTGGATTATTTCTCCTACCTATCTTATCTAGTTAGACATGCAGAGACAATAATAAGAACAAATCAAGACAGAGCAAAACAGAGCAATAAAAGACAAAAAAAAAAAGAAAGAAAAGAAAAGCCTGCATGTCTGTTTGTTGAGTTTTAGGAGCATTTTCCGGTTGAGTCTGATGGGTTGCCATGTCCTGTCTCCAAAGTCTATTTTTGGTATTCCCATTTAACCGTAGTGTGGTGGGGTCAGATGGGGCACAATTCCCAAAGTGTGCCTCCAGGGTTGTCACTCGTAGCGCTATGGGTCAGTGAGGAATGTCTTGTCTCGTGGTGGGGTCGGCCCTATGGTCCTCTCTGTGCATTGGCTGCTTTGAGCAGGAATATCCTCCTTGGGGCTTGGTGGCCCAGGATGTGTTCCACACTCTCTCCTTCCCTCTTCGTTTGCTTCTGTGTGCTCTGATCAGACACGCCACTCTCATTGGGGTCATTTGTTACTTGGTTAAAAAACAAGGGAGCCCTAGTGGTGGGTTTCATGTTGGGTTGCTAACCACAAGGTCAGTGTTTGAAACAACCAGCTTCTCCGAGCGAAAAGAGTGAGGCTTTCTGCCCCTGTAAAGATTTACAGTCTCAGAAACACACATGGGGTAGTCCCACATGGAGAAGCTCACCGGGAGTTGGAATCAGCTCAATGGGTGCTTTGCGTTTGAATGGTTGACCTTTTCAAAGACATTCTCGGTTCTAGCTACTAGATTTCTTGGAGAAATTCAGCTAGCAGAGATTCCTTTGGGGGCTGGTGAAATCGGGCAATGTTCCATTCTTTATCCGGTTTGTCTTGATTGGTGTGACCACTTCAACCTCTGTAGTCACAAAATCCCAGACTACGCCCCACATCTAACTGCTCATCCATTGCTTAACCCTTAAAGTCCATGATCCAAATTACAAGACTAGGCTGTGGTGGGGCATCGATGTGTTTGTTCCTTAAGAAAGAACACAAGTAAGGGGAACCGATTACAAGGATCTACATATAACCTCCTCCCTGGGGACAGACAACAGAAAAGTAGATAAAGGAAGACATTGGACAGTGTAAGATATGACACATAATAATTTATAAATTATCAAGTGTTCATGAGGGAGGGGGGAGTGGAGTGGGAGGGGGGAAATGAGGAGCTGATGCTGAGGGCTTACGGTGGAGAGCAAATGTTTTGAGAATTATGAGGGTAATGAATGTACAAATGTGCTTTATGCAATTGATGTATGTATGGATTGTGATAAGAGTTGTATGAGCCCCCAGTAAAATGATTTCTTTTAAAAAGAAAGAGAACAAGTGAGTTGAGTACTGAAAAGTACTTTTCACAGACTAGCTGATGTTACATGCAGCTATCCAGTTGGTGAGGCCACCCACTGATGGGTCATCAGAACCATAATTGGTGTGTCAAAGGGTGACCAGTCACATAAGCATCTTTGTCTGTTGGCTCCAAGAGCCAGTAGATCATATTACATAGTGCTGTCTGTGGTGACCCGCCCATGCCAGGGTGCTGAAAGGCACAAACAGAGCAGAATGAAATGTTAAATACCTTGTGCCCATTCAATTCTGGCAGAGAGCTAATTTCTTTTAAATTAAAATAGCATCGTCTTTCACGGAGCGAAACGTGGATTCAATTTTCTTTCTACTGATAAAACTTCTTCAGTCATTACCCTGAGAGCGACTACTTTCCTCAGGCTTGGTCTGAATCCTTGATCAAAACTGTAGGTTTTCTTTTGAAATATAGAGTAAATCCCCCAGGGGAACAATTACTCTCTGGATTAGTGTTCCATCTAGGCACCAAGAAGTAAAGGAATCCTTGACTTTTATTTACTTTCGAATTGTGAGCATTTTAATAAAGTAGGCAGTTTCCTGTTTTTCTTTTGTTTGTTTTGCTTTGTGTTTTACAACTTCTATGGGTAACATGTGGACAGTACTTTGAAAGGAGTTAAATAAAGTGACATATTAAAGACTATTATTGTTTACTACCACTCTGGGTCCTTTTTTTCATAGCTGTGGTTTTAAGTATCAGAATAATTTACATGCAGAAGGCAAACTGACCCAGTCTCATTCACATGAGCTTTAAATTTCTGTGGCAGATATGCTTTATAAATTGCGGGCTCTGTTGCATTAACATGCTCTTGGCCTTGACCCCATATGATGCCGCTGTTTCAAATGGCAGTTGTACTCACTGTAGTATAATTGCACAATCTCATTTTAGCAAGTGACTCTCCCCTTGAGGAGAATGACCATCATTTTCTGAAGTAAGGAATAAGTTGGGCGGGCTCCTCCCAGGGGTGGACCTTCGCGTCCTTACCAAGCACGCCGATGGGAGAGGTGCATCACTCCGTCTGCAGGCAAGCTCCTGTTCAGTGGCAGTGTTGCATTTGCAACTTGTCTTTGGGTATTTAGAGTTCCACCTGCAGTGGCATATGTGGACAGAGTGGGTGATTTTCCACAGGCAGCAGTCTAAGCCTGGGCTGCACTGTTGCTTAGTCTTCCCCACACAAAAGCTCTGTGACTCCCCACAAAGATGGTCCTGTGGCTCATGATGCAGTGAATTGTCCACTCCTGAAGGGAGACCACATCTCTAGTTGTCTCAGTCCAAGACTTCCTATCCATGAAAGGGCATTTCATTAAATAATAAGCAAATGCTCCCATCCTATTAAATAAATGCTTTCTCGATTTTCCTTCGAATGTTCAATTGTTTACATTTAGAAAGCACTATAGTTTAAAGGAAGGCATCCTGGTGGTGCTTTGGGTTAAGTGTTGGGCTACTCACTGCAAGAGGAGCGGTTCATTGCCAACAGCCACTCTTTAGGAGAAAGACAGGGCTGTTGGCTCCGGGGAAAAGTTACAGTCTCAGAAGCCCAACAGACCATCACCGTGAGTTGGAATCGACTCGGTGGCACCAAGTTTGGTTTTCAGTTTGGGGATTTAAGGTGCAACATTTACTACCATGTCAACTCTAAGACTGGAGCCCTAGTGGCAGAGTGGTTAAGTGCTTACTGCTAATTGGAAGGTTGGAAGTTGAAACCCACCAGCTTCCCTGTGGTAGGAAGATGTGGGAGTCTGCTTCTGTAAAGATGTACAGCCTTGGGTCAATTGGCATCACAAAGCCACAGAGACAATGCTCTAAATGTTACCTTAGTGAGTAGTGCTAGTGAGTGGGGTGTTGAAAGCTTAAGCAGAGAAAAAAAATGAAAACTCAAGATGGAAACAGTCCAATGGACTATGGATTACTATACAAACATCAGCCTTCAAGACCCTGAGACCAAGAGAACTAGAGGGTGCCCATCTACCACGACATGTTCTCTGGAAGATATCACATTAAAGGGCCCTGGATAAAGTGGGGGGGAAATGTGGGACAAAACTCGGAATCATAAATTTTAAAACAGACAAGGCTTACTGGTTGTATGGAGGGTGGTGGAACCCCCAGCCTTCGGGGCTGGAAATGAGCTCATCCCCATGATGCAATTTCAGCCAAGGAACAGACAAGTCTCTACAGGAAACAATGACACCAGGGGACACACAGTCTTTAGAATAACCAACTATTGGAGCTCAACAGCATAGGATTTGCCTAAAGGTGATGTTCAGGAGGAAGAAGGATTAGGGAAAGGAAAAGGGAAGCACAAAGAGCAAGGGGACAGGTGATGTCACATTGTCTCAATGACATGAAACAAACTGTGTATGAATTGTTGAGTGGACAACTGGCTAGCTCTGTAACCATTCACCCAATTCAGAGAAATCACCCCCAAATTGGCCTAAGTCAATTACTTTCAATCTAATTTGTCTGAAAATAAGTTAGTTTTTTGAAACCCTATAGAGCAGTTCTACTCTGTCCGGAGTTGCTATGCATGAGAATGGACTCTAAACCAGTGGGTTTGGTTTTCTTGGTCACCATTTTGAAAAGGTACAGCAAAGTAAGTGATGTTTTCTGTAAAGTTACCTAATTTTTTTCCTATTCTGTAGGCATCCAGGCAAAATAAATACTAAACGAAGAATGTTGGATGTAGAAATTTTGTGTAACTTTCAGATATTACAATACTTAGAAATTCCTAATACAGCTCTCAGGACGTATTTCGTTCCCCAGCACAGATCCAGAGACACTGGCATCGAATCAGTGGCCCTCGCATGGCACGCAAATCCGCCGGTCACACCCTTCATGTGCTTCGTGTTTTACTCTGTTGTCTCCTCTCATCGTGCACGATGCACTCACACCAACTGTAGTTCCCTTCAGTGGAATCTGGAAGTGTGGTATTTATTTGAATTTTCCCTGAAGCTACATGTGAAGTCAGAATTTAGCATTACAACAGAAAAACCAGGTGATACCCAGGTACAAGAAGCCCAATGATATAACATCCTTTGCACACAAAGACAGACAGTCTGATTTGCATTTCGGTCCGGAGTAGTTGGGTGAATTCCTGTCTCTGGTCCTCATTGACTCGTGGGCAGTGACGTCTCAGGACGGTGACCTGAGAAGGGTGTTGTATCCCACATGCATCTCCTTACGACTGATTGGCTGATCACAGCCCATCACATCAAGGTGAAAGACTCCTTCTTTACATAACGGCCAAACCTCTGAGCATCATGGCCCCACTGACGTATTTTGGAGGGCCCTAACTCAGTCTGTAGTAAAACCCTTTAGGGAAAAATCTAACACGACATAGTTAAGGAGGATGACTACTGTGATGAAACCAGCGAGGTCTGTTTCCGCAGTGTAGGTGAGAGGCCAGGGAGGCCAGAATTGTTGCTGGGTCAGCTGTAAACATATGTTTTGGGTTTGAAGCCAATTTTCAACAAACCCTGAAATTTCTCTGTGGTCATCTTTGAATGAAGAAGCCACTAGGCCCCCCCCTCTAAGGGTTAGGAGCCCTGGTGGTGTCATGGTGACGAGTTTTGGCTACAATCCACAAGAGCAGCAGTTTGAAGCCACCCGCCACGCCATGGGAGAGAGACGGACTTTCAAATCCCATAACAGTTACAGTCTCGGGAACTCACAGGGCTCAGTTGCACTCCGTCCTGTAGGGGTCGCTGTGAGTCAGCGTCGAGTCCGTGGCAGTGAGTTTGGTTTGAGTTTTCTCTATGGGTTACAAAGCAATTGCTTTGCTCTGGCTCGAAGGCCAAGTTCTCCTGCTCATTTAAGACAAATATCCTGGCCTCTGAGAGGATTGACCACAAAAAAATTTAGCCTGGGAAAGCCATTGGGGAGGCAAAGCAGAAGGATTTTACTTTCCTCTGCTGCCAATATTTCTGACTGGTCTTAGCTGATTTATGAATAAGTAATCATTCCGGTCTTGAGAGTTAAATATTTAAGTGTTAGGCTCCCCTTTTAGCGCTCATGTATAATAAAGGCTGGTTTTCTGTGCTCCCGGCTTCTACTCTTCATTTTCTTCTCTTTAACACATTATAATTTTTCTTCTTCTATCCCTTTTCAGCACCCTGCACGAAAATTATTTGAACATAGCGCCCAATTCTTTTGTGAAAGAAGAAAAGGAAATTCGGTGTGTGGGTCTCAGCAGGAGTTAAGCTAATGCAGCTAAAAATAATGCCGAAAAAGGAGTGCTTATCTGCAGGCAGAGTGCCCCTGATTCTCTTCCTGTGCCAGATGATTAGTGCCCTGGAAGTACCTCTTGATCGTAAGTATTAACGTTTCAAAGCTGTTAGGCCCAGGAGTCAAAACCACCCCGGCATTTACCACCACTCCACATGGTGTGAATGGAAGTCTGCGCGATGCTAGAAAGCTAATCACAGTTCATTTGGCTCTTACCTTCCGCACCTGGTGTTTCTAAAGACTCACACCAGAGAGGTGGCCTTGGAAATGGCTCGACCTATTGTCGTCTCCCTGTCATTATCTTTCCCCCACCCCACCCCTGCATCCGGTGCCTCTCTTGTGCCCTGTGGTGCAGGGTGCTGGTGGTGGTGGTGCTGCGGGGGAGAGAGGGGCCGGGTTTGGGCCTGAGAAGAAGTGAGTTTTGAGACTTTCCTGGGCCTCCCACTGGCAGCTCTTTATAGAAGCAGTTCTTCAAGAAAATGAAAATCAGTTTGAAATGATCTTGTGATCTTGCCGACTTCTCCTCACCCCCACTGGCCACTTCACGGCCTCACTTCACAGGCTGAGAGTGTCCGGGAAAAGACAGGGAATGGACGCTGTCCACCCTCCACCCAAACCGTCCATAGCTCACTCTTCTTGAATTAGACGATGGTGCACATTTCACATTAATGATGACTCTTATGTATAAAGCTGGAATGAGGAAAGGCATTTATGTGAATCTCAGTGGATAGACCTCTTTGATCAAAAACCGTGATCAAGAGACCAAGATGTAAATTTTGAGAGCAGCGTGGTTTCCATATTGGCCTGCTAACCACAAGGTCAGCAGTTCGAAACCACCAGCCACTTTGAGGGAGCAAGCTGAGGCTTTCTACTTCCATAACGATTTACAGCCTCAGAAACCCACGGAGGCCGTTCTACTCTGTCTTGGAAGGTCTCTGAGTCCGAATGGGCTCAAGGGCAGTTGGGTTGGAGAGGTTTTGGAGGCGAGTAACAATCTTCAAAAATACTCTTTCAAATGGAGCCAACTACCACTCTGGTTTTAGCTCACTCTTTTCCTCAGAGTAAAGCGGATGCTTCACTCCTGGCCTGGTGGCTCCTTTGTGACAAATGAAAATAATCCTAGGTTCCAATTGGTCATTTTCACTGCGAGGCAGCACAGGATTTCCAATCCAGACAATGACTGTATGTCAGAATTGATTGATCCTGTATCCTGGATCTGCGTGACCTCTTTAAGTCCATTAGCTTCCTGAATAGAACATCTGCTTGACAGGCTTTTCAAGGTGCAAGGAAGATAGCGCTTTCCAAGGGCTATGCAATTATTGGGAGGTCGGGGTGGGGGGTGGGGGGCTTGCCATACAGTGTGTCATTGCCAATAGGAAGGCATTAAGAGATGTGGTTTGCCCCACATTTGGTTGGCTTCCTTTGCTATCCTATTATCATCCAAAGTACAATAAAATGTACCGTCTTCCTTACATTCCAAAAGTAGTGAATCCATTGATTGCTCGAAGACATAGTTCTTCAAATTATGTACATGCATGCATCCATGATCCCTTAAGTCCCCTGGCGTAGAAATGCCTAGGCAAGCATCTGCCTAGAGGAAGCACGAGGAAGAGAGGAAAGCGCCTGAGAGAAGCACTCTTGTTCTCTCGCTGTTCAATATGTTCGCCCTGCATCTGACTGCTCAGTCGAACAATCCGAGGGAAACAGTCACCTATGGCTAACTCAATTACCGCTGCTAATGGAGAGGAGGCGGACCCATGATGAAAAGAAAGTCGTGGGCAACCCAGGCCCTCCTGCATTAACCTTTGTGAGGAGCACGGCAGGCAGCACGGCAGGGTCCTTTGAATTGCATGCTAATGTAATTTCTCCCCTGCCCCTGTCCCTTCTCCACGTGTCCAGCCTGGAGCTGCTCCTTAGTGTGGGCAGGAGATTGAGAGATCCTGAAACTAGCATACGCTAACAGGCCAAAAAGTTCAATTATGGACTTGGCAGTGAACCTTAGCAACCTAAAAAAATCTAAAATCATGGCTGGACTTGCCTTCGATGGATCGTTGTCGCAGTGTCCCATTGTTAGGTCTGATGACCACGTGCATAGTGCTGTCTGGGATAATAGGATTAGACACTACACAGTATGTGACAACTCAGATTAATTGTCGATTTCAGCAATTTTTCAAATTGAACATAATTACTTGCCTCACACAACATGTATGGGATGAAATTAGCTATTCCTATTCCTGGAAGAATCACTTTCGCCTACAGCATTGCTTTTGTTCTTCCATATGTTTGTGTGGATAGATGCTGTAGGAGGAAAAAAACATTTATGCGAATTTCTCTCTCTTGCAACCTCACGACTTCAGCCTTTGTTGGATTGATTGGTTTGGGCTTTTTGTGGATTTTTTTTGAAGATCAAATCACGTAGATGAGATCCAGCCTTTATCTCTGGATTCTAACGTTCGTATTACTAACGTTCCGTTTTCTTTAATCCTGTTTGCCACTCACCTGCTGATATTGATGGGGGAAAAGCAAACCTTCTTGAAGATTGTAAGTGTGTTTCTCCAAGCTACCAGGCCATGTGAAACATTTGTCATGCCTGTATTTTTCTAGTTAATGCTGTGCATTAAGTGTGCAACCTTATGTTTTGTGGCTGGTGTGTTTCTAAGCATGTGTGTTTACTGCACCTTAACCTTGCCTGTGTGTAGTACAAAGCACATGTAATATGTTACCTGCATGAATTCTGAAACACAAGTATGGCCCTTGTTTTCTTTTACCCCTATGCTGCTCTGTTAACTACCAAGCTTTATTCACATCTGATGTAACACAATGAGAAAATCCACAACATTTCTGAGAATGGCTTTCTGGTTCTAAATGCTAGGAAGCGTTGCTGGGATAAAGAAATGTCTCTCTGTGTCCTTGTGGAAGAAGAGCGCAGGCAGACAGGGACACCTGGGTAGGCAGCTGGATGCCCTGTACCCTTCTTGAGCCTCCAGCCAATGCACTTGTGTTTCTGGGCACCCTTAGTACCACAGCCCAGCGAATTGGACTATGGTTTAAAAATGTACAAAAGGCAAGCATGCAGCCCTGGCTTCTATCATTTCTGAATGTCTTCCTCAAGCAAGAACGTCTGCTGCCTCCAGCCATAGGGCCGCATCTGTTATCTGGGTAGAAACCATAATGAGTTCATTTCCAAGGATCTAAACATTCCTTTGATACTGCATCAACCAAAAGAGTTCTAGCAGCTCCCTTTTCCCCATATTGCTGCAAAGCACTTGTTAATTGCCAAGCAACCTAATTATGATGTAAAAAGTTCCATCCAGATGGCAAACTCATGGCAGTTGGGTGTGACATTGAAGGCACATGTGAACCACAAGCTCTGAGCTCGAAACCACCGTGTCTGCGCCTCTGGCACTCCCAGCAGAGCATAAGACATCAGCCC
>NW_022103920.1:37577495-37595106 GCF_000313985.2 Echinops telfairi
TTTTTAACAACATCCAATTTTCCGAGAGTCATACTTTGTCTTTACAAGTTCAAATGATTAATTGATGTTTGCAGCTGTTCCTTCTCTTTTTGAGTCGTGCCTAGTCAGCAAATGAAGGTCCCAAAGGCCGTTAGCTCCCATAGCTCCATCATCATCATTATGGACAACTCTACTTTGAGAAGGCAGCTTTTTCTCAGTCATATTTTGAGTGCCTTCTGACCTGCAGGCTCCTGGTGGCACTGTAGCTGACAATGTTCTGCTTCTATTCCTGAGGTTTTCGGTAACGGACACTGTTTGATGCTGTCCAGAGGGCTTTCAGCAGCTGCTTCCTCACAAGTGGGCAGCCTATTCCTTCTTCCTAGCCTGTTGTTAGTCTGGAAGCTCTGCTGGAACCCCTTCACTTTGGGTGGCCCTCCCAGGATTTGAAATACCAGTGGCCTAGCCCTTGGATCCCAGTGACACACAGCCACCACAGGACGACAAACTGACAGACATGTGGTGGATGCGGAAGTAGGAACAGATCATTTCTCGGTCTGTTCCCGCCCTAACACGCTGACGTTCATCTCTTAAAGCAACTTGAGGAGAGTCGGAGGCACAGAGACCAGGTTTCTTCAGGTCAGATTGCTCTGGGTCAGAGCTCCTGCAGCTCTAAGACAATCAATGATCAGACAACATCTCAGAAAGGGCAATGGAAATGTTGACTTCCAGAACAAAGATCTTACAGATGTCCATTTTTTCTTCTAAATAAGATTGCTTTCTATTTGGTCTTAATTCATCTGCCTTTAATAAGGCACATCAAGTTTCCAATATAACAACCTTTTTGATCTTTAATCTCTCAAAATGTATTTGTCGGCAAAGTATACTAATTTACATGACCTCACTGATGAACCATATGTGAGTTATTCTTCCCTAAAAGAAATACACATTTCTTCCATTGCTTAAATTCCCTTAACAGACACCTTCTGAAATGATGTACTAAGCAGAGGAATTTCTCATTGTTACATCAGAAAAGAAATGATTTTAATGTTAGGCGTGTGCTGATCATCCTTTTCCCAAACTTTCAGTGTGGAAACCAGTGTTTGTGAGTGCATGTAAAGTTACCAAGGAAGTTGTAAAGTCAAAAGGAAGTTGGGGTGTGACATCCCAGTTGTAAGTAACGTTTTACTTGAAGCTGTGTACCAGCCCAGTAGAAATTATTACAAACATTGGCGGCCTATTTTGCCTCAGGTAAAGTCTTTTCCCCATTGTAGTTCCTGTTCTGATGTTCAATTATGTCTTTGTTTGTTTTACATTGCTCTTCTTTCTACCATTAAGTGGTACAACCCCCAACCATCACGCAACAGTCTCCGAAAGATTATATTATTGACCCTCGGGAGAATATTGTCATCCAGTGTGAGGCCAAGGGGAAGCCTCCTCCAAGGTGGGTATGCCCTCTGCTTGTCCCCGTGCTGGGCTCTGCCGGGGGAGACTCTCCATCTGGACACGGCTTTAGAGATCTTGTAGGAGGACTGCGGCCTCAGAGAGCACTACATGGCGGGATGGTTCTCCATGCAGAGAACTGCAGATTACCCCTGGTCGACCCAACCAACTCCCCTAATCCCTTCAAAGACACTGAAATCACGTTCTCTGACTCCACTCGTCCTGAATGTGTCCTTTGAAAGGTCATGATTTTATCTTTTTGCTTAATTAAACTCATCAGCTTTCCCTTCTTAGAAACCTGGAACGTTCTCGTTCCTTGCTTACATTCATCTGCAAAATGCTTGAGTGTGACAGAGAGATGGGGAAGGAGCCCTCCAATGGTGGTACGGAAATAAATGGCCTCATGACACAGACAAATCCCTTATTGCCGGGCCTCGTGTCCTTCATCTGTAAAACCAAGAGGTTGCATATGGCGCCTTCTATGAGTCCTTGGAGCTCCATCCAAAATAGCCAACGAAACCCCAAACTCACTGCCATCAAGTCAAGTCTAACTCGTGGCCTCACGGTAACCCTGTAGGACCATATGGTTTCCAAGGCTGTAAATGTTTATGGGAACAAACAGCTTCAACTTTCTTCTTTGGTGCATCTGGTAGGTCTGAACCATCAACCTTACAGGTAGTAACCCAATACTACCCTGCTGCACCAGAAATTAGATCAAACGAGAACTGCTTGCTCCTCTTCCAACTCACTTACAAATTCTATTGAAAGGCACAGTTAAGAACTGATCTCGTTTGAAACCCAGGGACTCCCCGTATTTAAAACAGCAATGACTTCATGTCTTCTCCTCTCCTTCCAAACCTGTACTTTGCACTTTGGTAACTTGAAACTAGTCTCATCAATTATATATGTTTCTGCCTTTCTTGTCACATTGTAGCCCAGAGCAAAGTTTTATAGACAGGTTACCAACTCAATGAGCAACGCAGTTTACAATAAAAATGCTAATAGAGCTCTAAGAGCATGTGCCTGGGAGACCTGCTCCCCTGATCTTACCCCGCCCCCCAACCCTTTTGAAAAATGACAGGCAGTTTGTGTGCATGATTTCCTTATTGAGTCAGATTTGGATTGGTTCTAATGAAAACATGCCCTTAAAACCCACAGCCAACACTTTCTTTTCTAAGTCATAATTCAATGAACCATTTTCGGTTTTGCTCTTTTACTGAATAGTAAATCTAGTACTTATTTCTAGAGACCCACAAGACATCTAGAAATCTGTCAAAAGAGCAAAGAGAATCCTTATTTTCTAGGCCATTAACCAGTGTAATTGTTACTTCCTGTGTTGGGCAGCTTCTCCTGGACACGTAATGGGACCCATTTTGACATAGATAAGGACCCGATGGTCACCATGAGCGCTGGCTCAGGAACCCTCACTATCAACATCATGAGTGAGGGGAAAGCAGAGACCTACGAAGGCATCTATCAGTGCACAGCAAGGAATGAACGTGGGGCTGCCATTTCTAATAATATTGTCATCCGTCCATCCAGTAAGTGAAACCTGGCCTCCAAGCATGCCACCTTTTAAAATATTGCTCCCAGACTCAGCATCTGTTATGTATCAGCCAAATACCATGACTAGGGGGGGGGGGGTTGTAAATGGGGTCGCTTCTAATAGCTTGGCTTTAAGTGCATAAAAATCATTGCTTCTTCCTACTTTGCTTTGCTAAGCCGATATGTCTTTTATTCAGGTACTGGTTTTTAAAAGCAAAGTTAAGAAAAATATATATTTTTGCCAGAATTGATCTAATTAGCTTTTCCTCAAATATTTTATGAGCTAGCCTTTACTTAGTCAGGTGGAGAGAACTAGTCAGTATGAAATGGGCAATTGAGATCTAAGTGCTGTTTCTATAAACATCTTTTATAATTTCCCTAGAGATAGAGTGGCCTCGATTCCTTGAATTTATTGTGGCTTTTTGGCACTAGGGATTACCCCCATCCTCTCAAGATGACGTCTTAGAACAATGGCCACATGCAGCTCTGGTCATTGTTTGACAGTAGATGACCTGTATCATCTGAGCCCCTGGTAGAGAAAGCATCGTTCATACACTAGAGTGGAAACTGTAAAATCGCTCTTGAATCCTAATCACTGTTCACATGTTATTTTCCATTTCTTTCTAGGTGGCTATGTTTGTATGTGCTTTTAAAGAAGCTCATTATGAAATATAACTTTATAAGCTCTTCTGGCTTCATATCTTAAATATTTACATGTTAATCTTATTAAAAAGTAGTATATATCATGCTATATTAAATGTATAATTGTATAATTATTTAGTTGCAAATCTTTTGACCTTTAAGTGTTTTCTGTGTAGCAGAATCATTATGTACCATCGTAATCATTTACTTAGTATAAATTCGTAGACCCAATGGGTTTTTTTATGGTAATGAAGGAGTTAGTTACAAGTATTATTTTTAAATGTATACAAATCCTGAATTTCCCCCCCAAAGTTAGATAGATGAACATTTTTTTTGATAGATGAACTTTAAAAAGAATTGATCCTTTTATTTTCAGTGCAGTGATGACTTAGCAGTGAATATTCTATTTAACAGGGTCACCGTTGTGGACCAAAGAAAAACTTGAACCAATAACGCTCCGAAATGGCCAGTCTTTAGTGCTTCCCTGCAGGCCCCCAATTGGATTACCACCACCTATAATATTCTGGATGGATAATTGTAAGTTTTTTAAAATCTCAACTCTCTTGAAGAGTCTTCAGATTGCTGGCGTATTATAATAAATCTCAACTTCCTGTGCTCTGTAAAATGTTCACAGATGCTTTAGAGATGCTCTGGAAAGAAATGTTCTTTGAAAGCAACAACATGCTTTTTTATTCACTCACCCACTCATTCACCCAGTGTTACGGAGCACCCACCACGTACCAGGTACTGCTTGCAACAAAGGAACAAATCCCCTGCACACCCTGAGCTCACATTCTTGGCAGTAAGAGAACTGAGAATGAGGGATGAGAGGACAGACAATAAATGCAGGCAGCAAAGCCGTGTCAGTTGACGGTGAGTGCTACGAGAGAGCATCAGAATGATGCTGAGAGGTCCTGTTTTAAGTAAGATGGTCAGGAAAGACCTCGTAACAGGGCTTTGGAAACCTAAAGAAATGCATGAGTAAACCAGGGGTCCTGGGTGTCCAGGTACAAATCTAAAGTGGGAGCATCCCTAGTGAGCATCTGGAGAAAAAGGAGGCCAGTGGGACCAGGCTGAGTGCCTCAGTGGACCAGGTGAGAAAGGCCACAGAGGCTCGATAGAAAGGGCTTTCGGCTGTTCCGTGGCCAGTAGTGGGTCTACCTGCCCCTGGGACCCAGCCAGGTGCACACAGCTCATGCTGGGGTATAGGGTGGTGGAAGGCCAGTGCCTGGTGACAGCAGGTGGGCTGTTGCCGATGTTAGTGACCCTTCATAAGGGCCCGTCCCTTCACATGCCCGGGTCTTGCTGCCCTTAGACTTTTCCAATTTTGCTGACCTCCCCCTCCTGCAGCGGTGCCCCCAGCCCCATTGCAACCTGCTGAGCAGTCGGACCCCAGTTCTTAGCTACACACCAGTGTTCAGAAGTGACCTTGCCTGTTCCTTGAGGCTTGAGAGGACACAAATACTCCTGATTTTGTGCTTTGTAAGAGATGAGGAGCAGGGCTGTCAATGTTCATATCTCAGGGGTTTGGGCCACTCTTTGGAAGTGGCCCAAGTCTGGCCACCCACCTACTGGCTCCAATGCCCATGCCCACCTTCAGTTGAATCCCTTTGATTTGGGAGAGAACCAGCCTTTTTTCATAGTGTGGTACAGACATTGATTTGAACTATTTTCGTAAAAGGAGCAACTTTTTAGTAAAAGGTGTGATAGTGTCTATTTGAGCTAGATAAAAGAAAGGCCTCTTTGCAAACCTAAAAATAAATAAAAGGAAAGGGTTTTGGCCTAAATGAGGTCGGTGACATTGCACATGTAAATCCCCAAATCATCTACATAAGACACTATTGTTACCCATGGCACTGCTGGAAACATCATTTACATATATCAGTCTTTAGGCGGTTGGCAAAACATCTCTAATGTTTAAGGTGGTTACATCTGAGAAATGAGGACAATCCAGATCTTTGCCACCACTCTGCTTACAAGATGGCATATTCTAACGCTGGTTCTCCTGGGCACGTCTTTCAAAGAGAATGAAAAGAAACTCAAACAGCAAAGTCCCGCCTCCTACAGCTCTAAGTATTCATTAAATACATGTTCATTATTTTTCAGAAAAGTTTTTAAAATAGCCTTTTCCCTAGAGATTAAATGGCTTACAGTTTAATGTGTTTAAACCTTAAACCCATTCGCTTATAACCACCAGTCAAAACCTCATCTTGACCAGGAGCTCCATTAACTTACTTTCAAGCTTTGACTCCACGTTACTCTGCCTTTTCCTTCCCGAAAGAGCACCAGCTTCTAGCCATCCTTGTGCATTTTCTAAAACAGAGAGGAGGGGGCCGCGGTAGGAGAAGCACAGCTGCTTGAGTCTACCTGGAGGGGGGGGGGGAAATCCCCCAGGCCATAACATCTGCAAAGAAAGTAAATGGTCATGCCGGAACCGCAAAGGCAGCCAGTCATTCCATCCTTTAACAAGCACCCAATTAAGGCGAGGCACCGATCCCGGGATACAACAGTGTACAAAGCTGATGAAGGCTTCAGGCCTCCTACAGCTCAAAAGTCTAGTAGGGAGTCGGGCGATAAACTGTAGATGTGAAAGGCAAAGAGGCCCAGGGTGGTACAGAGGCAGTCAGCTGCTAACTGGAAGGTTGGAGGTTCAAGCCCACTTAAAACAAGGCCTGGTTGTCTACTTCCCAAAAGGCAGCCAGGGGAGACCGTGTTCAGTAGATTCTGCTTTGACACACAAGGGTGACCAGGAGTAGACAGCTGCACAGCAATGGGTGAACTGGTCATTTGGTTGGTGGTGGTGGTAGTGGCTGCTGTCTGGTCACTTCCACCTCCTGACAACCCCCTGTGCACAGAGTCAAACTGCTCCCTAGTATTTTCAAAGCTCTGACCTTTTAGAAATAGGTTTTCACACCTGACTTTGGTGGGTTTCAAGGGAAGCAAATTTCCTTTAGAAATGGATATGTAGTTCGGGGAGAAGAAGTAGAGCAGGTGGGGGAGACTAGGAGGTGGAGGCAGGGCACAGCATTGAACAGCGATGTCATTGAACCAGATGGTGGTCTGTGGTCCTTTTTACTGCCTGCCAGAGCAGGGGCTCTAGGGGCCCCCAAACCCAGCACAGGTCTAGCTCACCATGACGTGCTCTCAAAGTATCTGCCTTCCGACTGTTGTGTAGATGGACCCGATGTTAGACATCCAGGGACGCTCCTTTAGCGCACGTTCTAAGGTACGTGTGTGTCTGCGTGTTTGTTCTGACTCATAACGGCCCTCTGCACAGCAGAACCAAGCAATACCCCGTCCTGCGCCCTCCTCGCAATTGTGCCTGCGTTTGGCCCCAGTTTTGCAGCCACTGTGTCAGCACATCTCTTTTTCACTGCCGCTCTACCAAGCATGATGTCCTTTTCCAGATAACATGTCCAAAGCATGTGATGCGAAGACTCGCCATTCTTGCTTCTAAAGAGTATTCTGGCCGTCCTTCTTCCCAAACACACTGACTTGCTTGTCCTTTGGGCAGTGCATGGCACTGTCAGTATTTGTCACCAGCACCACAATCCAATGCAGACTCTTCTTCTGTCTTCCCTATTCAACGCCTAACATTCAAAGGCTTAGAAACCAACAGGAAATACCATGGTTTGGGTCAGGTGCACCCTAGTCCTCAAAGTAACATCTTTGCTTGTCCACACCCAGAAGAGAGGCCTTGTGCAGCAGATGTACCCAACACAGTAAGCATTGCCTGTGGATCCAAGCAAGAAGAAATCTTAGTTGTTTACAACTAGATGCTAATTTAAGTATTAAAAAGTCACACCAACTCTTTTGATAGAATATACTTAAATCATTCTAATTTACATTTGGTCAATAAGATACTCGACTGTGTAATCCTAATCTCACCTCTATTCCCACCCACAGACACGCCGGTTGGCCAGTTGGAGTTGGAGTTTTGAAATGTCGGGGGGTTTGTGTGTTTTTAAATGACTTTTTGTTCAAAGAGATTTGGAGAAAAGGAAACTATTCCAAGGAAGGTCACCGAACTGTTAGTGAAAGAAATATTTATGTAGACACGTTTATCTCACGAATTGGGAAAGTGGCTACTTCTATGATGGAATGAATGATCTGGGGTATCTTTCTGCTTTTCTCCAGCCTTTCAAAGACTTCCGCAAAGTGAGCGAGTCTCCCAGGGTCTCAATGGAGACCTTTATTTTTCCAATGTCCTCCCAGAGGACAGCCGGGAGGACTATATCTGCTATGCCAGGTTTAATCACACTCAGACCATACAGCAGAAACAACCTATTTCTGTGAGGGTGCTTTCAGGTAAGACTTCCGCTTCCCAAACCTCTCTTTCCGTGATGCTGACAAACATGAGTCAAGTAGACTAATAATAATTCAATACTGAATACTACCAACTCTGGAGGAAACAGGTGGTTCATTGAAGAAACTACCTGCAAGTAATTGCAGAAGTGTTGGCCTACATCTCAGAAAGAACAGGCATATTTCAAATACTGCATATTACTTTTCTTTGCTATACATAAGCAACTTTTATTGCCAATACTATTTCTGTATTAAGTTTTGGAATATACTTCGTGCTCTCAGCATCTGAGTGTGCTTTTTGCCACATGATGCCGTTCACTGGGCCGTCTTGCAGCCTAAGAGAGGGGGCCCACATCCCTGGTTGGGGTGAGTGATCCCGTGAGTTTATCGTGTACAATGTCAAGCACGGTTTTGCCTTAGTCGGGATGATGCGTTGTCACTAGAGTCGACCCCGGTGCTCTTACTGCCCCGTGCTTTTTTGATCTGTCCCTGCTCGTGTGCATTCTTCATGATCTCCTGTCTATTTCAGTGGATGAATTGAATGACACTATCGCTGCTAATTTGAGTGACACTGAGGTTTATGGTGGTGAGTCATGGTGATTGTAACTGATTTCCCTCTCCTTCATTGTAGACTTTAGTTCACTAACTTCACCTCCATGGCTATTTAACCTTATTCTTTACGAAGTTTCTAATTACATGCTTAGTACCACTGGAGTGCAAGTATGCTTGGTGGAACTGTAGTTATAAACTTTCAAACATCTGTCACGAAAACATTTTCCACGATGCATGTTTGATAATGAGGACGCATTTTGAACTGTTTCCATGTAAAGAACCATTTCACGTGAATTGAAAGAAAATCTTTCATGCAGGTGTGGAAGCGTGTTTTTCATTTTTGTCGTATCCATTAACATTTTCCTGTGGCCTGAGTAAAAATTGGCAGTCTTTTAGTCTGCTCGATTACTAACTCATCAAATACTTCATAACCTTTGGCAACTAACTTCAGTGAACTTCCATAGCAAACATCCCATTCCCCATGTGTTCCCACATGACATGACCAGTATAATCTGCAAGAATATGTCCCTCAGTTTTGTTTAAACCTGAGTTGGCATCTTGAGATATCAGAATTTTTAATAGACAGCATCTTATCTCACTCTCTTAAATAGAAAAGAGTTGGATTTCCTAAAGGAGATAATGACTCTAAAATATAGTGTATCGATGAAAAAAGCAGGTTTGGGATATCAAGCTATTTTAATCATCTGTAAGATAGATCATCTGCTAGGGTAACTTTTATCCTGAAGATAGAACATTTTTTAAAAATAGAAGTATCCCTTCATAACCAGGATAGATTCCACATTCCCTGCTTTTATTTTATTTTAATGTACTTCTGAAAACATATGGACCTCAAAATCATTCCCCCTGCCCCCCAGTCCCTCCGCTTCCCCACCCCCTCCCAGCCCTGGGTGCTTTCAGAGAAGTAGGCTTCCTTTAAAATATCAAATCCCGTAGGAAAGCGCTAATGTCTCCATAGTCACCTGCTCTAGAATTCAGGTTTTTTGCTTTATTCCCTTAGAAATGAAATACTTCCTAGATTGCATTTTCATTCAGGATCTGTGAGCATCAGATAGAGCTCATGCATTAAAGCATTTTTGAAAACTGTAAAAGGCTATAGAACTTGACGACAGTTTATTTTCTACTTCAATAGTTTGTTTTTTCCTTTTGGAAGGCCTTCAGGAGATAAGACACAGATCACGAGACCTCCATAAAAGAGAAGGCGGCTTGTATGAATCCCCCGAAGAACTTGGACGTCCATAATAGCGTCTTCATATCTTGGGGTCTTCTTTATGTTTGCATTAAGGAAATCAATACAAATGTCCTTCATTCCACCACTGTTTTAATAGATGGCATGTAATTTGCCAGGTCTTCATCTAGCTGTTTTGTTGTCCCTCACATGTTGTAGTTTTGGGTCTTGATACGTTAGGTATCCCTCACAAATGTACTATATCTTTTCACCAATGACGCTCCCATGTAAATAACATGCTCTCACCTACATACCAGACAGACTGCTGAACGGAGTGACGTAGTACATCTGGCATAGCACAATTGGCCAAACAAACAAACAAACAAACACAAAAGAAATGTGTATTTTCTTTGTGCGAAAATACGGCATCTTCTTGATTAATTTGACAAAATTGGCTGTACTTTGGTCCCTGGTGGTAACCACAATACCTTTTCCATAATTATATCTTTTCTAAAAGACCTCACATCTTCCAGATGATAGACAGTTAATTTTTGTTTTGACCTGAGCCATAATCATATGCAATGTCTAATTATATAATAGGATTTTCCTTTTTCGGTCTACATTTTGGAAATATTCCAACCCATTGAAAATTCATAAACACTGAGCCCACATTAAGGAAATGCACAAAAGGAAAGTAAGCCCTTCACACCAGCGCTCAACTAACCCAAATTGCTTTCTGTTCTTCATTAACTGAGTGAGTGATGACTATTTTCAAGGCCAAGTGTGTGTACGTGTAGCTTAACAAATTGCACGCCTTCTGTTACATGGCTTTGAAAAGGGTTTCCAATTTTAGACAGCTATTTTGATAGTGAGCTGCATTTCTAGGGATATGCATAACTAGAAATTGACAACTTTTAATGCATCCTCTTTGCAGCTAAATCAAGTAAAGAGAGGCCACCAACGTTTTTAACTCCAGAGGGCAATGCAAGTAGCAAAGAGGAATTACGAGGAAATGCTCTCTCGCTGGAGTGCATTGCAGAAGGACTGTGAGTTTACACTTTGTGTGCTGGGTACTCTATTTCCTACTTCACATGAATATACAGTAGGTTGATATTGTTGTTCGATTGTGAGTTTACACTTTGTGTGCTGAGTACTACTCTATTTCATACTTCACATGAAAATACAGTAGGTTGATATTGTTCGATTGTGAGTTTACACTTTGTGTGCTGGGTACTCTGTTTCCTACTTCACATGAAAATACAAGTAGGTTGATATTGTTGTTCGATTGTGAGCTTACACTTTGTGTGCTGGGTACTCTGTTTCATACTTCACATGAAAATACAAGTAGGTTGATATTGTTGTTGTCAGGTGCCCTCTAGTCGGTTCCATCTCATAGCAAGCAACCCTCTGGAAAACATAATGAAACCTTGCCCGGTCCTGAGCCATCCTCCCCGTGCTCGTGATGTTTGAACCTACAGATGACAGCCACTGGCTCCATCCATCTCCTGGAGGGCCGTTCTCTATACTGCTACCAAACACGAGGGGCTGGTTGTCCCTGATCATATATCCAATGGAGTCTTGCTAGGTCCATGACTATGGAACATTCTGACTCTCATTCTTCCCAGACACAATTGTTTGTTTTGCTGGCAGTGCACAGTACTTCCCGTCCCCTTTGCCTACACTGTAATTCAAAGGCATCAAGTCTTCCACATTCTTCCTTTTTCCTTGCCCAACGTTCACTTGTGTATGAAACCATTGAAATATCAGGGCTTAGGTCAGGAGCCTGTTAGTCCTCAAAGTGACCCCTTTGTTCTTTAACACTTTTAAAGAGGCTGTGAGCAGCAGATTTGCCCAATGTAGCTGGTTGCTGCTTCCCTGAGCACGGATGGGTGGATTCAAGCAAAATCAAATTGTTGGCAACCTCATTCTTTTCTGTTTACCGTGATGTTATTGATTAGTCCAATTGTGAAGATGCTTGTTTTCTTTACATTGAGTTGTAATCCAAACATTGAGCTGTTGATCAAAGACTGCTGGCTGAAGCCTTTGATCTCTATCAACAAGTGCTTCTGGTCCCGTATGTTTTTAGCAAGCAAGGTGTGGCTTATGCATATCATAGGTTGTTAGTAAGCCTTCCTCCCATCCTGCTGCTGCAGCCTTCTTCAGAGAGCCCTGTTTCTCAGCATACACATTGAATAGTGTGGTGAAAGGATGCAACCCCGAGAGAGGCATTCATGTCATAAAGAAAGAGTTGCCGCATACTACCTCCTAGGCATCATGAACGTTTTCATGACTCTTTTAAACATAGGTAATATGAATCTAGTAGTACTGCTAAAATAATTTGTTCATTCAGCAGTATTGATCCTGAAAGAAGTACCAGTAATCACCTGACGATCTCTATGGTTATAATTAGATTGTGTCATTATGCTACTGTTGTGTAATAAGCCTCATCAAAACTTAGTGCCCTCAAAACAATAGCTATTTATTATTGACCATTTATCTGCAGGACTACAAGTATGTTCCGATGCAGACTGGATCCAGTTCATTTCTTTTGGAGCTCCCCATGCATTTGCTGGGAGTCAGGGTCTGCAAGCTCTTGGCTGGAGCACCCGAGCTCTTGGCCATGAACTTCTAATAGACAACAGAAGCTCACCCAGACTCTTCCGATCTAAGCCAGGAACTGGCATGCTTCCCTTTCCGCTATTTCCTAGTAGCAAGCCACAAGAACAACCCCGCATTCTTTGCAAATGTTTCCGTTGTGCACACTCCCAAATTGATATGCCTTCGACACGATTACATGGGGGCTTCAGCTCGATATGAGACACTCTCGTGGTACGTTAGGTACACATCCATAGTCAGCATTGACATAGCTCCCACTCGGTGTCTGGTACAGGACAACTGCTATGGATATGAGCACGTCTGCTGACAACTTTGAGTGGACTCTCAGAAACCATTTCCCCTCCCCGGCTGTGATCCAGGCTGTCCTTGAGCTGGTCACTCACTGGTCCCACATCCTTGCCCAGAATAGGCTTCCAGGAATCACTTGACTTCAAGAGGTGCATGGAGGCCTCTGCTGGCCACGACAGGAAATCACAAGCCACTCCTCTGAATTCCTCAAGTTACTGAGAACTAGCAAACTCTCTTTTCAAATAAGTTCAGTTTCTTGACATGAGGAGCTATTCCATGCCTCACTCCTACCTTCTGGTGGTCGTCAGCAATCCTAAGCATTCTGTGTCCTATTGATACATCTTCTAATAATGTCTTCTCTCTAGGTCTAACATTTTTATAAGACACCACTTGGATGGGATTAGAACCCATCCCAATATTTAAAAATCCAGTCAGTTCCCATACAACCTCACGTGTTCACAGGTCTGAAGGTTACTACTTCACCGTATCTATTTGGAGACCACAATCTAATTCATGACAATACTTGTTCTCATAATTTGGTGAACCCCACCTTACACAAAGGATATTTTCTTAAAAACTAAAATACAGTCAGTTTGGGGAAATTTTACAGAACTCCCAAAGGAATACTAAATGCTTGAAATATTGAAAGACCAAGACTCTTGTTATAAAACAATAAGCATTCTACTCAAAGAATCATAGTATTTTCTATTCTTAAAAACAGAAAAAATAATGGCTTTGTGGTATGTAAGATATGGTTGACATTCATGCTTCCATCCCCATCTCCCTCTCATGCCCAAGTCAGGAGATACGAAGTCTAACCAAAAGGAAACATCATAATGTTATCATATTCCACATGTGTACACCATCTTCAATTTTTAAGATAATCTCACATCTTATTTTATGTACACACAGCATGGTTTAATTTTAGCAGCTATCATTTAATCAAATAAATAGGCTCAATTATTTTCACTAAATCAAACAAGCCAAAAACAATTCTACAAACAATCTCACTTGCATTTTTGATGACAAGTATTGTGATCTTCCTGAGCGTCTACACAATTCCTTTCTGCCTTTATTTTCCCAACATATTGCTGAGTACTAGTTGTATAATGCAGCACTTAATAAATGCTTGTGCTGGATGCCCTTGTACTTTCACTCTCACGGAAGCCTCCTGAAGTCCTCGGATCCATCCGAGCACTTTTGTTCCCCCCCCCCCCCCCCTGATCAATTATATATTATTATTGTTTCGTATCTTACACTGTCCCTCCCCCCCGAGGCCCAAGAAGTCAGGTATCCAAGGTCAGAGAGCAATGTAGGGGCAAGGCTAGGTCTTTGTAGCAGGTGAATTTGATCGACTCTTATCAATGAGTATAACAACTTAAAATATCTTAATAATGAAATTATTATAATGAAATCTAATGAAATTATAATCACTATTCCTTGAATTACTTAATTTACATCATCATGTGGCCCGTGGTGTAATTGAACAGTTCTTCTATTCGGTATGTAAATGTATGTAAAAGTTCAAGGACTCAGATGTGCACATCAGTTCTTTTCCTGTGCATTTTTAACTTGCTAGGTGCCCCGAGTCCATTGCAACTCATAGAGGCCCAATGGAGGCCAGAACGAAACCCTTCTGCTCGTGGCAGCCCCACGGCTGGTCCTATGAAAGAGACCGTGGTGGCAGTGACCACGCGTCATCAATCTTGTCGCGGGTCTTCCTCTTTTCCACCGCCCTTTACAGTATCAAACCTGACGCCCTTTTCCCGAGACTGGTCTCTCCTCGTAACATGTCCAAAGTACATGAAACCAGATCCTCACTTCCTATCCTCACTCCTAAGGAGCATTCTGACTCCACTTCCAAAACAGATTTGTTGTTGTTGTTGTCCGGCAGTCCACGGGACTTTCCATGTTCTTTGCCAACACCGTGATCAAAGGCATCGCTTCTTCTGCCGCCGTCGTCCTTATTCGTTAGGAGGGGAATGAAAACACCAGGCTTGGGCCAGGCGCACCTCAGGGCTCAGGTGACACGCTCTTCAAACCTCGAGGTATTTTGCAGCTGGTTTCCCAGTGCAGTGACCCTTCGTTTCCCCACTGCTGCTCTCATGAGGGTCGCTTGGGGATCCAAGGAAAATGAAGTCCTTGGAAACATCGACCTCTCCTCTGCCTATCATGATCTTGCCCATTGGTTCAGTTGTGAGATTTTTGTTTCCTTTGCACTGAGTTGCCATCCATACTGAAGGCTTTGAGCTTTACCAATAAGTGCTCCTTGCTTCCAACAAGCAAGGTTCTGTCATCTCCATATCTCCGGTTGCTAATGAACCTTCCTCCAATCCAGATGCCGGGCTCTTCTTCATACAGCTCAGCTTCTCGGATTATTTGCTCAGCACACAGATGGAATAAATATGAGGAAACGATACAACCCTGACACACACCTCTCCTGATCTGAAATGCAATCTTTCCTTGCTCTGTTTGAAAGACTTTTAAACTTGGATGATAAAAATGTAAAGCTTGGTATCATTAACTTCTTGGCTGACCTAGCACATTCATTAAAAAAAAATTTTTCCCATGAGTCCTTCATTGTTCAGAACTTGAAAGAGGATAATTAAGTCCCTTCAGTGTAGCATCATGGCAGGATTCTTACTGTATCCTTGAAGTCCAAGTTTAGGGTGTGCCGTAGATTAGTATAGTCCTGTAAGTGGGGAAGATGCTAACTTGCAGAGTAGTATTTATTAAACGGTGATGCTTATTTAAACTGTCTTATGAGTCCTTATGATCTCTCTATCAATAATTTATTATAAGCTTGCATGAAATTGTATGCTTCAAAGTAGTCACAGTTGAACTTTCTCATGGTAACTTTGTTATTTGTTTATCCCATCAGACCTACACCTATTATTCACTGGATTAAAGAGGATGGAGCCTTACCCATCAACCGGACATTTTATAAGAACTTTAGGAAAACACTGCAGATTATTCATGCTTCAGAAGCCGATTCGGGAAAATACCAGTGTATAGCCAAAAATGCCTTCGGAGTTATCCATCACACCATATCTGTCACAGTTAAAGGTATCTCACTGTTTAAGATGTATTGCTCTTGCTTTCCTGAGAGGCCTGACCACTTCCATTAAATATACCTTTGATTGTGTTTTCAATAAAAACTGTAAGTTTATATCAACATTATAGGACCATGAATCTCGTCTCATTGCTATATCTAGTGAAATCAAATCAGGTTACAATATTGCTTCCCTACATCTTCCTTGCAAACTAGATGGTTTCTTGCTACCATGACCAAATTTATAGAAAATCCTGATCAAAAGGGGGAAATTCAGAGCATAATTACAAACTTTCATACAATCCAGAGTTTCTGGGGTCACAGAGACTAGATGAACCTCTGAAACGATTGCCCTGAGGTCATCTTTCTACCTCAAACCAAAATTATCCCCTGAACTCTTCTTAAAGCCAGTGTTGTAGCTTCACTAGAAAAATAAGTCTGCCTTGAGCAGTGGGCTCTTTAAAAAGTTATCTCTAGATGATTGAGTCGCAACCACTCAGAAGGTTAGGTAGGACCCTGAGAAGCACTGAGTCTGTGTGAATGGCGAGGAGCCGCTCCAGGAGAAGAGGTTGACAATGACTGCATAGCTCAAAGACTAGAATCAATGCCCCTGAATTGTACTTGCAGACCCGTTGAACTCTTGTTGTGTACGTCCACAACAAGAACAAAGGGACTTTTTGTTTGTTTTATCTTCCTTCCAGAAGAATTCAAATGAATCCATGTAGAAGGAAGGAGGTAAATGGGAAACAGCTATGACCTAAAAAGAGACATTTCCTGCCATCGAGTTCAACTCGTGACGACTGTGTTGGGCAGAGTAGAAATGCCCCCGCTGGGTTTGCAAGCCTGGGAACTCTTGACAGGAGTAGACATGTCATCTTTCTCCCACAGAGCTGCTGGTGGTTTTGAACTCCTGACCTGTGCTTCTCAGTCCAATGTATAACCTCTGCACCATTGAGGTTCCCTGTCTTAACTGCCACTCATAAAACCCACTGATGCAAACGAAAATACGTGGGTGACACATTACTGAGAAAGCAGAGTATTTGTATAACCTCAAAATGTTTATCTTAAAATAGTTATTAATTACTGAGGCGGGTTTATCATATGCCCACAAATTCTTTGACCCTTTGTCCTAGAGGCGGTAGTGCTTGCTCTGCTGCCCCGGGAATGTAAGCAAGGCTTGGAGACTCACTTCTAAGGAAGAGAATACAGGAAAGGGAACCAGTGCTGTACTGGGGAGCAAGCTGGCAGACCCCGCCGTCACTAGGTCAGGCTGACATCGTGATCTCCGCGATGCGATGGGATGAGCAGGGGCGATCACCTCTGTGGCATGGGTCTCACAAACCTGTAACCTCTGTCTACTCGTGAGAAAATATCACATGAGCCCAAGTTTAGAGCTATTACACACAATAAATGGCTAGCACTCTTTAAAAGTGACAAGGTCACGGAAGACAAGACCAAGAAACTGCCAGATTGGAGGAGACTGAGGAGTCACGGAAAACGAGCAGAATGTGGTAGCCAGGATAGGATAGAAGTAGGACATTCATGGGAAAGCTGGAGAAACCTTTAATGAAGTCTGGGGTCAGTCTAGTTAATAGTATGGTGCTATTAAGTTCTTAGTTTGATAACTAAATCCTGGGGGCACTGTGGTTAGGCACTTGGCTAACGACCAAAAAGGATATGGTTTGAACCCACTAACTGCTCCATGAGAGAAAGAGGTAGCAGTCTGCTTCTGTAAAGATTGAGCCTGGAGAACGCCATGGGGCACTTCTGCTCAAGTCTATAGGAATTGTGTTAGGCCGGCTTGACTAACATGACAGTCATCTATATGTAAGAAAGAGCTTCATGTTAAGAGACAATTATATATGAAGAAGGCATCCCAGCCCAGTCCAACTCAAGTACGTAAATCCGATGCTAGTCCATGAGTCCCTCTTAGACTCGCACCGCCACACGCAATGATGCAGAATGCAGCACCACAGGCTGGCGGTACAGAGTTGTGTGGATCTAAG
>NW_022103920.1:37595206-37613969 GCF_000313985.2 Echinops telfairi
CCCCCAGCAGCTATCAGGATCTGTGGCAGAGTCCCAGCAAAGAGGCAGCCAAAGGGGCAGAGAGAGCATTTTCCAGGGTCTCACACTCTTATACTCAAAGCTGCGACTTGATTGACAGGTTTGGCTCCACCTTTAGCCAGGGGTGTCTAGTTAATACGAAATGATCCAGCAACCAGAGGATGCTACAAATCAACATGATGGCAATGAGCTTTGGCTACCATGACTCAATAAGATGCGAACATTAAAGGAAGCTGGGGGAAGGGCATATGGAAAATTTTTTTACTCTCTTTGCAACGTTTCAGAAGCAAAACTTTAAAGTTGCCCTCTAATTTTATAAATAGATATATTCTAAGGACTCAGAATATTAAGTCATGTTTCTTAATCTTTATACCTATAAATCATTGGAGACCTTTGATAAATCTGTCACCTCTTAGATGTCTGACTACTTTTTATGTAAGATGAGCTGAAGACATTTCTATCAAAAGAATCTGGAGAGAACAGAAACATGCCAGTGAGTCTCTGTACACATTCTTTTTAAAATCTAACGTGGTATTTAAAGCCTGGCTTAGGAATGTAGTCACTCTAAAGAATGAGACGATGAAACGTTTTACAAAATACTTAATGATTCAAATAATCGAGTAGCGTCTTCTGCTAAAACACTTATTTGACTCTGGTTCCTGTTTTGTCTGTTTCTTCTCTCAAAGCGGCTCCGTACTGGATCGCGGCGCCTAGAAACCTTGTGCTGTCCCCAGGAGAGGATGGAAGCCTCGTCTGCAGAGCTAATGGCAACCCCAAGCCCAAGGTTAGCTGGCTGACCAATGGAGTCCCGATAGAAAGTAAGTTGCCTTGACGGGCTCCGGCAGCAGTCAATTTAAGAGGATTATCCACATCAGAGAGTCTCGAGATTTGAAAAACTGGTGATGTGCAACCGGTGCACCAAATTACTGTTAGGTGGTAGCAGATTTATGATGACTTTGAGGAGTTGGTTTTGGCTGTGGACATGATGGTGTATTTGTATTGGGAGCTGACAAAATTTCCCTTTCCTTTCTTTTCACATGGATCATGGGCAAAATGACATAGGCAGAAATAAACATAACTAAAACGTTCAAGCCACATTGAAAGCAATAGCCAAAAGCAAGGCTCCAGGAATTTATAGAATGCCAATCTCATTTGTGCCAAGAAATTTGGAAGATAGCTACGTGAACAATTGATGGAAAGATATACCTATTTGTACCCATTGCAAAGAAAGGTGACCCAATAGAATGCACACATTGTAGAACAATATCATTGAGATCACATAGAAGTGAACTTTTGCTTAATATCATCCGACAACAGTTGCAGCAGCACATTGACAGGGAGCTGCCAGAGGTTCAGGCTGGATTCAGAAGAGGCTACGAAACAAGAGATGTTTCATTGCTGGTGTCAGATGGATCTTGGCGGAAAGCAGAAAACTCCAGAAAGGGGGTTCCTTGTGGTTTATTGACTCTGCCAAGGCATTCATCTCTACGGATCATAACAAAATCTGGACAGCCTTGAGAAGGATGGGAATTTCAGAACAATAAACTGTGCGCATGTGTAAATTGTGCTTGGATCAAGAGGCAGTTGTGCAAACAGAACAAGGGAATGCCATATGGTTTAAAATCAAGACAAGTGTGCATCGAGGTTGTATCCTCTCACCATCCTTATCCAATCTGTATGCCGAGCAAATAGAGAAACTGGCTAATATAAAGAATAATGTGGCATCACCTGTTCACTGGTCCTCCCTGCCCACCTTGCCAGCTTCTCCTGGCTGCCATCACACTGCCCAGCACAACCCTCACAGTGTGACCATGTGCACTCAATTAATCATCTAAGTGACAACAAAAATCTCTTTAACAAGCTTTGGGTTAAAAGCTTGGGGGTATATGATAATTGCCTAGGGGCCTGGCAGGGGAGGCTTGATGGAAACGGGGAGCTAACAACGAGGACATGAAGAAAATGTTCTGAAATTGATTGTGGTGGTGATTGTACAGATCTTTGCAATATGACTGAATGATTACATTACATGGTATGTGAAGTACAGCCCGATAAAACTATTGCTTTTGAAGAGTGGGCTTAGTAGAAGGGACTTGTTCTGGTTAGTTGTGAAATGCCAAGGAGTCCGCTCCCACTCCGTGGGAATTACAGCAAAGGGAAAAGACAGCGATTGCACCAGGCCGCTCCACAGTCTCCTCCTCGGGGACTCCACCACCCTCGGCTCCTACCCACGGACGATCTTTGATCACGCCTCCTTAGGAGAGGCCACAACCCCTCTTGTTTTTGCTGTTGTTGGGTGTCACGGAGTCAGCTCTGACGACCTATAGCGACTCTGTGCACGGCAGAGCCAAACACCGCCCAGTCTCACCACCCTCCCAGTTGTTCCAGGGCCCGAGCCCATTGTTGAAACCACTAGGTTATTCCATCTCGCTGTCACTGCCCCTCTACCGTGCACACCGTCCTCCAGGGACCGATCTCTCCTGGCAATATGGCCAAAGGATGTAAGACGAAGTCGTGCCATCCCTGCCTCTAGGGAGCATGCTGGCCATACTTCTTCCAGGACACGTCTGTTTATCTTTTCACAGTCCATGGTACTCAGACCTAAATAAACAAAACCCAGCCTCTGTTCACCCTCCTGGCCGATAGCAGCATACCCTAGAGATATTTGCATTGATACTAAAGGCCACTTTCAGGCTGATTGGGGAGAACAGCTTCGCTCCTCCTCGCCTCAGAGCCAGACTCAAATATCGGTTCAACTTTTACATGAAATCATGACATTGTCCTTCCTCCTAACTGTGGATCCCAAAACTACTGGCAGATTCAGCACGGCACCAGCCCCTGCTTCCCCGTGGGGGATTCACCATTGCAGGTCTGGTCTAAGTCCTGGCACCTTGTCCCACCAGTATTTGGGGGAAGTTTGTGCACACTCTTTGAGGCAGGCGGGCTGTGTTTGCTCTAACAGGAAATATGCTCCTGGGGGAACACAGGCTCTAAAGAGGCCAGCAACTGGGGTTTGGACAGTCGCACTCCCAGTTTTAACCAGAATCCACCAGAAGAGAGCACCTTGTGGCCTGGTTATCAGGAAGCTGTGGCCACTCTAGGGGACAAGGGAGTAAGGGCTAAGAAGACGTAGCAAGAAGCCCAGAAGAAGGGAGACGGCACTGGGCTTCCTATGAACTTCTGAGACATACAGCGAGAACAGCGGTGAGTCATGGGACAGGCTGCGCACTTCCGGTCCATGCGTTGCAGTTTAGGGATTTGGGGATTCCTGAGATCTAGACTGTCGAAGTGACAAGTCGGAGAGGCCGTTCTTCTAGCCACTCAACAGGGAAAATTGGCGCACCAGGGAGTGTCTAGAAGACGGAGCTTCAAGCTGAGTAGCTAGGGCAACTAGTAGGAGCTAGGCAACTAGTGGTAGGCAGGTGACATGGAAACACAGGTGGGCTGGTGACACAGAATAGGGGACAATAAATCGAGGGCAACCCTGCCTCTATTTTGGGCTGCCCACAACCTTTGACATCGGCATGGGCTCTACCGCACAGCGAGCCATGTCACTGGTCATAGTAAGAGCTTTCAAAATATGCTAATAGGTAGTAAATATAGACAAACCAACAAAAGAAAAACAGTTGCTATTCAAGCCCAGCGGACCCACAGGACACTGCGTGCCCCGGGCTTTGCAGTGGGTGACTTTTCCGAAGTGGGTTGTCAGGCTTTCCTTTTGAAGCATCTCTGGATGAACTTGGCCTCCAACCTTTCAGTTAACTGACACCATTTTCCCCACCTAGGGAATCCTCCCTGGTGGTCACACACATACATATGCACACACACACACATACACACCTGTTGTGATTGAATCCGTTCTAACTCACAAGAACCTCACGTGTCTGGGTGGTGCCAAGAGCACGTTGACAGCACTGTGTGGCTTGGTTATGGCGAGTTTGCCCTTGGTTTGACCTAAAGGTTGATGGTTCTGAACTGACCCAGAAGTGGTGCAGAAGAAAGGCCTGGTGTTTTTTCTGTAAAGAGAACACCTGGGAAAAGCCTAAGGAGTGCAGCTTTACGCTGGGACACGTGGGGTGGTCATTCATAGATCCCCTCCTTTGAAACAAAATATTTAGGGGTGGGTGATTTGCAAAAGGCCTGCTTTGGTGGTGGGGGTGGGGTGGGGGGTCACAGTGATGAACTGGGAGAAACCTTAGGCCTTTGATTGTAACCCCAATTTGACTCATTGATTCAGAGCAGAAAGAGACCCAAGTCTTTCAAATCAGGTTTCAAATCAGCTGATTCCTTCCATCCCGAAAGGATTCATTAAGTCCCTTTGGAAGGAAAAAGGGAAACTAGGCAAAGATCCATAAGAATTCCACAGCTTCTACAGATCCCAGCTCCAGGGGCCCCTTGTCTGCCTCAGAGCAGTCACTCTGGTGGACAAGCCCACGGCAAACCATAGCCAGCCCCGCGTGGTACAGAGAGCAAGCGCTTAACACCATCTAGACCAAAGTGACACAAAATCAAACTGCACTTCCGGACAGGTTGCTTTCTCCACATCTGGTGGTCCAGCTCAAAAGGCATGAATGACAGTTTAAACCACTCAGACTAACAGTGACAGACCTCAGGCCCCGGTGGGGACGGTACAACTGGCTGCATGAAGATGCTGGAGAGACAGCTGTTCTCTGCCCCTTACCCTCTAAACCTGCTCCACCCACAGCGTTTGCTACGTGGCCCTTGGGTGGACATGAAGTCTTCCCCGGCCACATTCAAAGAGAGTTCTGTCAGGCCCGTTTGTGCTAACCTTGCTTACCTGGCAAAAAGAGCTGGAAGTTTGAGCAGCTACTGCCTCGTCCCTTCCTGTCTCACTGATAGTTGCCCCAGGCATCTGGGAGCCCCCAGCACTGCCTTTGACAGTGGTTCTCAACCTGGGGTCACGACCCCTCTGGGGGGGTCAAACGACCCTTTCACAGGGATTATCCAATTCATAACAGTAGCAAAATGACAGTGATGAAGTAGCAACTCAAATAATGTTATGGTTGGGGGGTCACCATAACATGAGGACCTGTAAGACAGGGTCGTGGCATTAGGAAGGTGGAGAACCGCTGGCCTACGAGGTTTGGGCTCAGGGCGGGAAACAGAGCACTGGTGTTGGTTTCCCATCGGCAGCTTGCTGAGTGGTGCACCACACAGACACAGCCAGCAATACTGGTGTGGGGGTGAAGGATGGAGCGATGCCCACAGGTCAGCCAATGCTGCCCCAGGATAGAGTGGTGTTGAATTGGCCTGGTTAGGATTCCTAACCTTCACAGGACTTAGGGTTGGCCACAGAAGGTAGCTGGCAGCACGAACTAGCTTGCTAATGGTACCCCCCACTCCAGAAGCTGTGGAAACTGTGGGTGGAGCAGCTGCCGTGGATGGGGGAGGGAGCAGCTGTGTTCTATACCAGCAGGTGGGGAGCTGCGAGTGTCCTGACCGGGAGCCACACAACGGAGACACTGTCAGGAGCCCATACGGCCAGATACACAGCCTCCGACTCCTGGGTGACCACGTCGGGGCCGCCCTGCTCCCTCTTTTCAGCTCTGACTGTGGAGCAGACAAATCCTGGAAAAGGAGAAATAGGATCCGGGAAAGTGAGAGGTGACACTTAGGTTCTGTTAGCAAAACAGTGTCACTGATTTAGGACATTGCAATTCAGACCTGTAGCCTTTTGTGTGCAAGCTAGAAGAATTCTCTCAAAGAGCACCGGGGTTCTTGGGTTCACTACCTTCTACAGTTCTGTCCACCCAAAGGCACATATCCCAGAAAGGAAACGAAACAAGGACGCTGCTACCAAGGCCATGCCAACTGACAGCCACTCTGGGGGACAGACTTGAATTGCCCCGTAGGATTTCCAAGACTTTCAGTCTTTACAGGAGCAGACAGCCTCATTTTTCTTCTGAGGAGCAACTGGTGGGATTGAACCGTCAACCTTGCAGTTAGCAGCTCATTGTATGACCCACTGTGCTACCAGGACCGACTGACTTACTTTAAACTTTTCCTGAAGCAAAACATAGCTTGCATGAACTATGGAATAGGCCCCAAATGACCTAAAATACCTATTTGTACATAATCTTCATTTGTGGGAATAAGAATTCGGCGGCAGAGAGCCTTGCTGGAAGCACATTTTGCTGTAAAGGTGCTGGTGGGGCGGAACCCAGGACCAGGAGGAGAATCGTGTGCTCTCAGCAGGATGGGGCAAAGCGTCCCTGTTTCCAGCCTGCAGAGTCAGCCTGAAGTGACTCTTCCGTGAGTCCTCCTCCTTCCTCTCTGCCTTCCCCATCCCCTGTTACCTGACTGCCTCTCAGTTCAGAGTCCTTTCCCCTACCCCGCCGGAATAGCAACGCTGGAGTCAGGCTCGTCACTCAAGGAGATTGATTAAAGGAGAAAGTGCCTCAGATGGGGGAGACATGGAGGCCCTTAAGGCAGCCCGAGCTGTATTTCTCTGCACACGGATCAGGGGAAGTTTATCAAGGGGGCTTGTGAAGAGGTAGCACCATGCTTATCCGGGGTAACAGGTGGGGAATTCCAGGCCGTGCCCTGTAAAGGAGGGTTATGGCCACAGCGATGGGCATTGTACAGGAGAGTCTTCCAGTTTGAGCCCTCTCCGTAGATGCTCTCTCGTCACGCTCTCTCTGGTCGTGGTAATGGAGCTACACGTGATTCTTCACGGGGTGCAACAGTTTGAAGAACTGAGCTGTGACACTGTTAGAAAGAAATAGTGATCTGGGATATTTCAAGTACAACACGATCTGGGGTGGTGAGGGGTCATGTGCTGACCCGGGGCGGTTGGGCCAGCATGATTCCGGCCTCTGACCCAGATGCCCGTCTCAGCGCAGAGCCAGACGTCTGTCCATCTTTCCTTGTCCCCTATGTAGGTCGTGTGAGCGCTTTCAGGTCCTTCTTCGCTCGGGTCCCGTTATTATCGGGAGTTCAGGCACCGTTCCCCTGAGAGATGAGGAGGGAAGGCAGTGAAGGGGATGCAAATGACATCAAGCCTCCTCTTGTCACAAGTGCACTGTGCGCACACACCCTGCGGGAAGCTCGTGGAAGCCAAGTTGAAAACCCACTGCTCTCCGGCCCATTTCAACTTTGTGCCCAAATAGAGGAAAGCCCACTGCCCTCAAGTCAGCTTTGCCTCAGAGCAACTCTGTAAGGGTTTCTGCCAAGTCTTGAAAGGCGCTGCCTCCTCTCCCTCCCGCAGAGCCGCCGGTGGTGTGAACTGCCCACCTTGCCCTTAGCAGCCGAAGGCCTAACTCACACATCCCGAGAATGTGTGGTAGGCAGAATAGTGCCTCACCTCCCACCCCCATCCAAAGAGGTCCACATCCTCACTACTGGGCCCCATGACTATGTAACCTGACATAGGAATATGTGGATATCAGTAAGGCTACGGACTTTGAGAGATTTTACTGGATTATTGGTTTGAGCCCAATGTAATCCCATGTGTCCTATCCCAGCTGGTCAAGAAAGATCTGACTATGGGATGTTGCTGGCTTTAAAAGTGGAAAAAGGGTCCACAAGCCAAGAAATGTGGGCCACCTCTAGAAACTGGAACAGCTAACAGTTGTAACCTTAGAGCCCCCAGGAAGGCACACAGCCCTGCTAATACCTTGGCTTTCGCTCAGGAGGTCAGAGCTGTGGTGTTAGCTCAAGGAGACTCCGTCAGTCTTGTAACAGACTGCAGAATTGAACAATAATAAATGTATATTGTTTTTAAGCCACTAGTGGTGATCATTTGTAACAGCAGCAGTGAAAGGCAAATATAGAATGGATGTGCACAAGAATGTGGCTGTAGGAAATAAAGTTGAACAACTATAGTTTCTTCTCTTTAAAGTGACCAAAATGGTTAGGTTTCCCTCCCCCACCCCCCATCTTTGAGTACTAAAGGAATTTAAATGCATTGGCAACGATGTCTTAGGCATCTTTTTCTTACTACTCAAAAGAAAGAAATAATATTAGGCTGAAAGTAAAGCCTACTTAACTGGTTCAAATTGCAAGAGCTACTTAAGGAAAGGGATGCTATTAGTTAGTTTTGATTTTGCCCAACATGCTAAGGCAGGCACCATTGCCCCTTTACGTCAGTGTGCGGTCACAGGTAATGTTTGGCATTCATAAAATGAAAATTATCTCCACTTAGCTTTTTTTTTTTTTTTTAACGGATTTAAGCCATTTAGCTGAAAACACGATCTTTAAGTGAAATTTTACACCATTTATTTCTACTATAGCATCAGGAATTTCCATAGAAGAAAGATGATATTTTCATATTTAATGTGGCACATTGGGTCATTCATTCATCTCATTAAGAAGCTCTTCTTAGAAGTAGCAGGTTTGCAGAAGTTAGTCTGTCTTCTTTTTTTAATTAAGCTATGATGTCTCTAGATTTTTTAAATTACCTTTTTCTATTTTGTCCTTTTTATAGACAACCATGTTTACTGTAAATTGAGTGGGATTTACATATTAGATCATCAACTTTGGATTCCACAGTTTAAACTAATAATCAAGCCCCTAGTAGTTCAACCCTTCACCCGAACCTTGATTTGTCTTCCCACTCTTATGGACTCCTCTTTAAAAAAATTTTTTAAAGTTTTGTTGTCACAAACTTTGGATATTATACAATCTAATTGCTCAATCATATTAAGAAGAGTGGTGCAACCATCCCCACAATCAGTTTCAGAGCATTTTCTTCTCGTGCTCATTGTTTTTAGCTCCATGTTTTCCCCTAACCTCTCCTGCCATGCCCTTAGGTCATAATTAATCTAATCACTGTCTCTATAGATTTACATATATACAGAAACCCATATAAACACAACCAGGAAACAAACAAACAAAATAATAACAATGACTAAACAGAGGAAAAACCTCAATCTAAAGGAAAGCAGAAAATATTAAAAACTGAAAGAAGTTAAAATTGGTCAAAAGGAAGACGGTGTTAGATTTTAACTGAACTGCGTCTGCCACACTCGCCTTTACCGTGCTCGGTATCTGACAAGAAGGCTGTTCGCATCCTGAACTACGGTCACAGGGAATCCTCCAGAGGCTTCATCCATATGGGGACCCTACAAATGCGTGTGGGGCTTCCCCTGTCAGCCATTGCTTTCTGCAAACCAGGTGTCCACCGTTTAAGCTCTGACACTATTTCCTCATCCATATTTGGATTTTATTATTTACAATCTTTGGATCACACAGACTGGTGTGCTTCTTCCATGTAGACTTAGTTGGTGCCTCACTTAGATGGCTGCTTGTTTGAAGACAACCCTTTAAGATCCCAGATGCTATTCTTTCTGACAGCCAGGCACCATCTAACTTCTTTGCCACACTTATGTGATCTCTTCATGAGGACAAGTATAAAATAAGACCATGTCAAAAGAACGAATTATTCTTAGATAAGGCTAGAATTAAGTACACTCCCCAAATCCATTCACTTATCTATGGTTTATATGTCTCTGGTTCACCTTTTACCATTTTATGATAGAGAACATTATATATCATCCTCCTGGGGCTCAAGGTAATTCTTTTGATAGTGTCATTAGTTTAGCCAATGGTATAGTCTTTAAAACACTATTGAGAAAAATAAAGTATACAAGTATAGACTGGCTTTTCAGATCACAATACATGAATTGTTGATTTGAACAGATTAGACTCTTATGTGACTGGACACTATTTACACAAATTATGGTGCTTGGAGCTAGGGCAAGCCTTTCAATAGCGCTCATTCACAGAGGCAGAACTACGCCTGCCCGGCTACATGTCTTATGAAAGCACAGAGAAAATAACATGCTTCCTCACTGATAACCCCAGTGTCTTTGTAATAGGACAATGATTTCCTGAATTTGCATTGTAATTTTCATGTAAAATTATGCTCCACCCCCCCACCCCAACCCTGCCCCCGTATCTTCTCTGGTTCTGATCATGTTCAGTCCTACTGACGCAATGCACGTAAGAAGACTAAATGAGCAGGGAGCGTGTACCCCTGCTGATAAGTGGTAACTAAATCCTCAGGAGGAAAAAGTTGCTGGTTTTGCCTGAGTTCTTATTCTTTTTGTTGTTGTTGTTGTTGTTGTTTGTCCTGTGTCTCCAACAGTCTGCATAACTGTTCTACTTATTACCATGTGGGCCTTGAGTGTTGCGTGATCAATTTACATCATTTATGCAAAATGGATTAAAGCTATACTTTTTGGTTTTACACCTGAACAGTTGCTGCGGATGACCCCAGCCGAAAAATAGATGGTGATACCATTATCTTTTCAAATGTTCAAGAAAGATCAAGTGCGGTGTACCAGTGCAACGCTTCTAATGAATATGGATACTTACTGTCAAATGCATTTGTAAATGTGCTGGGTAAGCTTTCTCTTCCTGAAAGTTTTATGAAAAACACGGCAAATTAAATCAGCGAATGCTAGGGGTGCCCATTCACTCAGCAAAAATAAGCTGAGCATGTCTAATGTGCAAAGTACAGGCCTAGGAGCTGTGAGAGCTACGTGAAACAGATGATACAAACCTCAGCCGCAAGTATATCATCCCCTGGTCTTCACGGTCTCTCTTAGCACAGTTTTTGAGCTGGCATGTCCTTCATTGTATAAACAGCCAGCTAGTCGGGCTGCACTGTTTGCTCCCAGATGGTTAGACTAAGTGCTAATCCCCTCAAGAGGAAGATAGCATTTGCCGGTAATCATATGAATATGACTACCATCTCCATCCTTGGAATCTGACAGGTTGGATGAACAATTTCATGATTCCAGCTTTTCAGAAACAAACCATTAATCATAATCTCAACCTTTATTCAATTCGGAGATGTAGAGTTATTTATTAATCCATAGCAATATGTTTAGAAAACCATCAAAGCTATCCTCTGGCATATTCTTAATTAAATGATTCACATGGACATTTTATTTGTCAAATTCCGATAACAAAATACCAAATCTGTTAAACATTTTTGTGAGAAATGGTGCCAGAGATGTATATTTCCAGCCCGTAAGGTTGGCATGCCCCCTCTTCAAACGATTTAAAATGAAGAAGACAGCCAGTCCATGGTACTGTTCCTTCCTGCATGAAATGGGCCAGGAAGTCACGTGCAGGACGGGGCAGTTGGGGTGGGGTAGGTGCTGACGCGCCCGCTTGGCTTCCGGGTCTGCTTGTAACGAGCCCACCGAGCAGCTCTCTACTTTTCTCGCCCATCTGATGTTTCCCCACAATCCACCACCACACCCCCTGCAAGCCATGGCTTATGATGGGTCAGTCATCCAACAAAATGGATTTGGCCAGCCTCTTTGTGTCAGACAATGTACTAGTTTCTGGGGATTAAATACTTTTTAAAAAAGGCTATTCCTGCCAGCAAAGGACTCCCAATATAGTAGAATATACAACTGAATAAATCAACAGTTATGCATTTTTCTTGCATTGATACCTTTTAGGTGCAGTTACACCTAAACATAAGTTGACAACTATGTCTATCTAATACATATTTGTATACAGGAGTACGGCCATGGGTATACCAAATGTATGTACCTGTCTAAGTAGAACTCAAGATAGAGAAAACTTTTATCACCGCACCCCACCGCACCCCCAAATCACCTCATTCCTGTTTGCCAGCAGCCCTTCTCTCCCTTATCCCACAGGACTGTCGTATGTTTTACACCAGAAATATGACTGTAATTGAATTTATACAGCAGGCAGTCTTCGTCATTCACTTAGTGAATTCACTAGACAATGTCTAGCTTCATTCACTTAGCATAATGCTTCTGAAATTCCTCCACATTGCTTGTTAGTCCGTCCTTGTCTCTGGGAAATATTTTGTGGTTTCCAGTGTACAGGGCTTCCATGTAATTTTGATTAATGCACCTCTATCTAATGAATCATTTTTTGGGGGGGGTTGCTATTTTAAGTGGTATTTGTTTTAGCATTGTATTGTGCTAAAACTGCAAGAATATAGAAGTACAATTGATTTAAGATATCTGCCGTGTATCTCCCTCTTTCCTCTTGCTGAATTCACATTTCATTCTTGTGGCTTTTTTGGTAAATTTCTTAAGGTGTTCTGTACAACTCATTATGGTTTCTGAGTGATAACACTGATACATTTTTTTAATGCCGTGCCCTAGACAAGAAAATAATTGATCTCATTGGATTGAACATGTCATAAGAATGTTGAAATGGCAGGTTTATATCGCTATAAGAGAGAGTTTGGTGGGAAAAAATGGAATCAAATGATACTAGAATTTCTCTGTGCACTTTCTGAATCCTTCTCGCAGAGTCTCACAATTTTTAAAAATTAATTCACTAAGAGCAACAGCAGCAATAACAAAGACCATGTCCCCCGCTAAGTTTTGGCCCCTGAAGCTGAGGGAGATGGTCCTGGAAGCTGAGGGAAGACGGAGGCTGATGGGAATGCAAGGGACACAACTGTTGGCTGTGCTTGACAGTCAACCCTAATGAAAACAAGTGTCGTCTGTACACTGTGGGCCTAAAATGTATGTTTTACTTTTCATGTTGACTTTCCCTTGTAAAGATATTTTCCCTTCAAATTATTTGTAGCTGAGCCGCCACGAATCCTCACGTCGGCAAACACCCTCTATCAGGTCATTGCCAACAGGCCTGCTTTCCTGGACTGTGCCTTCTTTGGGTCCCCTCGACCTACCATCGAGTGGTAAGTCAGGGCCCCATTCCTCCTTGAATACTCTACTTTTGTGAAAGCCACCCAACGTCTCAGTGTTGTGTGCTTATCAAAGAGAAGATAGAGGCAAGACCATGAAGAATCCATCACCTGTTAATTATTAAATGCATTCATGCTTTCACATAGCTTTACTAGCAGCCTGCTTTGAGCCACATGCAAGGCACCTGTTGTCAACTGCAGAGCTGTAGGTGAAAGGTTAAAAACCGCTTTTAGGTTGCCGGAGTTTTCAATGGGCATCACCTGAACCCTCTAAATGGTGATTGGAGGGAATGGTTTGGGGGCATTCCTTGATCGTAAAATCGTGTTTGCGGTAAAAAGAAGGTAACAAATATTAGTCTGAATTCTGTAACCTACAAACTAGATTTTGTCATTCCTAGGGTTTCTCTTGAGTATCTTTCCCTTGATCGTCCTGCCTTGGATCTGGCAACGCTCTCCTGTGTCTTTTCACGGGAGCCCACTCCCTTCATACCCAGCTCCTGATGTGAAGTTTGACGCATGCGCACATAAACACACACTCACACGCACACACCATGCTTATTTTCACATAAGCTGGGAGAGACAGGACAGAATGGAGTGAAATCGTTAGAGCATTCCCTTTTTGAGCATCTATCGGCTGCCAAGTGGTGTGCTGGGCTCCAGACACTGGTGTGAGAATAAAGGCTCCAAACCCACCCCTTTGCCGTGGAGTTGATTCATCGCAACCCTGTCAGACCGAGGGGCGCTGGTCCCGTGGGCTGTGCAATAGGTGGCTAACCACAGGTAAGCAGTGTGAATCCACCAGCCACTCTGAAGGAGGAAAATGAGGCTGCCGAGTGCTGTAAACATGTAAAGGTTCAGAAACCTACTACTCGAGGGTAGCTGGGAGTCAAAATCAACTCAATGGCAGTGAGTATTTTTCACCTGTAGGCAGGGTAGCGCTGCCCTCGAGGGTTTGTAAGGACTTAAACCTTTATGGAAGCTGACTGCCCCATCTTTATCCTGCAGGGCAGCTGCTAGGTTCCGGCCATGGACCTTTTGGTTAGTTGTCAAGTGCTTTAACCATTGTGCCGCTGGGGGGGGGGGGGGCGTCTAAGATGAAAGACTGGTTTAGGATTAAGAGGAGGATCCCTAGTGGTGAAAGCCAAGTTAAGCACTTGGCTGCTCACTGAAAGGTTGGTGGTTTGAGCCCAACCGGCACCTCCACAGAAGAAGATCTGGAGATGGGTTTCCATAAAGGTTGCAGCCAAGGCGCAGCCCTCCAGGGAAGAGCTACTCTGTCATCCAGGGTGGCTGCGAGCCAAAGATCGGTTCCACCACCCCTAACAAGGAGGAGATCGACAGGGAAGCGTCTCCATCCCGCCTTGGCCACAGAGGACTCACACTGATTCTAGTGCACACAACTTGCCAGGGCTTCTCTTCCTCCATATGCACCCTCCCTGGCCCTGGCTGGCAGGCACCACGAAGCTGAATGTGAGCCTGCTCTGTAGTCTTTCTCCGTGCCGCTCCTCGGGTCACTTCCCTTTCAGACTTTCAGTAGGGCCTCCTGGAAATCACAATCCTTCTAAGAATAGTATCCTGCAGTTACAAGGACATCATTCAAAGTATCTCACAGCCATGGAGTCGGTTCGGCCTCACAGTGCCCCTCTGGAACAGGGTAGAGCCTGGGGGGCTCCAAGACTGTGAAGCCTTTACAGAACGATATGGCCTCCTCTTTCTCCCTTGGGGCGGCCGATGGCTTCAAACTACTGACCTTGCGGTGAACAGCCCAATTCATAATCGCTGTGCCACCGAGTTCATCACTTTACCACCTATTTAGAGATGAAATCGGTAATGACGTATATATATTAACTTAAGGCCCTCCCATAACAAAATTCCCATGGTAAAGATGATGAATTACCAGGCTCACTCTACAAGCACCATTTCTCTTTGAATTTCCAGCTTGATGTTCTTGTCTTTGCACGCAGCCGCCTGCACTGTGCCGGGGCCCCTGTCTCTGACTCTGACATTTAAGTGCGGTGTCGACCTTGAAAGTCGCACTTTGAGAGATGAGTCTTTCTCTGTGTCTTTCTCTCATCGGGGTGATACCTCGAATGCAGGTTTAAAGGCGTCAAAGGAAGTGCTCTTCGCGAAGAGACTTACCTCTTACATGAGAATGGAACCTTGGAGATCCCTGTGGCACAAAAGGACAGTGCAGGAACGTATGCGTGCGTTGCAAGGAATAAATTGGGGACGGCAAAGAATGAAATTCGGTTAGAAATCAAAGGTAAGGCAGAGGCGTGCTTTCTTTTGTCAACTGCTTGGTGACGTTAGAGGAGCCTTGGTGGCGCTGCTGGGTGAGCAGTGAGTCCACTGCTGCCTGCAAGGTTAGCAGTTCAAACCTGGGGGGGGGGGGATGAGGTTGTCTGTACCCGTGGGCACAGCGCAGTCCTTCGAAGCCCTCTGTAGGGTTGCTATCCAGACTGTCTCTGACTTGGGATCCATTCGATGGCAGTGGGTTGGTTTGGGGTGAGGGACTCTGAGCAACAGATAACAATGACATTACATTTCAGATCCAACAAGGATCACGAAGCAGCCGGAGTACGCAGTGGTGCAAAGAGGGGGGACGGTGTCCTTTGAATGCCACGTGCAACACGACCGTACCTTAGTCCCCACTGTCCTGTGGCTGAAGGACAATGGTGAGCTGCCCAATAACGGAAGGTATTTGAGATGATTTCTTTCCTTTCTCGTCTTCCTCTTTAAGCTGCTAGTAACCCACGGGGGTCTTGTCGGGCGACTCAACAGAGAGCTTTCTGTATGTTCCTGAAGGCTACAGTTTCCAAAATAGAGAGGCGCCTTTGCTCCCTACTGTAGGATGTCGGGACGAAAACAGCCATCAAGTTGTTGACCTAAGACACCGAGCATGTCCGTCTCTGTGTGTGTCAGTCTTCTCGTTCTGTCCACTTGGGATAGGGAACACCCTCCAGATCTCAGGCCACTTTTTGTGCTCTGTACAATGAAGTCTCAATAGATGTTTTCATCACTGTTCTACCAATAAGCTGGAACAGCATCTCCTTAATCACCAGAGTGGGCCGGGATCCTCATCTGTATAAGGCACTGGGCTGTTCTATTATTATTTGCATCGGTGGTTTCATTATGATTTTATCTAAAGCCAGTGGAAGGGGAAAGGCAATCAAGAAGGTAGAGCGTTGAGAAGAGGCTGTGCACACTGCAGCCCTTGAGTTTGGAATGGGAGAGAGGCCTGGTCATTTTCAGGTGAGACTCTCCGTCCCACGCCGTCAGGACGCTGAGTTGAATGAGTGAGTTTGGGCAGTAGCCGAGTGGCTGTAGGCATTGTCCTCCCTGGGCAGGAACACTATTCTGGTGGCAGTGGATCCGATGGTTCTCATGACCTGGTCCATAGCTCCGAGTCTAACTGCAAAACAAACAAGCCAACAGAAAATCGGGTGCTATCAAATAGCAACCCGATGTTTTTTTCGACTCCAAGTGCACCCCACCAGACTCTCAAGGTTGTAATGGTTCAGAAGCAGGCAGCCAGCCCTTTCTTCTGAGGCACTCTGGGGTGAGTTCAAACTGCCAGCCCGTCTAGTTGGCAGTTAAGGGTGTCACTGTTCGAGTTGCTCATGGATTTACATATCAACAGCCCCCCAAAGCTCTTGTGGACGGCTCCTCTGTATGAGCAGAGTTTTTCCATCTGGTTCTGTGCTTCAGCACACCAGCTGTATTTGTGTCAGCAGCGTTGGGATGGGCAGGAGAGCGAAGTCGCTTACGCTTTCACTCGGGCGTCACCGGAGAACGCAGTCTATGATTTATGCAGCCTCGTGAAAACCGCGCACAAAGCCCGCCCCCCTGGGTGCTTGGCCTGCTGAGTGGTTTTCCATCCTCACAAGCAGCCTCCATGAGACCTGTGCGCAGGTCGCTGATCCAAATCTTCCTGTTGGTGGTGATAAGACAGACTGCTATTCTTTGCTTTTACCCTCTCCTGTGAGCGGTTCCGAGGCAGTCTGGTGGTTCAATATTTAGCTGGTAACTGAAAGGTTGGTGGTTCGAACAGGAAGAGGTGAGACAATCTGCTGCTTTACAGGTTGTAGCTCTGGAAACCCCGGATCACAGCTCTGCGATAGAAAACACATTGTTCTTAAATAAGGGCTTTGTTAAGACATTGGGCTGGTTTTCTAATGTTTCTTGGCAACAGAGAGCTTCATGAGGTCCTAGGCAGGCGTCCTGAAACTATGGCCCGCGGGCCACATGTGGCCCACCGAGGACATTTATCCGGCCCTCTGGGTGTTTTTGTCCATTTGGTTTTTTACTTCAAAGTAAGATATGTGCAGTGTGCATAGGAATTTGTTCATAGTTTTTTTTAAAAACTATAGTCCGGCCCTCCAACAGGTCTGAGGGACAGTGAACTGGCCCCCTCTTTTAAAAGTTTGAGGACCCCTGTCCTAGAGCAACGATAGAGTTACCCCAACCTTACCTGTGTTGCCCCTGAGAACCTAATGAAGCCCTGAAGACTGAGACTATCGTGGCTGCTCATTGCGCTGTGATCCACAGGTCAGCAGTTCAAAACCACCAGCCCACTTGGTGGAAGGAAACAGGGCTTTCTACTCCCGCAAAGAGTTAGAGTCTAGGAAACTCGCAGGGGCAGTTCTGCCCTGTCGGACAGTCACTGTACATCAGCATCCACTTGACAGCAGTGAGTTTTCTTTCTTTATTTGTTCGTGATAAAACTGGAGAATAAAAAGATTCCAAAGGTGGGGAGTTTTCGTTTTGAGAGTAAGAGAGATTCCAAAGGCGTGGATCAAAATCACTCTGTCAGATGGCTTACTTCCCCATCTAGTCCAAGAGTCTCCTTCTAGTCCTTCCACTCTTTTCCAACAGGCACCATTACTAAAGCAATATAGATTATATGGTTTCAACTCGAACGCCCTGGAAATATCTTTCTCGTTTACCAAGGTCAAGGAGTTTCTCTCACCCAGTAACACAATGCTCGTCTCAGCTGCCCCGAATGTGTCGCTCCACAGGCTCACCGTCGACAAGGACCATTTGGTGGTCGCTGACGTAGGTGATGATGACGGGGGCACCTACACGTGCGTGGCCAGCACCACCCTGGACGCCGTCTCTGCCAGCGCCGTGCTCAGCGTTGTTGGTAAGAACGAGAGCACAGAGCACAGTCAACTGCTCCGTGTCAGGTCGAAAAGGAAAATGATAACCAGTAAATGTTTGCTTGTGATCTGCTTATAATTGTATTGGTGAGTTAGACAGCTGCTTTTCTTCTTAAAAATGTATCTAAGGCAGTGATTTCTGTGTGCATGAACTCAACACCAGCGCTGGGATAAGAGGGTGGATGTGCACATTGGTGATGTTCTTTATAAAACACAAGGGAAGTCACCTACCTTTATTTAAAATTAAGACATTCTCACGCCCACCCCTCCCCTAGATTACTGCTGCATGCTATGTCTCCACAGCACTTATAGAGCTTAGCTTATAATGTTCATACTGGGAAATCTATCTCCGTGTGCTGTTTTACAGCTTTCCTTACTAATTTTGACTAAAATCCTTTCTGTTGATGTCCTTTCTAGCTCCTACTCCAACTCCAGCTCCCATTTACGGTAAACTAATACGAATCTTCTTTCTCTGCTATCTGTCCAACAATATCATACTCTCAGTAAAGACCTGGATCCCTCTGTTCTTACCACCCCGACATTCTGTGTCTTAAGGACCAGCGCTCAGCCCTGTGTTCGGTTGTGCTGCCCGTTTACTGCTATCCATCATTCCTTCATGCTAGCCCCGAATCTTTCCCTGGGTGTAATGCCAGATATTTGTAAATCTTTCGTGTATTATTATAAAATCATTTCATCTACGAAAGTCTCTCTCTTTAATATAATTTCCTTATAAAGTCACATTCCCCAAAGCTATCATCTACATTTCACCAAATGAAACAACTCTTTCAAATCGCATTTCACAATTAGGTTTTCACTTCAGTCCAATGAGTAAGCATTGTTTGGGGGTTCCATTTTCAAATAATTTACACAGGAACAAATATGGACGTTGAGAGCATTTGGCTTTTAAAATCAGAGG
>NW_022103920.1:37614277-37616310 GCF_000313985.2 Echinops telfairi
CCAGAGGACTCAGTTTACTCAGAATATTTTTATATCCAGAGGACTCAATTTACACAGAAATACAAAAATTAATTGTATGGCAGAATTCTCACTTGGATTTAGCAGAACTGAAAAACAAAAATATAACTAGCTAACGATGAACAGAACAGATTCTATTATAAGCACATATAATAGAACCTCTGATAGCTAGGAGAAAACTTTCCCATACTTTTATATGATTTCTGGTTGCCTAAGAGCCAAATTACTACCAAGATCTATAACTTAACATGTGCCCCCAAAATTATTTGCACCTCTTTTTTTCCCTCCTGGAAAGGGCACATTCTGATTTGTCTTTGTTTCTCGGCGTTTGCTCTTCATCTCCCATCTACTGGGGACCAGGCTTCAATATTATTTTCCCGCTTTGTGTCCACTTGTGTTCATGAGGAGACGCACCCTGAGAGCGCTGAGGGACCGCATATGCTTGCTTATGAAGAGGGGGCGGTGGAGGGGTTATAGATAATTCGGTCCCATTAACAACATGAGCCCACGGGACTCAGCCGTGGGTTCCCTAGAGCGGGCTAGTGTGTTCCTGCAACCTCAGTCGTCTCCATCTCCTTCCTGTCGCATGCCATCAACCCCCAGTTGCGCCTTGTGTCTGTGGGATGCCCCCTCTAGAATAGCATCGCCAGCAAAGACGGGTAACCACGTTGTGTTTTCGGTCCGCAGACGTCCCGAATCCTCCCTTTGATTTAGAATTGACAAATCACCTCGACAAAGGTGTGCAGCTCTCGTGGACACCAGGCGATGACAACAACAGCCCGATTACAAGTACGTGGCCTTGGGGGTGGGCCTGGCACACGTCATGGCCATTTTGAAAAGAAATATGTGCAGTGCAACTCAAATGCCTTACAGAGCTATTTGCCGACATTTTCTCTACTGAAAGGACAAAGGGGTTTCTGTTGATTGATGGATGCTCTTCTCTTCAGAGTGAGGGGTGGGTTTGTTGTTTGTTTGTTGTGTTTACAGTTTAGGGCATGTTGCACTAATTAATTGCTGACAATGTTGACTACACAGATATAATTTTGTTTGGTGTTTAAGCTCCATAAGCATCACCTCAGCTTTCCATCATAGCCAGGAGATGAATCATAAGTTATTCATTTTTCCCATTACCCTGGAGAAAAATGGGAGACGGGAGTGCTGTCATTCCCAGTTTATATCTGAGGAGATTCAGAACGGTGGGTAAAGTGGCATTTCCATTCCAGAGTTGGGGACAGACAGGGTGAAGATGTCAGATTCATTAACAAAATGGCGCAGAGTCAATTCCTCGACTTCATGGTGTAACCCTCGGAAATAAAGCAGGTGGCAGACAGGCAGGAAGGGCCCAGAAAGACCTTGCATGTGTTGACGCTAGGTCATGGTAGAGTTTTCTTTGTGAAAGGGAAAGATTCTTGGAGCGTAGACACAGTCAAGCCAAAGGCCTGAGGACAGTGTCACCTTCTGGTAAAAACTGCAGGAGATTAAATATCTCTCTGCAGACTCCCCAACAATGCTCTCAAGTGAGTCACGTGTTGACTAATGGCACCTCTAGGAAAGCAGTGTTTGCAGTCACGTTAAGCAAAGCTTCCTGTGTGCCTTGTTTCAGTCAGTGGTTCTCCTTTCTCATGGGCTGCGTCCTGGATCAGAACCCTCCTTCAACCATCCTGAGACTTCCTGCGTCCTCACAGTGGCCAGCTGTGGCCGGCTGCCAGCAATGCTCAGAGAAACATTGTACCTTTCTTAAAGCAGTGCCATGGGATTTCAAAGCATTTGCACGCACTCATTCATTTGGTTATCTGTCCAGCAATAAAAGGTCACTCTGAGTCAGAATTAGGGGCAGTGGGTTTTGTTGTAAATATGTGCCAGGGAAAGTTCTAAAGCAAAACAATTAAAAGCAAACAAACAACCTCTGCCCTTATGAAGCCATATTTTTTATTTGGACACAAATAAGGTAAAGTTAATAGTGGATTATGTTATGAGTAATGTTATCAAATGTATGTATATCGACAAGGGTAAGT
>NW_022103920.1:37617394-37620243 GCF_000313985.2 Echinops telfairi
TGCTGGACGGCAGGGCTCCAGTGCATTGCTCTCCCGGAGGCCACCCTGCCCCTGGGTTCCAAGTAGCCAGGACCGGAGCACAGGGAGGCCCTGGAGCTGAGGCAGACCTTGTGCAGGGCTCTGGCGCTCATGCTGACGGTCTGAGGCCTTCTCAGGCTAGCGTGCAGTAGGAGGCTCTTCCCATCCTCCCCCTCCTGCCCCCTCTCTTTTTGGATGTGAGACTGCATTGTAGCGGGAAGGTTCCCCTGCCTACTTCTGCCTTTTCTTCTCATTCTCACCCACGGGCAATTCTCCAGGATGGATCTTGTACTTCCCATTCAAGCGTGGAATCTGCTTTCTAGAGGGCTCAAACACATGTACACACACACACACACACACACACACACACACACACGGTGCGGTTTGAGATATGTAGTTTGTGTGTGTGCACAGGCACCAATTCCACCCACCCCCTAAAAAAAAAAGACAGGAAAGGTCCAGGAGAAATCTGGAGAAGGCATAATGATGGCTAGCTAGATGGGCATGCCACGCCACACGGAAATGGTAATATTTGAACATAGGAAGGAGTAAGTGCTTGAGGAAGGAGATAAGTCGGCTGTATTCTGAAGGAAGAACCTCCCAGGCAAAGCCAAGAACAAGTGCAGGGGTCCGGAGGCAGCGCCATGTGGCTAGGTGGCCGCTGTGGTTGAGTGCAGTGAGGCCAGCAGAAAGGTCGGAGCGTGGGAGGCTGGTGGGTGGTGGCAGAGTGTGACTGGACACAGTGGGGAGCTGGGAAGACTGGAAAGCCCTTGGAGGAAGAGGAGCCGAGGGCTGGTGTTTCCATCTTTCTGACTGTCTCTTGGGGAGCAAGAGCAGGCGCAGGGAGACCAGCTGGGATCACTGCCCTGGGACGCCCTGGTTGGTCAGAGCAAACCTGCAGGAGTCCCTCGGGGTATTTCAGGCTTGAGAAAAACCCAGTGGCATCTGTCAGGCACAACATGAACTTGAGTCAGTTTACAGTTTCCACCTGAAGTCGCTGTCCTAGGCTAATGAGGCCATGTCTATGAAAAGCACCCGATACCTCGTGAAAAGCCGCGTGGAGCAGGAGAGGACGGCAGTACCTCATAGAGACCCCCAGTGATTGAGAAGCTGTGCGGTGCCAACAGGTTCTATAGTTTTAAGACATAACTCTTTATGACGTTGGATATGCCTGATTACTTCCTAAAAGGAAATTTTAAGTATTTGTTTTGGCCTTAACTAAGGTGACCAGACGTCCTGCTTTAGGCGGGACAGTCCTGAATTTTAACAAATTTTTCCTCGCCTCCCACGGCATTTTTAAAAAGTCCCGATTTTTGGAAAGAAGGCTAGGGTATACAGTTTTCGACTGCCATGTGGCTATTTTGCCAGGATATGAGTTTTATCAATGGTGTCCCGCTTTACCAATGTTAAAATCTGGTCACCTTACCTTAACCCAACCCACCCTGCCATCAGATTGTTAGGAACTCATCCGTGAGCCTACAGGACAGGCTGGAACCACCCTGAGACTGTACATGTTTACAGGAACAGAAAGCCTTGTCTTTCTCCCGTGAAGCAGCTTGTGGGTTCGAACTACCAACCTTGCAGTTTAGTTGCACAACAACTAATCCACTACAGCAAATTACTGAGACCTTAAGTACGTCCCTAACCAAGAAAGTCTGGGACCTTCTGCATCAGGAGGTTACCCAACACTTCACACAGGAGAGATGATGACGGGAATAGACCGAGAGGGATGGGGGTGCCGAGAAATGGTCAGAATGGAGCTATATTTTCAAAAGACAGTAAACAGAATGAGTAAAAGCTTGAAAGGAGGAAAAGAGGCAAGAACTTAAGGGGTTTTTGTTTGTCTGTTTTACCTGAGTTGTCAAAGGAGAGGGAAGAAAGAACCAGCTCAGTTCTGGTCAGAGCCCATGTGGAGTGACACTTTAGACAATTAAACGACCTGCGGGGCCAACCGTTGGCTAACCAAGTCTGAGCTCAGGGAAGCATTCCGGCCTGCAAATATAAAGGGGAGAGCTATCAGCTTAGGAGATTGGAGATCATCAGCAAATTAGTGTGGTTGGACAGCTTCTACTCCAAAGGCTTAGCCCTAGAGAACTACAATGTATATAAGTTCTCCGGCTCAACTGTGTCTTTCTAATGCACAGCATAGTACCTGATTAGGCAGCTAATGAATCTCTAAATACCATTTTTTAAAAAAAAAAAAAAACACCTGTACCTACCAGATTTTCATAGATACAAATAGTATACATTGGCAGTAAGTCTTCCTCCCATCCCTGACTCCCCATTCCTCTGGTGACAGCTGTGTGATCAGTGTGACCCGTCTGTGAAGTAAACCATAGACATGCAAGCATCTACTCTTTTACAATCAGTGCAATTTCTTTTATACAGGTTAGTATCCAACATGTATCCCTCCCTTCCCTGTTTGGTTTTACATAACAATATCTTATAGAAATCATCATTCCACTTCATTCCGACAAAGTGGCCCCATTCTCTTTTAAGCTGCAGAGTATTCCACTGTGTAAACGGAGCATCATTTACTCAATCAGCAGCCTATTGATGGTCATTTAGGTTTTTGCAATTAGGTTGTTTCAATCGCAAACAATGCTGCAACGCAGATTCTTCTCCGTGTTTTTTCTTTCTTTTCCATGTGTTTTGAAACATGTGTGCAGACATAGTTCTTCAGAACAAACAGCTGGAACTACAATTCCTCTTTTTTAATCATTTTATTGGGGGCCTGGACAACACTTATCACAATCCATACATCCATTGTGTCAAGCACATTTGTACATTTGTTGCCATCATCATTCTCAAAACATTTGCTTTCTACTTGA
>NW_022103920.1:37620515-37629917 GCF_000313985.2 Echinops telfairi
CACTGGTCCTGAAGGGATCATCTGTCCTGGATTCCCTGTGTTTCTAGTTCCTATCTGTACCAGTGGGAAGTACAACTTCTTAATCAAAGGATCTGTAATGTCAGATATTTTAAGATGCTTCCAGGTTGACCTCTATAGAAATCGCATCATTTATACTTCTCAAAATCCAAGTGTGACAATGTTCATTTCCCTACATCCCTGACAATGCAACATTTTAAACCTTTTGATGTCTACCAATCTGTCACGTGCCAAATGACACTCCACTGTATTTAATTTCATTTCGTCTCATTATGAAATAAATTGACCTTCTTTTCATATGTTCACATTTTCCCAGGGATAAACAAATCACTTCTAAAATATTATTGTATATCAAAAATATTAGGGATAATGCTAGAACTCTGATATCAAAATATCTTGATGAAATGACACTTGGGAATAAAACCATTCTTGCTACCTACCCTTATTAAATAGTCCCTTTGAGTTGATTTTGAGTCACCCTGGAGGGGCAGGGTGTTCAGCACTGCACTATGAACTATTGGTCAGACTAGAGACTGTCTGGAGACTAGAACTGCCCTGTCCTCCTGCAGGAGGAAGACGACGCTGGTTGCTCTGGTAAGATGTACAGCCTGGGAAACCCTAGGAAGCAGTTCTCCTCAGTGCTGTAGGGAGGCTCTGAGTCAGCATCAACTTGACAGGAGTGGGTTTGGGTTGAGTAATTTCTAGCAACCAGCCCCACTGGTGGTTTTCATTCCCTTTGATGTTCCATGCTTGACCATTCATGCCATTCGGGGAGCCCTCGCTCGCATCTCCCTGAATGGAAAGTTGGCAGTGTGAGCACATCGGCCTCTCCGGAAGAGAGCTGTGACAGCCTGCTTCCAGGAAGGTTTGCAACCCCGGAAAGAAACGCTCTGGGAGAGTTCTCTTCTGCCCTGTCGGCTTGCTGTGGGTTGAAGCTGACTCCACAGTGGTGGGTTTGGGGTTTTGAAAGAGACAAGTCTTTGATACCACTGACAAGGGGCCCACCCATTCCTACCAAACCTCAAGGGGACAGACCACATTATATTTCATTTTTGACAGGATGATGCTAAGGGTGCGTGCATAAAGATTAAACATGAATCCACAATAAGATCCAGCTGATAACTAACACACCAGATCACACTCTGAGACTCACCCAAAAAACCACCCCAAAGCCACCTAATGATAAATTGCCCCCAAAATACATGGATCGCTCTTAGCCAGTTGTAAGTACCTAAATTCAGCACATTAGAAAAAGAAAATCAGTTATTTTGGTGTGTTCATCCCTACTGGGGATAAAGATAGACTTCTGAAATAAAAATATTTTAACCTAGCTTTTCCTGTAAGCGAAGCCATTCCTGTTTAGTTACTCTAGTTTGATTACCCGCTGAGTTAATGCCAGCACCCAGCCTGCTGGGTGACTGGATTCATTGCCCTGCATTTGGTGTGTTGGCCAGAATTCATCATTGAATACGAAGATTCCCTGCATGAAGCAGGACTGTGGCGCCACCACACTGCAGTTTCTGGAGTGCAGACCACAGCGCAGCTGAAACTCTCTCCTTACGTGAACTACTCCTTCCGAGTGACGGCGGTGAACAGCATCGGGACGAGCCAGCCCAGCGAGGCCTCCGAACAGTACCTGACTAAAGCAGCAGGTAATGCGAGGGCCACGGGCACGGAGTTAAACAACAGAGCTTGTCACCACTCACCAGCAGAAGCTTGCTCATGTGTGGCTGCTTACTTTCCAGAACCGGATAAAAATCCCACAACCGTGGAAGGCCTGGGATCAGAGCCTGATAATTTGGTGATTACCTGGCAGGTGAGCCATGAGGCCTTGAGCAACATATATTTTTAGAGTAAAAAGAAAGAAAAGTTGTTTTAAAACCATTTTCTGCCTTAAAACCCTACTCATTTTTGAATACTTAGGAAGGGGCTTCCAAAAATCCATGGAAAATGTCCATTATTGTTTCAGACCCTTTTCCACAGACCTTTGTGATGCCCCCATTGTAGTTCAGACGCAGGGATACTGTGGTGACTGGAATCTGGAACCGAGATGCGTGGCTGCGAGTCCTGGCTGTGCCGTCTAGTAATTGTGTGGCCTTACGCAAACGGTGTCACACCTAGAGCAGTGCCTGACCCGTATGGGTGCCCAACAGTCATCGCTGTCGAGAACCACCTGGAGAGTATGCACCCCACTATTCTCAACAGCCAGCTTGGCTTTGTTTGTTTTTTGTTGGTTTGCTTTGGCTTATTTGTATTTTCTGGATTTTGAGAATGAATATGTATATTCACATATGTGACTTAAAAAACCCTCCTTAAAGTACAGTCATCTAAACACATCTATACAAACTATATACATACACATGTGCATAAATGTGTATAAACAAGATAGAGTAACAGCCTGATCTCTCCTTTTTTTAAAATAAAGAAAGAAATCACAAAATGTATTCTCCACCTAAGAGTGCTACCACACGAGCAGGAGTGTGTGAGAACCACAGCAACAGCACTGTGGAAGTGCTTTAAGACTCACCCACCCTTGGTCAGGGAGCAGGAGTTTGAGAGACTCCTGTGGGATTTACTGCTTGATGTGATTTGCAACCTTGGACACACTGGTCCCAAACAAGCTCTGTCTCATCACAAATGGAGGGGGGTGGGGTGGGGAGGGCATAAAAGCTCGCCAAAAGAAGTTGTTAGTAGCTTGCACTTCAGTGCGCCGGGCTGACTTCCTTTGGGTCTGGGGACTGATTGCCTTTGCTGTGCCAATAAACGCCTGTGCAGTCTGGTGTTTCAGCTCTGCTTGACGTGTCTCGTAGCCCCTGAATGGTTTTGAATCTAACGGGCCGGGCCTTCAGTACAAAGTTAGCTGGCGCCAGAAAGACGGCGATGACGAGTGGACATCTGTGGTCGTGGCCAATGTATCCAAATATATTGTCTCGGGCACGCCAACCTTTGTTCCATACCTGGTCAAAGTCCAGGCCCTAAATGACGTGGGGTTTGCTCCAGAGCCAGCGGTCGTCCTGGGACATTCTGGAGAAGACCGTAAGTCACTTCGTGTATGCTTTGATGGAAAAAGCTGTTTGTTTTTACCAAAACAAACCTATGAAAGTGCATGGCAAGTTCATGAACAGAGGGACCGAGGTTAGGGGGGTGGGAGGGAGGGTGGCAATTACTTTCCTAAACATCTCTGAATTGAGGTAGCCAGCTGTGTCCACAGAGAGCGAGAGATCTAGAAAGTTAAAGGTGATTCCTTTTCAAAATCTCTTGCTCTCGTCAAATCCAACGAGCAGAGAGCCGGTCCTTGAAGACTGCTCTCGGTCCTTGAGACTCCTTAAGCTAGGGCTGAGGCCTGCTGTGAGCTGAAAGCTTTCGAGAGAGTGACATTGTGGCATGAAATGCGGAATAACATTGATACTTCTACCCCTTCCCTGTCCTTTCCCTTCAGTCCCGATGGTGGCTCCCGGCAATGTGCGAGTGAGCGTGGTGAACAGTACGTTGGCCGAGGTGCACTGGGACCCAGTCCCCCTGAAAAGCATCCGTGGGCACCTTCAAGGCTATCGGGCAAGTGGAATGACACCTCTGGTTCTGACCTCGGTAGCAGCATCGCCATAAGCCCACGGCATAGGTCCGCTTGGAAGAGGCCTCTGGGAGGTCCACTCACTTTCTAGCTTCTGGCTGACCGGAGGACCCCAATGTGGGTTGACTGAAAACCCCCAGAGCCTCCCCAGTTAGGCTGGGCAAAGCCTTCTCCCTCTTCCCCAAACACATCTGAGCATTCTCCCACCTCCAGATCTAGATGAGGGCAATTCATTTTAAAAGACTGACGCTTAACAAAATGGCCCTTTAAAGCAAGCTTGACCTCCTTGGTTGAGCTCACAGAATTCTCCTGGAAGTGGTTTCGACTTATTTAAATAGCTCAGATGCTCCTTCAAGACCCTGGGGTGCCATGCAGGTCGTTTCATGTGCATCAATGGTCTTTGTTCGTGAGAAGCACTCACGCCTGATCGGGGAGACTTTTGATGGGGAGCCACGGAGCCCTGTGCATGTGACCACACGTCACTACTTTGATCGGCTCTCCCTGACCCCTAGAGGTCAAGTTTTGAACGACAGCATGCTCAATTTTATTTTTCCCAGATTGCTAAAGTTCCTGTGTGGATGTTAGTGTCTCTTGTCTTTAAAATGTCTTTAAATTTCTAAGAATAATTGTAATGCATGTCATAAATAATTTTATGTTGGTAACCAGGATTAATAGGCTCACCTCTCCAAAAATTATACCAACAATCAATATAAAAACGACCATTTTCCAAAAAAAATTAGAATTTTCAAATAAGTGATTCAGTTTAGTCTGGTGGAAGAGACTGTGAACCAGGCATGGGGGGTCTTGACTGCTCTTTGGTCTCGGTCCCGAGCTGATCCACAAACCAACCCAACCCAAACCCAGGGCCATCCAGTCCGTTCTCCTAGAGACCCGAGAGGTGTCCAAGGCCACACATCTCTATGGGAGCAGCCAGTCTCGTCTTGCTCCTGAAGAGCATCAGGTGCACCTTGTAGTGAGCAGGCCCCTGTTTACCCGGCCTTGCCACCGAGACTGCTTAAGCCACATTATTAAAAGAGAAAAGAAAACTTCCATGGCCTTGGGGTAAATCTCAACTCAGAGGGACACTAAGACTGGGTAGGACTGTCCTGTGGGTTTCTGAGGCACTAAGTCTTTGCAGGAGCAAAATGCCTCGTCTTTCTTCTGAGGAGCAACTGTTGGGTTTGAACTACTGACCTTGTCGTTAGTTGCTCAAAGTGTAACCCACTGAGCCACCCAGACTTGCAATCCACACCATAGGTCATAATGTGGCCTCACTGTTGTTCAGTCAGGAACCCTGGTGGCATAGGAGGTTACATGTTGGGCTGCAAACCATAAGGTCAGCAGTTCAAGACCACTAGCCACTCCATGAGAGAAAGCCATAAGGCTTTCTACTCGCGTCAAGAATTACAGTCTTGATGGTAGAACTGCCTTTTCACTGCTGGCTAGGCCGGAGCATGTGCATATATACAGATAAGAGATAAGAGCTCACCACACACAGAATTTAGGAACGGGAATGGGATTAGCGATACCAGAAGGGTAGGGGGAAGGTGGGGAGAGGAGGAGAGGAAGGGGGAACCAATCCCAATGATTGACACACACACACACACACACACACACCAGGGGAATGAACAACAGAGCCTGTGGGGGAAGGGAGACAGCAGTCAGTGTAAGATATAAAAGTAATAATAATTTATAATTTATCAAGGGGTCACAAGGGGTGGGGGAGCGAAATGAGAGGAGCTGATACAACACTTTAATCTATTCTTATGCTCTAGAAAGAACTGTATGGATCTAACACCATTATGTTTCTTTGCTTAATCTATTCCAACAAAATTGTACAGCCCAACTTTATCGCAGATTCCTAACTTAATTATTTCTCATTATTTACCTAATCATTCTTGCCTCAGAATCAATATCCATCGATTTCTCTGGTCATTTTCTTCTAAAGTGCACTAAGGAATTGTCTGGTGGTGGGGGCAAAAGCGTCCAAACTTTAATTTTGTGAATATGAGGCCTTCCGTGTATTCCTTTGTATGGGACTGACTTTTATTGCTGACATTGCAGATTTACTACTGGAAGGCACAGAGTTTATCTAAAAGGAGCAAACGCCACCTTGAGAAAAAGATCCTGACTTTTCAAGGCAGCAAGACTCACGGCATGCTGCCCGGGCTGGAGCCTTTCAGCCACTACGCTCTGAATGTTCGCGTGGTCAACGGGAAAGGGGAGGGCCCAGCCAGCGTGGACAGAGTCTTCGACACCCCGGAAGGAGGTACAGCAGGGAGCACATGGCAGTGCCTGGGAGAGCTCTGCAGGGCGGGGAGCCTGGTGACCACAGCACACACACAGTGGCCAATGGACAGTTGCTCGAGCCTTGACGGGATACATGGAAGGTGTCAGAAGACAAAATACTGTCCTAGCAGTCCGTCGCCGTTGACTCAAAATTTTTTTCTCCGCATTGTCTGAAAGCAACTTGTGAGGCTTAGGTCTGAGCCTAGAGTAAGTGAAAGAATGGCTCATGCACCTGAAAGGCGTGAGAACTAGAGGCATATTTTCTGCAAGCAGCGCTTCTCTTCTCCGCCTCTTCTCAGAGTGGATTTGTGTTTATTCTGAAGCTGGGTTGGGTTCGAAGTTAGGATCAAACATGCAAAGTTGTCGAGGGAAGAGGAGGGGTCTGCGCCATCGAGCTTAAGGAGCGTGGGTGGGTAAGGCAGAGAGGGTGCCACATAGAAATGTTTGCCGTGGCGATTGTTCGGTGCCATCAGGTCAGTTCTGACTCACAGAGACACTCCCCACCCCGCCCCCAGTGGCAGAGAACAGCTGCCCTGGGGTTTCTATGCCGTATTCTATGCTGTATCCTCCCACGGAGCCACTGGGCGAGTTTGAACCACCCACCTTTAGGATAGCAGCCAAGCACTTACCCTTGCCCTCCCGGGGCTCCTGGTAAGAAAGATAGGAATTTGACAAGGTGCCAAGGTGGGCGTTTCCTCGTTTGAATTCAGTGTCGGCCCAGCCATGAGCATGAGCCAAGCAAGTTCAGTGATGCCTTCGATCTTGTTGATCATGCAGCTCGTAGGTAGCCGTAGCCGCATCCCCGGCCCTGGCTGTGCATGGTGGAAGTGCTTATTGTGCTGGCAGATACTCAACTGCCTGGGACAGTCATCCTGCGCCCAGACGCTCATCCCATTACAACTTCGTGTCCTTGGTGTCCCTGCCTCCGTAGAGTGTACGGGTTCCTTCTATTTAAGACTTTCACTAGTAAGACCCCCCACACTGTGCCTCTAGCTGGCCCAGGGGCAGATGTCTCAGAAGAGAAGATCAGGGTGTTAAAAGATTAGGGATGGAGGAAGTGAACTACTTGGAATACCTGAGGCGAGCAAGCTATAAAACAGCATGGCTTCTTCAGTGAACCTCAACCCACATAGCAGAAAATACTGAGAAATAGCTAATTAGGTTGAGCAGGGGGACAGATCATGAAAGGACTTTCATGATGTGGGTGTGAACCTGTTGGCTAAAACTCCAAATGAAACCCATTGCCACAAGTCGATTCTGACTCCTAGTGACCTTAGAGAACAGGGTAGAACAGCCCATGTGGGTATCCAAGACTGTGACTCTCTCTGAGAGTAGAAAGCCTCATCTTTCTCCCATGGGAGGGCTGGTGGTTTTGACCTGCTGACCTTGCAGTTAGCAGACCAACTGGTAACCACCATGCCACATGGGCTCCTGCCTACAGTGCAGGGGCTCTTCACCCAGACTCTTAACAACAGGCTTTCAGGAGGGCAATGAATGGGCTTCCAAATTTTTATGAAACTCCTTAAATTGTGTGAAGAATGTCTATTTTTTGGGGGGCGGGACTAGTTTGTGGATGTCATGAGATCCTCAAAGGGGGTTGTGACACCGCCCCCTCCCAAGTTAAGAGCCACTGCTGATTGGGTTGGAAAAGCTAAGGCGTCATTGAGTGCCAATTTTGTATCAAGCACTTCTGTAGGCCAAGGGCAAGGCTGTTGAGACTTGACATGGGGCAGGAGCAGAGAGGACAGAGAGATGAGGGGATAGATGTGGATGACGGTTGTTTCTTGGTCCCATCATGTCAGTCTCTTTTCTTAATGACCCCATGTGACACAGTAGTACTGCTACCAGGGTTTCATTGACTGTTCCTTTATGGAAGCAGATTTCTACAGCCCCTGGGTGGGTCTGAAGTGCCTGCCTTTGGGTTAATAGGTGAGTACTTACCGGTCCTACCACATATTGGCAGGAGGGTTAGCCAAAAAGAGAAAGGCCCTCAACCAGATGGATTGACAGGGTGGCTGCAACAATGGGCTCAAACAAAAGAACAATCGTGAGGAAGGTAAGGGACCAGGCGGTGTTCCGTTCTGTCATAAGAGGGTCACTATGAAAAAGAAAAAAAAATTTTAAAAAGAGGATCACTATGAGTGAGAACTGGCTTGAACAGCACCTAACGATAACAATGACAGAGTGTCCCAGGAAGTGGTAGAAATGCGATAAGAGAGAGAGTCAGGGGGAGTCCCTGTTTTCTGTCCAAGGGAATGGTGCTAATAACATTCTCAGGAATATGGTAGGTCACAGAGGGGAGGCAGATTCATGAGGGGGAGCTGCTGCCATCCATCTCCCCAAGGAAGTAAAGATCGGGCGCGTTTCCTCTGTAAGGTTTACAAGGTCTGCTATAGCGAACAGAGGCCCCAAGGCACTTTCCCCAACTCAGGAGTGGGTCAGCTTTGGGGCTTTGTCCCTTGCCGTGGACAGTTGTCAACTCTGAGAGTGAGAACAACGGGTGCACCTGGGCAGGCAGGCCCAAGTCCAAAGCCGAGTAGGCGGTGTGCTTTGACTGTTTGGGGATGCATGGTTTGTTGGGGGTGGGCGAGGAGGGGTGGACATTCTTAATGGCTCAAAACATAGCTGCATTCAAAGGTGTGGTCAAAAGAGTTTCCCTTAGTGACTTTTGCTTTACCTGTCGCCATCAGTGAAACGAGTCCTTCAAAATATGTTAGGATTCTGTAAAATAATATGGCCATCTGCCAAGCAGAGTCTTTATGTATTTGGGGAAGGTGGTTGGAATGAATCTAAATGAAAAAATAGAGGAAGAGATCAACGGAACGGGCCCTGGCACGGGTGTGCACTAAAGTAGTTTTGGCTGACTGGGGAATAACAACCACACACCTTGAGCCAGCCTGTGGGTAGGTGGGCTGTGTTCCTTTAGTCCATTAAAGAGCCCTTGCCAAGCTTGTGTTGACTGTGTGTTCCCATTACAGTCCCCAGTGCTCCGTCCTCCTTGAAGATTGTGAACCCCACACTGGACTCTCTCACTTTGGAATGGGATCCGCCGAGCCGCCCCAATGGTGTTTTGACTGAGTACACCCTGAAATACCAGCCAAGTAAGCTAATTAGGAGGAAGGGAAGAGAAATCGAAGATTTAAGAGGAGGGAGGGGGGGAACCTGTTATCACTAAAAAAACCCAAAACTATTGTCTTTGTTTCTGTGTGGTGTGTGTGTTCTTTAGCTTAACCTAGAGTGCATATGAAGCCCCGGTGGCATGCTAAGCTAGGTTGGGCTGTTAGGTGAGAGGCTTAAACCCACCAGCCACTCCAAGGGACAGAGACGAGGCTGTCTGCTCACAGAAAGATCGACAGCTTTGGAAACCAAGGGGGCAGTTCCAGTGTCTCGTCGCATCGCTAGGAGGTGGAATGGACACTCCATAGAAGTGGGCTAGAGTCTATGTGCATATATACAAGGGGGCTTTACAAAATTCATGGAAAGTATCCATTATCTTTCTAGGTCATCTTTCCACGAATTTTTTT
>NW_022103920.1:37630756-37632832 GCF_000313985.2 Echinops telfairi
GTTTGTTTTGCATTTGCGCAAGGAATTTTGTATTTTGGTATTTCACCTGGTGTATCAAGAAAGCAAACTCACCTGACTGAAGGACCTAAAAAAGGAATTCAATTCATTCTGAACAATTTGGATTCCATGAAAATGATTAATATATATATTGCAAATGATTCTCTGTGCTTGCATGTCTCTAACTCATAGAGTTCTTTAAGGAGTATGCGTTAGATTACCTTCCACAGCATAAGGAATGGCCATTTCTACCCCCCATGTGATTTGAAATAGTCTCCTGAGATAATATGAAGCATGAATAATGCCCCTTAAGTAAGGTATAACCGTTCAATGTCTGGGTAGGTTTGGGAACACCAGCCCATCTCTGTCCCCTATACCTGGTGTGGTAGACTTTATTTTCCTTGCATGCGTTAGCATTTTGATAAGTGTTTTGATATCGCTATGCATGCTCATGGGTGTGTGACATCTAACTATATAGTGTCCTGTTTCTGTTTCCCTTCATTAAAGCTGGTATTCCTCCACCTGATGTAGGTGCAGGCAAAGGTAAAACAATTCACTTGCATGACTTTATACATGTGTGAAATTTGCGATGTTAACCCTGGGGAAGTGCAGCATGGGTGAAAAGGGGAGGCTGAAATGTGCTTTGAAATACTGAAGGGAAATAATCAAACGAGAAGATCTTGGCAGAGCCGGGGCTCTAAACTAAATCTGTAGCCTTCTTTAACAATCGCAAGCTACCCAAGAACCCTCCGAAACACTGTCCCTGGTGTAAATCTTCACCTTCTCCCAAACCAACTCACTGCCATCGGGCCAATGACAACTTAAACTATGTGTTCTATGCGTATTTATGGCATGAGAGAATGAGGTTGGCTGCATCAGATAGGACGACAGAGTGGATTCGTCACAGGACTTCTAGAGAAATATGCCACGGAAGACCAGTTGCAGGAGAGTCAGTTCCAACCCTTGATGCCACTCTGTGTGTCAGAGTAGACACATGCCCCACACAGTTGTCCGTGGCTGCTTGTGCAGATGTGAATTGCCAGAGCTGGCTTCTGAGATGGACCTGAACCATCCGGTTTAGGTTAGCCACCATGTGCACCACCCATTCACTCCCAGGAGAAAACAGCTGGTGAGAAATCTGATCGACAGCTTTCATTCTAATCAGAATTAGCTGCACCCTACAGAGACACAATGTCCACTCGGCTGCACCACACCACACGGTCCATTTGGAAATGCAGTGTAGCAACACCCTATAAGTGGCCTGGAACAAAGATTCTCCCCACCGGGAGCCCTTCTGAGCAAGTCTCCCCGTCAGTCTGCATGCCCTGCTCAATTGTGTGATTCCATCCTGTCTTCACCGCTTTGTGGGAAACACTGGGGAATAACTCATAACCCACAGTTCGTTGCCTTTGTCCCGCCTTATTTCTGAGTGAGAAAGATTTGTTGGGCGAATGGTGCTTGGATAATTTGTAATGTGTCTTCTACCTGTGGCACTCCTGGAGCACCCACAATCTGTGACCCTTGGCTCTTGATTGGGAGGACATCTCTGGGACAGCAGGATAGCCCCACCACAGAGCGCTAGTTCCATGGGGCGCACAGGCAGCCCGTGGGTTACAAAGGTTCGAGTTACGTTAGAAACCGGAGGGATGAACCGAGCCACACAAAGCTTATTATATTAAAATACTTAAAGTTCATAAAATCAGAATGTTACAATAACAAAACAGATGCTACTTTTTTAACACATCAAGATATCATATTATAATTGCTGTCTCATTATGTTTATCTGGAAATTTCTTGACCATTTGTATGCATGGAAAGATATACTATGTATTAAGCTAAACTTTTGACTAACTGACAAACCTTATCAGACTCTTCCGAGTATGTACAGATTAGACTTAAAGACAGATTTGGAAATGAAGCTTCTTTGTAACCCAAGGACTGCCTGGACCTGTGGTCAGGGTCTTCTTGGCTCTGATGGACTAAAGGAAATGAACAGAAATGAAAGGGAAAAAAAGTTAAAATAGAGAAGGCAAGAGAAATAACTGCTTTGTCCTAAATTATTCAAATCTTGTGAGCTTA
>NW_022103920.1:37635056-37638185 GCF_000313985.2 Echinops telfairi
AAAACCGAGCAACAAAATAAAACAAAACAACAACAACAAGCCAATGACAAAAAAAAACCAAAACACAACAACAAGAAAGAAAAGCTTGTAGCTCACCCCTGTTTTTAACAAACCAAATCAAGAAGATTTATTAAGACATTTAATGTTGCCAGATAGAATGGTGAATTACTTCAGTTTATATTTAAAAACAGCCAAATCCACATCCTCGGAGCTGATTTGGACTCACAAAGACTATAGAACGGTCCCTTAGGGTTTCCAAGACGGCGATGTTTCTGCAGACTGCTGCGTCATCTCCCACAGAGGGGTTGGTGGGGTCAAAGCGACTGACCTCGTGGTCAGCACTTAGCCAGGTGCTTAACTACTGCCCCGCCAGGGTCCTTAGACGACAGACGCAAGCAAAAACGGACTGTTAGACCATTCACTGAGTGCCAGTGGTAAAATCCAAGGATTTCAGCTAAGAAAAAAAATTGTGTATAAGAACAAAAGTTAAATCTGACCTTATTTTTTCAATTGTTTCTTTTCATAATGCAGCAGTAATTGAACATTGCTAACATAAAATGATAGAATTTTGCTATGGTAAGGTTTTAAACTGCTCAAAAGTAATTTGCTATCCTGGGTTTTTCTTCCTTAAAAATATTTTTTCCAGTCTAAGAATGAATTTTGCCCTCTCCTCTATTTCGTTTCATGTCTTCATTCCGAGTGTAGATTAGTTTGGGGGAGGGAAAAGTTCTTCAAAATTCATATGTACATTTTTCATATATATGAAAATAAGTTGAATAAATAAGAAATGCATCTTTGAGAGAAGACATCCTTAGCTATGGAAACATCAGCTACTAATTTGATTTTAATTTATTTCCAATCAAAGAGGGGAAGAGAGTCATTTGAGTTCATTTTTTCTACATTTATTTTGACAGAAGTTAAGATATACTAATGAAACTAAGCTTCGAAAATGGAATTACAAAAGGGCTATTTAAACCAGAAAGCAGGAACTAGGAGACTGCAATTAACTTTGTTATGCTAACCTTTTCTTCCCCTGCTTATATTTAAACTGAACATGGAAATACCCTGGAGATATCAGGAATCATTCATTTTGAGCCACTCACTTACTTGATCAAATTCCTTAATATTTGTGTAAGAATTGTAGTTGTTCGACTGCATTTGTCCAGTTTCTTTGTCACTTCAGTCATTTCAGGTCTGGTATTCCAGGGAGATTTTCCATAGACATGGGAAGGCATTGAGTTTTCTAACAGGCAGGTAATGGATTTGAGTTTTAATCTATAGCGTTTTTCTCATCTTTTAGACAACCGTTAGGACAATTCAAGTGATGACTACCTAAGATGCAGAGACAGGGAAAACTGGGAGAACCAAGGAGAACAGGGGAAACTACGTTGCTAGACAGGAGCTGAATTCAGAGCCTTGACCTAATTAGGAGCCTGCAGTGCTCACCCAGTGTGGGCCAAGGAGAGGAAGACGTGGAGGAGCAATTTCATAGCCAGATAGCCAGAGCTATTGGTCCCACTGCCGCTAATTCAGTTAAGAAGCAAAGAAAACTTAACATAAATCAAGTCAAAACTTCACAACTTTATTTAGTCTGAAAAAAAAAAAGAAGAAGAAAGGAAGAAGGGGCAGAGATAGCATAGAAGGTTGAAATCAGTTCAATACAGAGTATTTACCTGTTGCTTAAAATGCATCAGCCTGCGGCCGTGACTCTGATGTGCTCACAAATGACAGGAAGGACCAGCATGCAAAAAGGGTAAAGATGCTACACTAGGATGCTATGCTGAGTGCTCTAGCAGAGCAGAAGCAGTAAAGCAGAACGAGATACAGGTACCGACACAGACACAGATGGTTGTTCGGTGCCCCCGGGTCATTTCTGTGTCAACCCGGTGCAACATAACAAAGCGCTGTCCAGTCTTGCACCATCCTCACAATGGTTGTATACATCCATAAATGTATAGCTGTAAACCACACACACACGTATATAATGAGAGAGAGAGAGATCTATCTCAAGGAAATAGTCCACACAATTGATAATCCCATAGGTCAAGCGTCAAGCTGCAGGCTTCCCCCGGCTCACTAGCAGCCGGCACTGTCAAGCCCAAGATCAATAGGTCAGAAGGTAGGCTGCTGGATTAAGTCCAAAGAATTGAAGGTCCCAGGGTGAAGTCAGTTGCAGGATTCGGACTCAGCAGAAAGCGAACGCAGTTTACCAGAACATTCATCTGCATTTGATGCATGCCGTACTCCCCCAAAAAACTCCCTTTCAAGTGAAAGGTCCTTTAAAAAAAAAACTGTCTTTCAAAACAAACTCCCTTTCAAGTGACAGATCACAGATCTCATCATGGATGTGATTACACTTTATTATATCTCATCACGAGGGATAACTTCATCTTGAACTACCAGGCTGGAGACTCATCACCCATCCTGGTTGACACACACAACCCGAACCATAATAAGTCGTAGCTCGAACAAAATCCTCTCAGAACATAGAGGAGTGACCATTTCTTGTGCCAAACGGGGCCAGGAAAACTTCACAAAGAAAGTAATTTTGAACTGAGTCTGGAAGGACAGTAGAATTTTTGACGGGTGGAAGAATGGGACATGAGTTCCCGTGGCAGAAGGACAGAGGTAAAGGCATGGGGTTTGAAAACCTGGAGGATATTTGGATTACTGGCAGCAGCCCAGGGAGAGTGTGTGGAACAGAAGAGCCGGAAGTGAGTGAGAATGAGGACAGACCCAGGTGTGGACAGCCCCTCACAGCCACCAGTAGCTTGCTAAGGAACGTGGGTTTACTTGTGAGCAGAGGAGAGTCATCTAGGTTTCAAGCAGGGAAGTGCCACGTTTAGGTGTGTAGTTTAGGGACCTAAAGCGTAGCTAAGTACCTGCCCTCTGCCTGCTCACAGTGAAAGACTTGGCAATAGGAAGAAAGAGCACTGTGGAGAAGCCCAGGAGAGAGATGACCCAGTGCTCCCTCTATTGGTCCCATCCAGGTGCTCAATGGCTATTTGTTCAGTGTCTGAGAACGTAGATGAGCAGCAATGGACCGGCAGGAGAGTTTGCATTCTCTCTGAAAATGAAGTAGCCTACCACCAAAATGATAGGGAATTGGGAAGTCTTCTCTGGCTTTCT
>NW_022103920.1:37638909-37651322 GCF_000313985.2 Echinops telfairi
CCAAGCCCATAAGTCTGGCATTAGCCCATATGTCCGACATCGATCTACAAAGCCCTCCTCAAACTCAGAAAGCACACACAATGATGCTGAATGCAGGAGGAAAGCCGAATCAGTGAATGTGTAAGCATCTCAGCGTTGGCAGGGTTCTCCACGCAGCTGCTCCAGCACCCAGGGCTGCATGGGGTAGGTCCATGTGGCTTCTCTTCAGGGATGTCTTGCAGGAAGTGAGCCTTGCCAGCTGAGACAGAGAACTAGCTAAGGCAGCTGCACCCTGGTCTGACCATCAGAGAGCAAGAGACCAGACAGGCGAGGCTCGCCGAGCCATTTATCTTTCCGTCCTTCAATTGACCACACGTGTTTATCGGCCAGGTTGGCACAATAAACCTTAACTATCACATCTACAAATACGTTTATTTTTAGTTTAGGCTGCTGAGGTAGGGTTGATAGAACTGGTAGCCCCCGTCACTCAACTAACATTTGTAAATGTCTTTAGATGTCTTTTCTCATCGTGTCATACAGTCTTCATGATTTTGTGTTTTAAGAAGTTGTTTAGGTCACACTGTTACTTTTCAGAACATGATGTGCTACCAACACGTAACAGGTAAGCAAGCCTTGCTCTTTGGGGGTTGTCAAGAGAAATAGTTCTTATCCTTTTTATTGCTTCTTTCTTCTCTCTGCTCAAACAGATTTGGCAGTGTATTTTGCAACTTCTCTTCCAGCATATCCCAACCACTGAGCGTTCTCTAAAGGAGGATTCCCTTACCTGGGGTCCAAGAACTCCCCAGAGGCAGATTCTCAGAAAAATCAGTGGCTCAACATAGGTAGAAAGCCACTGTCTTAAGGAGCTTTCTTTCTCAGTCCAGCACAAAATCGTGACGTCCCTACACTGAGCTGGAAATTGAACGGAAAGGCAGCCACAGTGTGTTGGGATACCCCTTGCAGTCTCTACTATTCTGTGACTCTGTCCCCAGCCTTGTTGGCAATTCCCTTCCTGCTAAGCATCAGTAGACTCGACGAAGACCATGGTGTCTCCAGGAGCTCTACCTATTGGACAACAGTTTTTGTTATTTGGGACCCATAAAATAACTCAACATTTAATAGCCTACATCATGATATCTGATTACTAATTTTAATCTCCTAGCTTAATCCTGGGGGGACAAAAAAACTTCCTGCAAAGCGAGCCTAACTTGCAGCAGTAAATTCCAACTGAATTTTTCTTGCGAATTTTCCGAGTATTTGAAGTTCTATCTGAATGTGTGGTGCTACAATTTGAATGTCTGTCGCTTTGTTTTATTTTTCTACTGTATGTTTAGTTCGAGCGCTAAAGCCCAGGATCAGAAATCTTACTGCTGCAGCTGCTGAGACCCATGCCAATATCAGCTGGGAATATGGGGGACCAGAGCTTGTGAACTTTTATATTGAATATGGTGTGGCAGGCAGTAAGAAACCATTTCATGTCCCGACTTTTTATTGGGGGAAAATACGTTTCAAGAGATTAAGCACATTTTAAGAAATTGCAATAGACCCTCCTGAAAAGAAAGAAAGAAATAAAACTTGATCCAATTAAATAAGTTAGCTGGATCTAAGGCACTAGAGTGACCTATCAGCTATCGAAGCCTTTCTTCCTCTTACTGAAAACAAAGATGAGAGTAGCTGTCATATGTATGTTCCTTTCCTATCATGATACTTCACAGCTGATTCTCAGCCCCCACACGTGAAACAGTCCTGATGAATACTTGTACCTGCAGCTACAGTAGGAAGTGAGTTTTGTTCTCCTTGGAGCTTAAAGTAGCAGAAATCAAACCATTTGCGAAGCAGTCATTCTGTCCAAACTATCCAACAGTCTTTAACTGGAAATTGCAGACACTTTACGCTGTAAGTAAGCAGAAAGTTTGGTTCAATCCAGTTCTCTACTCACATCCTGGTCACATTTCCCAGAGGATGGCAAAGCTTTCATTTTTAGCAGTTCCTGAAAACCCAGCTCCCATCCCCTCCTTAGTGCAGAGCTCTGCAGTAGTAAGGTGGGAGGACAGTAGATGTTTGTGACAATATTGAACGCAGCACGACTTTCCGTTTAGGCCTTTTATTGTGCAAATAAGTATTTTGGGAAAGAACTCAATCTTTAGGAAGAACCTTTACTTGGGAAAGGTTGAATCTGTAAATTGAATCGATAATTTAGAGGCATGTTAGTCAGGTATTGTGCCAATTAAAAAAGCTTCCTTTATCGTAAGATAAAAAAATAACACAATGGGCGCATAAGCAATTACTATGATCTAGATGTCGTTTATTTTTCTTGGAGGGTATTTTTGTGTAGTTCTTCATTCTAACAGATTTATTTGACATGACTAGATTTATAATACACTAAATGACTAAGTCGAAATATTCTAGAGTTTGTTTTTAGCCTATAAAGATTTTTCTTTGTCTCTCTTGAAGCATTTAAATGGCTTCCAGTCCTTTAAAAGATTCAAATGTGTTGTTTTTTGCAAAATTTCCATAGGCAAAGAAGAATGGAGGAAAGAAATTGTAAATGGTTCTCGGAGCTTCTTTGGGTTAAAGGGTCTCATGCCAGGAACCGCATACAAAGTTCGAGTTGGTGCTGAGGGGGCCCCTGGTTTTGTGAGCTCAGAGGATGTGTTTGAGACAGGCCCAGGTGAGGCACGCACCCCACCAGGTCTGGCTCACGCTCCGAGGTGGGAGCCACGGGTGCTCCAGTCCTGGACGGGCTTGTGGAGCTGTGTTACGGCGTAGGCCAGGATGCCTTTCTGTGGGTTCCCCTGCGGTGGGGGGTGTTGGTTTCTAATGGTCTTTGGTTCTTTGTATCCAATGAACTGCAGGATTACCAAATCAAACACATGCTTGCCCCCAAAGCAGAGGTAATATGATTTACGATATTTAATTTCATTTGTCTGTACCAGAAGTCTTTACCATGTAGAGACTCGCCCTCTGAGTTAAAAGGAAAAATGTAAATGCTTCTGAAACTGAAGTAAATCTTTCTGATCAAGTCTCAGCCTTTTTTTTTTTTTAATGGAGTCCAACCTAGCAAGACTTGTGGTTTGCTTAGACCACACTTCATGGAGCTTTTCTTGAATTTCTATGGAACAAGAAATAGCACAATTCCTAGATTATGTTTCCCATCCCAAATTTGACTGCTTGTATATAGTTCAGTGATTTGGTTGTTATCAAAATAGATTAAAATTCAAGTTCCTGGATGTAAGGGAAATGTTCATGTAAAATTCAGGAATATTTATATTTGCTCACAAGATTGAAAACCATCCCTACTTATTTAAACTTCAGCAAGGGTTGTGTGGTGCATATTCATTTTGTGGTTCTTACACCCATGTTATGTCCAGTCACGTCATTCGCTCTTGAGGAAATGCCACGTGTCCTATAGAATCCACAAGCTAACCCATTTTTATGTCTCTAATTCCCCAAACATTATGATTTTAAAAATTGTATCTTATCATTTAGAAAATACACAATTGTGGGTTAAAAAATAAAGAAAAGAAAGGGATAACTTAATAAATGTATTCACTTACTAAAATCATAATGTTTTAAGGAGGAAAAAAAACATCTTTCTGCTATCCTGTTGTGTTTCTTATTTTGTGCTTTTGCTATTATTAATAGCTCTTAATTTAAAAATATTAAGAGCACAAGTAGATATCTTGTCCATATACCGCTGCGATCCTACCATAGTAACAGTATTAACTTTCAAACACATGCTTTTCGTGGATTTTCTCATTCATCCTTACAATAAACTGTGAAGTAGGCACTATTAATCCCCCACTTATATCACAAGTGAGTACTTGTAGAGAGGTGGAGTTCTGCCCAGGTCACCCTGCTGGCGCCCAGTAACCAGTTGCCATGAAATTGATTCTGATTCGTGGCTGCTGCACATGTTTCGGAGTAGGACTGTATCCCATGAGGCTTCCGATGTTATCACAATCAAAGATCACCACACCTGCTCCTGAGGTGTCACTGGGTGAGTTTCAATTAGTAGCAGGGAGAAAAACCCTTGCACAACCCGGCGACTGGAGAAGATACGAATGGTTGTGGGTAGGTGCTACCACGTCAATTCTGACTTCTGGTGATGCGGTCGGTGTCCAACAGAATCAACCGCCGGTCCTGCATCGTCCTCACAATTGTTCTCTTTGAGCCCGTTGCTGCAGCCGAGGTGTTGATCTGTCTTGTCGAGCGTCTTCGTGTTTTCCCTGTTCCTTCACCTGACTAAGCATGATGTCCTTTTCCAGGGACTGGTCTCGCCTGATAACTTGTCTACAGAACATGAGATGAAGTCTAGCATTTGGCTTCTGAGAAGCGTCCTGGCTGTACTTCTCCCAAAACGGATTGGTGTGTTCTTTTGCCACTCTGTGGTACTTTCAATATTCTTTGCCAGCACCGCAAATCAAATGCACCGATTCTTCATTGGTCTTCCTTGGTCAGTGTTCAACTTTCACATGTATGTGAGGTGACGGAAAATGCCAGGGCTTTTTGGTGTAGCAAATGTCGTACAGCAAGGATGCAAAGCTAAGCCTTCCACCACCAGCCGAAAGGCTCTCAAAGGACTGCATCTCAGAGGCCCAGAGCCCAGTGGGACAGCAGGTCGTGGAAATGACCACATTAGGTAGTTCTTGGATTCAAGAAGCAAAGGCTTCAAAGCTTCTTCCTGTGTATGTGTGAGATGCACAATCGTGCTCCTGGCTTTTGTTTGCGTGTCTATCTGCATGCAGCAGTTAAGATCATTTCTAAAATGTCCTGTAAAGACTAAAAGCTTCTTAAAATCATTCAGGCCATAGTCACAAATTAAATTATTTTGTATGTTAATACATTGTGGCTGCCTCCCCCCCCCCACTTTTTCTTGTGATTTGAGTGGAAGTTAACAGCGTAAAATTGGTTTTCCATTCAACATTCATGTACATTTTGACTCATGACATTGATTACAACCCCCACAATGTAACAATACTCTTCCCATTTCCTCCTGTGATTAGAGTTTGCATGTCTTTCTTTATTCCTCTCTTCTTGACTTTGAACTTATCCCCGCGGAAATGCTTCCCTTCGGCTGGTATCTGTGTGACTATTAAAGGAGTCTGTGTCTCACTTTCCAGAGAACTCACCACCATCAAGTTGGTTCTGACGCATCATTACCTTGTGGGCCGTTTTCATGTTGGGCTGAAAGTTGAGTGGGAGAGAGTTTGGTCCCAGACTGAAGGGTATCTAGAGTCATAGTCTTGGGGGCGTCATTAGTTTCCTTCAGACCAGTAAACTTAGCTTTTACGATTATTATTATTATTTTGTTCCACGTTTTTTTCTCCCATTTTACCCAGCACCCCCTGGGGTGATCCCTTTCCGAGTGGCCAGCTGTGATCTTAAGCGTTGTGATTACTGCTGGGGTGAGATGATAGCGCACGGCCTTTTTGATTTGCATCTCTCGGATGGCTGCTGATCACAGGGCTTCGTGGGTCTGGTGGCCGTCTGAGTGTCTGTCTGCTTATGTCTCTGCCCACGTTTTAATTGGATCGCCTGTCTTCTTGCTGTGAAGGTGCTGGAGTTTTCTACACATTTTATAGGTGAATCCTTTGTCGGGCCTGTCATTGTGGATTGCATTACTCGCCTGTGTGTCCCCGTTTTACTCTCTTAATGAAGTTTTCTGATGCATGTAAATATTTAATTTTCAGCATTGCCTGCTGAATCGTAATCTAAGACTGTGGTGGGATAGTGATTCCTTTTGTTCTTCTTTAGCCAGAGAAGCAGAAATCTTTGGTTTCACAGCTACAAGCTGCCAGCTAGCCATTCCGTCCGGGTAGTCTCTGTCTTTGCAGCGCCCAGAGCCGGTGCTAGTGCTCATCCCCTAGCTCTTACTGCCGTTTGCCCTTGTGCCCTGGTGTGTTTTAATTAGATGAAAAATGAAAGTGCTGATGCCATCGAAGAGAAAGCGGTATGACATTGAACCCACTAAAAGTTAGAGCTCTTTCACTTCAATCAAATGCTCAAAAGACACCAATTCTTGGCTCCGTTTTATAGAGGGATAAAAGCACACAAAGACCATGTATAAAGTGACAAAAATATACTTTCAAAGAATCTGCAAGAATAGGTTTTAAAATATATTTATGCTTCTTGGAATGGAAAGTCCCCAGACATTTTATTCTTCTGTGCGATTCGGTGTCTAGCCATGTTTTTAGGAATACGTGCTATTCCGAGAGAAGAGGTTTCTGCAATGAAGAAGACCTAGATTATATCCCAACTCTCCAGCAAGCGCTTTCCCTCTCAGAGCTCATGCTTTCTGGATTTGTGCCTTCGTGCCTACCTCCAAGGATTGTTGTAAAGATTAAATGAGACCATGCCCAAATGTGCCTAGTATGTAGTCACAGTTCAAAACTGTTAGCTGCCATTGTTATTACCATTGTCTTCTTCTCCATCGTGTTGATTCCTGGGGTCTGTATATGAAAGGGGGAACTAACTATTCTCATGCTGCAGTGATGCCTGGCGATCAAACAACTCAGACCCACGCAAAGCAGACACACAAAATGGATGCACAAAGGCCCGTTGGAGACATGCTATTTGATCTGTATTCTGAACAACGTAACTCCAGTTCTCATGCCATTGCTTTTAAAAACACGCATACACACATGGCTCACAATCCTTTCCACATGTCATTTCCAGCATTTCCTTTTTCTCCACTTTCTCACTTTGTATAGAGAAAAAGGCGGCGATTCTTGGACCGCACAGCAGAGCCTGGGGTACTTTTCCTTTCTCCTTCCAGGGATCAGATAAGCCTTCCACAACCATGTTAACTGTATTCAGAGGAAAGTCAGTCAATTTAAACTCATGATCTAGACATACTTATGAAACCAAAAGAAAACCTTTTTCCTTGAGTAGATCACGGTCAGAAGAGAAGACAGAAAAGGCTTTAAGACAATTCAGACCCATTCATTTAAGCAGGACCTGTCTGAATAACCATGGTGCTGCACTTGGCCCCATTTCCCTCTGAGTGACCCATTTGAATGATGCCAGAAATGCTACTTGCTCCATGGTTCTCAAAGGAGTCTTGCACACTGTGCCATTTATTTACTAAAATCAAACAGATGCAGACGGTGCAAATGTATACAGCTGAATGAGTATTTTCCCTTCAAACAGATCGCTTATTCCAGCCATCCTTGTGCTGATCAAGATCTATTTGAAAGACTTTTGAATGGATTCTAAACAGTAACCAATACTGTTTTTTTCAAAAGTTCTCTTATTTAAATTCTATAATTTCAAGCTTCAAAATGATCTATGATCTCACTTGAGTCTCCTGTTGATCCTATGAAGGAAGGCTGGCATGCTTGAGGAAGCAAAAGTTTAGGAGGATTAATTATCTTCAGGACCACCAAGGTAATCTATAAACAGCAAAGCCAAAATAGAAGCTCAGATCTTTCAGGCATCATTACATGAGTCTTTCACTGTATTAAATAGAACGGTGAACTTGAAACAGTCTTCTATAATGAACTTACGTGCACACTAAGAATGTGGCTTGATGTTGGCTGGAAGGAATGAACGTGCCTTCCGGACAGACTGACCAAGATGTAGGGTCTTCAGCCAAACAACCAAGTTCAGTGGAAGTGGGAGCGGCCAGTATCCAGTGCACCCAGGGTCGAGTCAGGCTGGGAAGTATTTGCCGCAGGAAGGATGGCACACTTCTCAAGATTTAGAGCCTCTACAAAGAGTTGGGTCTGCAGGAAGGTGGCACTTGGTCAATTGTGTGTCTGTGCTGAGAGGTTTGTTTCTGAAGAGACTCGTGCTACCCAGCAACTTGTTGCCCCGGAGAAGGTCATTGTACAATGCAGTATTCCCTTGGAGCAGCTTCCTCCGAAATAGTCCATGTGGTCATGGAGTAGGATGGAGTTCTTGCCCATCGCTGCGCGGTGGCACCTGTGTACATGCCTTTTGTTTGCAGCTCTGCTGCTGAAAGGGTTAGAGCTGAGCCTTTAGGAAACAGGTGCACCCTAATCAGAGCAGAAAATTCATGATTGGTTGCAGGTTTTCTTGGCACAGACTTAAAAAGTTGCTTGAATCGATGCAGCTGTATACAAATGTTAACTAATCTTAGTGATTATTAGCATAGACGTATCCTATATGTTATATCCATAGGCATATACCATACGTTACGTCCCCCAAGAGAATCACGAGGAGATGGGGATGCAGTGTCAGACAAAGTGAGGAGGTGCATCTAGGGTATTCAAAGGTGTGTTGGTCTTAGTAGCAGTTAGCATCCTGCAAATCCCTCCGTGGGAGTCCTGGGAGCAGCAGTGGGCTTGTCACAGCAGGCTGCTTGGATTCCAGTGGAGTCGCTGGCACAGGGGTAGGCAGATGTATCGATACTTAAAAGGTCAAGGAGGTAACATCAGACAATAGCTTATCCAACTCCTCATTCAACATGTTTAAATTTAAGTTAAGGCCGGTGGTCCTTCTGCGAGGCTGGCAATGACTTAAGATTGTTGAGCCTTCGTAAGGGCTTCCGGGACTTCAGAATTGGTGCATTCTGCCTCGTCCCGCCTCACCTTTCTCAGGGGCAGTGCACTGAGCGCCCGGCGGCTCTGTGACTAGAGGGGTGCTGCAGGCAGGCACCGCCTCCTGGCTCGCCAGTGACAGAGGTTCCTCCTCAGCCGTTCCAGATGCTGTCAACCTGAGTGCTTTCAGGTCGTTATCTGGACAAGATTCGGGTGGTTTTGATACTTATAAACCTAGGAAATTTTCTTCTGGCTGCTCCTAATGATGAATCTTTTGAGAAGGGGTTTGTTGATAGACCTTCATGTCCAGTATTTGCTCTTAAAGCCACGCCACAGAGACGTCGGTGTTGACCAGCTCTCTGAAGGCTGCTTTCCCTGATGGCTCTACTTCTCCAGTTTCCAGGCTCGTGAGTGATTCCGCAGTCTGCAGTTCCTAACTCAGCAGTAGCAAATACTGATCATTTGCGAGCGGATTTGATTTTTCAGAATTTTCCAAATGTCTTTCAGAACCAGGGCATCATAAACGGAGACGCTAGCCAAGCAGATGGAAACCAAATCTAAGTAACACTTTGGGTGCAAATGGAGGTGTTTTATAAAACAATAGGGCTAGTGGTTGTGCATGGACAGCTTTCTTTTTGAGCAGAGGGTTTTTAAAACATTTTGAAAAATGACAGCATTAGTGCAGTGTTATTTTAGCCTCCAAAAGTGATTCCTTTGAAGGATGAATACTCCATTATGTATACATTCTGTTCTGTTTGAAATCCAGTGTTATCTTCTTATCATTGTGCTTAACAATGTGCAATTTACCCCATCAACAGCAAAATCTTTAATTGGTTTGAGAATGTGTTTATACTGACAATGAATAGATAATGCTTCATTTATATTAAGACGACATGCATAATGTATGCCATGCATAAGTATGAGCACAATTGTCAGTGGTTTGTTAAATGTGTGGTTAGCATTCAGATTTCACTATTTTAAAAACCTGATTTTTTTTAAACTTAATGAGCAATCTTGAAAGTATTTCTAGAACTCTGGATTTATAACTGGTAGATCCCAATATGAAGCTGAGTGTAAACTTGATTTAAAAACTCCTATGCTGACGTAATATGTTATTACAAGGGATGACAACAATTCACATCCCTCCTTGACCCCTCCCACCAACACTGTGAATTTGTTTTCCAGCCATGGCAAGCCGACAGGTGGATATTGCAACTCAGGGCTGGTTCATTGGTCTCATGTGTGCTGTAGCTCTCCTGATCTTAATTCTGCTGATTGTTTGCTTCATCAGAAGAAACAAAGGTGGGAAATACCCAGGTAAGCCATGACTATTAACATTGCTTTAGAATGCTCTGTCTGTTAAGATGAAAAGGAGTCATGAGCACCATCATGCCGACTGCTGCAAGTATATCTTCCCAGAATGACGAAATTGGACTTGAAGTTCAAACAAGCTGTGGTCCCTTTTTAAGATGACCAGACGTCCCACTTTTGGAGGGACAGTCCCGATTTTTGGCGTTTTAAAAAAAATCCCTATTTTTGGAAAGAATGCACGACAAGCTAGGGAACGGTCTATTTGGTCCATATAGACCAAATTTTTAATCAAGAACACCCCCCCACCCCCACCCCCCGTCGGTCAATGGTGTCCCGCTTTAAATCTGGTCACCTTACTAATTGTCCAGTAGTGGTTTGCCTCTTCCTTCTTCCCAATCTGCCTTAGCTTGAGCGCTGCACTGAGACCTGTCTGTCCTGGGTGACTTGCTGGTGTTTTAAATACCAGCAGTATAACTTCCAGCATCACAGCACCACCCAAGCCACCACAGTAAGACAAACTGACTTATTATAAATATTAGAATGCCCCAAAGGATCAAAAGCATCAAAATGTGTGGGTAGGTATATGATATATGCATGTACTGTTATATAATATCAACTGTATATGCAGTTTTCCCCACTGCTGCATATCTCCAAGAGTCGGCTCTTAAAATCAACACATGAGTAAGGACAGATGAAAATCATATCAAAGGTCATAATGTCCTTTTGAAATTTGCAGTAAAAGAAAAGGAAGACGCCCACGCCGATCCTGAAATACAGCCCATGAAAGAAGATGATGGAACGTTCGGAGAATACAGGTTAGCCTCTGCTTCTCGCTCGCTCCTCCCGTCTCCGCTTGGAAAGGGACTCTGCGCACACACACTCCCGACTCAGGAGTCGGGGCTCAGCCAGGAGCATGCGCCACCCAGCAGGGGCTATTTGCCTCAAGTATTATTCAGAACTGTAATTTGGAAACACTTCCGTTCTAAATGTTTCCACACTGCTCGCAGTTCCAGCGTTCACAATCGATTTCCATTTCAGTCATTATCCAGGGGTGCTTGCCATATCGATTAGCCCGGCTAAGCTGGTGTGCCACCTGTGCTGCCGTAAGATCAGCACAACGTGTAGAAACCCGACCGACCTGTGTTGCAGAGCAAAACCCTATCTGTCCTTTCTAAGCAGTGTTTTTAGCTCGTGTTAACAAGCTTTTCAAACTTGGATCTGAAGCTAGTTTTTCTAAAACAAATGCCCACACCCCTGCCCGTGACTCATCTAATGCTCACCAGGTTGTTTTTAGAAGCCGTTACTTAGTAAGACATATCACAGCCCTCCAGGCGATGTGTTAACTCAGAACTGATAATACATGAGAGAGCTTTAAAACGTTCATGGGAAAAATGGAATGAGCAGGTAGTGGATTCTCTGCATGAACGTTTTGAAGATCTCTGGTCTTCTTGGCGTGGCCCCATCACAAGGAAATCTTTTAACATGACCTGTAAACTAAAGAGTGAGGAAAAGAAAAGCCTAAAACCTCCAGACAAAGGTATTCTTGCCTCTGTATAAGTCGTCTCAAAAAAGAGAGGAATGGTTGCTTTAGGCATGTTTAAACACAAAAACAAGACATGTATTCATTTATTTAAAAGACTGGAGCGTGTCCCAAAATGATTCTTCTATTTATAGCATGTCTTTACACCCGTATTGTGATTTTTCCTACAAGTCTCTGCGTGATATAAAATTTAACCCTTTAAGTTTGCCCTGAGTGCATGTCAAGGCCGTCTCTTTTTTTGCCAGAAGACTTTTAGGTGAAATGCGATGATGTTAGATGTTGACTCTAGGGCTGAAGGGGTCTGAAAGTGTCGTGCAGCTCCTCCAGCGTCTCCACCACTAGGTTTCCTCAGCCACGAGAGAGAGCAGCCTGCAGGTCTTCCCCTGGCTGACTAGAGAGCCTCACTGGTTCAATGACAGAAAATATCATCTTCCTCCGTCACAGATGCTTTGGCAATTATTACGTAACTTCTCATATGTAGTGTTCTTATAGCTAAAACTGCATGCAGGTTATGCACACTACCCCCTTTTTTATTGGGATGAAATGGAATTTCTTAAAATAATAGCCTGGAAAATTCTGTTTCGGCACGGTGCACGGAGACCTTCTGGGATCCTCATTACATTGTCATGCTTAAATGCGTCTGGCCATGCACCACTCACCTCACATGGGAAACCAGGATCGGAGCAACTGTGACTTTCTGTGCTGCCTACCTCGGTCAAACCCGATGAAAATTCTAGGTGGAACTGGAATTCGCTTGGAATGAGGAGACTGTTAACTTCACTATTAATTTGGCCATTATCTGTGATTCCATTGGCTGTGGCTATGGCTAGATCTAGTTTTTTTTTCCACTTACAAAATAAACCAGTTCACAGAGGAGGTGGTCTCCGAAGGTTTTGTCTCTAGTTCTAATTCTAAGGTCCTCTACAAGCTCTCTACTAGCAACCTTTATTATGATTTTGGATCTCAGAGCTGTACATAGCAAGTAGTGGGTTACCAGACTCATGATCACTTTGTTCACAACCATTTGGTTATAAAGATGCATGTGTGTGTGTGTTTGGTCTCTATGTTAATCCATATAT
>NW_022103920.1:37652033-37653383 GCF_000313985.2 Echinops telfairi
TAAACCCTAAGGAGCAGTTCTATTCTGTCCTATGGGATCACGGAGTCAGAATTAGCTCAAGGGCAGTGGGTGGGTGGAATGTCTTAAACTTGAAACACATCTTGGTGGATTTTTTTTTAACCAAGTTCAAGTTTCATCAGGACAAGTCTACAAATGGAATCAATTCCCCAAATTCCCAACCCACCTTTGTTCCTCATGTGGCTTCGTCCTGTGATTTCCTGGCACCACCTCAGAAGGTTTCCCCTTTGGTTTCTTTCCTGCCTAAAGAATTCAGAAACCCCTTAGTTTCTTCCGTGTCACCATTATGAGAAACGTGTCAACCGTTTGCTGCAGCATCTTTTTCTGTATTTTGTTTTCCATGTGACCTTTACTACCAGCCCCAAGTCGCCAGAACCCCTTCTCCACTTTGCACCTTCTTCACCTTCTGAGCTCTGTATGATGTGTAGATTCTTACTCTTTTTCATTTCAAAAAATATATAAGTAAGCAAATATGCTGATCACACACAGACAGAAAATTCGAGCTATTGTAAATGTCAATGAGTTCTGTTTGTGATTTGTACCCTCTCCATCCTGAGGAGAAAAGCCTTTCTCCTGAGAGTTGGCTCCATTCTGGGGGATGTTTACATTGTGCAAAGTGAGACAGAACATCAATGTCCTTCTCCCCCAAATTCTCCCCCCACCCCAATACTGTATAATGCAATGCTTCCTCCAACACCGATCCCCAAGCACCTACCTTCTGGTGGAAGCCTGCAGCTTTGTTTTGTTTCCTTAATTATACAGACAGTAGGGTCTGCCTCCTTACTAGCCTATAGAAAAAATCAGAGACACAGTGCAACCGACTGTGTAAATATTGTCTTATTCTCTAGAGCTATTCTTTTAAAAATCAGAATGAACCTAGGTCATAAGCCATATGCCCATGGTACTTGAACTGATGACTGACTGCATACATGGAGGTTTTTGCCATGGGAATCTGTCACTCATGTGAATGTGGTCCTGTTGCATGCGTGTTGACCCATGCTCATAAGGCTTGAATGATGCTAAGATGTGTCACATTTGTTCATATTTATAGATATGAAGATCTATCTATTCTGCTCAAAGACATGAACTGGCTTATGATGGCATAAATAATAATAATGGGCTTTCAGAAAGAGTGTGTGTGTTGTGAATGGCAACAAAACAGAAGCATGGTCAGAGCATAAAGTGATGTCTACCGAAAAATCAGGTAGAATTACCACAGACTTATCTACCATGACTGAGCTTTAGGCATTTCATGGGTATTGTCTGAATGGACAAACCTGAATCAGTTGCTCTTGAAAAATAAATGACACTCACCAAAACTTTATTCTTAGG
>NW_022103920.1:37655364-37675817 GCF_000313985.2 Echinops telfairi
ACATTCTTTATCTCCTCATAAAAACATCGGTGAGTTTATTGCTGCTGCTGCTATTGTTGTTGGAAAGCTTTGCATACAATGTAGCTAAATAAACCTTTAGCTATGTCTTTCAGATCATCTTCTGTAACAGTCAGAAACCTCACACTTGGGAAACTACCCTTTCACACTTGAATGTGACAAGGCCACTGCCCTTATCACAGTGCCAAAAGCAATTTGCTTTCTATTTAATCATGAAAATCATCTTTGGGTTGAGAAGGGGCAGGGCTAGCGCAGCGCATCCCAGACCTCCACAGCACTCATCACATCTAGAAAGTTCGAAGTGTGGATAAATGTTACCCAGATGCTTCTTAAGGGAAAAAGATTTTTTTGCCCTCTGAGATGTGGACCTCGAATGGAGAGAAGAGGGGTATCAGAGCGTGGTCACTTAATGTTGACCACCAACCATGTGTGTTTGGCACTGTGCTGGTACCTTTTGTCAATTGTTCTCATTGAGCCATTCTAATTATTAAAGTACGTATAGTAGTGTGTCACACGACATCTTCCAAAAACCAGCCTTAAAAATGAGCGTTTGCCTTTTCACAGCTTTTCCTGGGAAGCCTCCTTTCGTGACTAGAGCACCCCATTGCCTTACTTCTCCTCTTTCAGACGTGGGCTGGGTGGCTGCCAGGGTCTCTCTCATCCACTGACTCAACTCACGACCTTGCGCCAAACCTGACTCATAGCCGGCCTACAGGATGGCGTAGAGCTCCCTTGTGGGTTTCCCTGACTGCCAATTTGTACAGAAGCAGAAAGGCCCATCGTATTCCTGCGGACCAGCTGGTTGTTTTCAGACCTTGCAATTAGCAGTCCGACTGGTAACCCGTGACATCACCACGACCCTTCCCATGACCATTAATTAAGCTGGAAAGGAAGCTTCCAAGGGACTTCGCTCTTCACTGGTCATTATCCATGATTGATAGGTTTGTGTATAGATAAATCCACATGGATCTACAGGCAAAGATTACAATTAATAAGAGACTTCAGTATTGTCGCTTAACAAACTATTTATATGAAAATGAATTCTATTTCCATTTTTGCTCAAACAAGAATTTCACTTCTAAGGATTCCTGTTATCATAGCATAAAAGTATGATGTGGGAATCAAGTCAAAAACAGAGATCTTACCTTTGCTCGTATGCACACGAGTCTTAGAGCCCCGTGGTGCACGCCAGTGGTCAATTTGTTCAGCTCTGCAGCAAAACCACGCTGTATTAATAGCGCCCACCATTTGCTATCAGCTACATCCAACTCATATGGTGACCCGTGTGTGTCAGAGAGCTGTGTTCCGCTCTGTTTGAATGGAGGAGGTCTGGGCCCTTCTTTCACGGGACCTCTGTGTGTATTCAGCCTCCCAGCCCATCAGTCAGCCGATGAGCACATTGACCATTTCCGGACCCAGAGACTCCAGGACACCACAAACCAAAACCAACACCCTAATTCTTCGCGATTCTGACTCATGGGATTGCCAAGACCGAACATCGTTACAAGAGCAGACTTCTTCTTTCTTCTGAAAAGCAACTGGTGGGCTTGAACGGTGGGCTTTGTCGTTAGCTGCCCAACACCTAATCGCATCTGCCCTCATACCTGGTAGAGCAAGTCCTCTAGCTTCGTTCTTGTCAAGAGTCCCTTTGATTCCCTTGACTCTCTTCGTTTACATATAAAATTTAGAATAAACGTGTCAAGGGCCACAGAAGAACCTACTGGGTTTTTACTGGAAAGAAATTGAATCTAAAGAGTACTGTGGGGAAGATGAATATATTTACCGGACTTTAATCTGCCTTTCCATAGATGACCATATTCTTCCATTAATGTAGATCTTCTTCAATAACTCCGCAAGATTCATTTATTTCCCAGAGCTCTTACATGATGCTTTTTAAAAATGGTGTTTAGTGTTCTTGGTGAGGATGTACTCAGCAATGTAGCTTCCCACTTAGCAATCTCTACTCAGCTATTCCGTGCCATTTGTTACCTTCTTAACAGGCATGAGCGTGCTCATTATGTTTGTTCCCAGTGTTCTTAGACATCTTTTTGTTAAATTTGCTTCTGTTAAAACTGGAATCACTTTTAAAATTTTCCATGGATAGACAGATATATGACTCACTCATACGATTTTTATTATCATCTAGGTGGGGGGTTGCGTTTCAGATCATTAACTTTGTATTCAACAGTTTAAACTCCTCATCAACATCCCCTCCCCAATAGTTTACTCCCCCACCCCCGATCCTGGATTGCTCTTCTCCCTCCTGTGGGCTGCTAGCTTCGATTTCACTCCACTCAACACCGATTAACAGTCCAGCCCATTGCTTTCTTTTCCCACCCTGCCCACCTCCGCCTTGGAAAACTCCAAACATTTCGTTTGGTATGAAAAGTCTATATCTTAGTAATTTTCCTGTAACAATGGTCTCATCTAATACCTGTCCTGGTAGGCTAACTGCTCAGCAGAACTTCTCCAGATCCACCACGCCATGAAGTGCTTCCGGTTTCTTCTGTTTCTTAGCAATGCAGAGTATTCTATTATGTGTATTCTAGTTACCAAAGTTTCTTAATCTAGTCTTCTACCGACGGGCATTTAGAAGGTCTGCATCTTCTTGCTATTAGAAACAGTACTTTGATGAACATGGGTGTGCATATGTCTGTTGGTGTTATGACTCTTTCTTCTCTAGGGTACGTGCAGAGTGGAGGGATGGCTGAGATCACATGGAATTTCTAGTCCCATTTGGCTGAAGCAGCGCCCTCTGCTTTCCAGCGGCTGCATATAATTACATTCCCACCAGCAGCATACAAGGGTTTCTATCTCTCCACAGCCTCTCCAGAATTTGTTATTTTCTGCTTTTTTGAACAACATTGCCATTGTTGGTATAAAGTGATAGCTCGTGTCCCGTCGTTGCTCTGATCTGCCTGTCCTGGATGGCTAGTGATAACGAGCATTTCCTCCTATGTTTATTGGCCATTTGCATGTCATCTTTGATGAACTGTCTTGTCATGTCCTTTGCCCGCTTTTAAATTGGGTTATTCATCTTTCTCTTTTTGAAGTGTTGCAGTTTTCTGTAGAGTTTAGTGCAGTCCCTTGTCCTTTGTATCATCAAAAACAATTTTCCCAGGCCATGGGCGCCCATTTGATGGAGCGTCTCGATGCACATAGTCTCTTATTTTAATTGGTCCCTGTCATCCTTTTGTCACCCGTTGTGTGTGCTCCCTCTGCGATATTTGGTAGTGCGTCTATGCCCTGGAATAGGGCCCGTAAGTTTGTCACCATGTTCTCATTGATGATCTTCATAGTTCTAAGATTGACACTTAGGTCTTTGATCCATGGGGCAAGCTGTAAGTCCTGCTTCATTCTCCTACAGATGGAAATACAATTTGGCAGGCACCATATGTTCTACCCCATTTTTTTCAGTCCTTTGTATGATACTGGATTTATGCCAATATTTCTCAAGCAACATTATTAAACTCTTATTAAGCTTTTTAAAAATTTTTCTGTTACTTCATCTGTTGGCAAAGCATTAAAAACAAGACCAACTTTACATAGCTCTATTATCTTGGTATTCAAACAATACCTAGGGGATGATAAACGCTGATTTCACTGCTAAATGGGTTTTGAATGCGTTAAAGGACCATCAGTGTCCACTGTAAGGTCTTTCTTCTTTCTGTGCCTTAGTTTGCCCTCCCCCACCCTGCCCACCTTATGGTATAATTGGAGTCCTGTTGGCATAGTACTTACAGGTTGAATTGCTAACCATATGTTCTGGAGTTCAAAGCCATCAGTCACTCCACAGCAAAGAGAGAAGGCTTTCCCCTCCCTGAAAAGAGTTACAGCCTTGGAAACCCACAGGGGCAGTTCTACCCTGTCCTATGGGGGCACCACAAGCTGGAATCAACTCGGCAGTAAGTTTGTTTTTGGAGTTTGGAAATGGTGTCATTGAAAAAGAGATGATCAATTCAGCTACATTTTCTCATAATGATGTTTTAAATGTAACAAGGTCAAGGTCAGCTGAAAACCACACTGTGAAAGAGTTTAAACAATGTTACGCTCCCGAGTGGCTGGAGCTTTTTGTCAATTACATGCTGTTGCTCCTTCTTGCTTCTGAGTACCAGTTACTGAATAGGCCGTGCTTTTCGATAGCATTCAATTCAGAGTTCTTTTGCTCCCCTGATCATCCTTTAGAATACTCTGACATTGGTGAGATACAATTCCTTCTACTTGAACTCTCAGTTGCTATGGAGCTGACTCCTCCTCATGGGGGCTCCGTGTGTGTCAAGGTGGAACTGTGCTCCATAAGGTTTTCAACAGTGAGTTTTTCCAAAGTAGATAGTCAGGCCTTTCTTCCAAGGTGCCTGGAACTTCCGATTCACTTTACCATGAAGTCCCTGAACCATTTCAGCCGCAAGACCTGAAAATGGGAGAATGGTATAGAGAAGCAGAAAAGGATAGGACCTGTGAGACTAGCAATGGTCAAGTTTGGCTGGGGTAAGTTGTGTCTGTGAGCCCCTCTCAGGTTTATCTATGTACTAGCCAGACTAAGCTGCTTCTCTCGTGGGGCATGGCGATGGAATCATTCATTACTTGGCTGCAAGGTTGCTAACAGAAAGGTCAGCGGTTCCAACTCACTGGCCCCTGTGTTAGTCGAGCTAGACAAGAGAAACAAATCCATAGAAACACACATATGTGTATAAGAAAGAGTTTTATCTAAAGGGTAACTGTACATTAAGAAAGCATCCTAATCCAATCCAGTCCAACCTCATAAGTCTGATATTAGTTCATATGTCCGATACCAATCTATAAAGTCCTCTTCAGACTCACGAAACACATGCAATGACACTGAATGCAGGATGATCACAGGCCAGTGAAAGTCTTTGGATCCAGTGGCAGTGGAAGTATCTCAGCACTGGCAGGGGTCTCCACGTGGCTTCTCCAGGACCCAGGGCTGCATCCGGGTGGGTCCATGTGTCTTGTCAGCTGCTGTATCTCCCAGGGTGTGAGCAGAGAGAGAAGTGTCTCCCACCTCCAAGGAGGAAATAGCAGGATTTCCCAGAATTCCCAGGAGAAGGCCTCGCCCACACAGAGGCCTCATTGGTTATACCTTGATTGACAGGCTCGACTCCACCCCTTCCCTCATAATCCACTCAAATTGACACCAGATTGTGTAGCTATCACAGCTACTAGGTGCGAGGAAAGAGCTGGCAATGCACTTTTGTAAGGATTCCAGCCTGGGAGAGCCCAGTGGGGAGTGCTATTGTATCCTATAGGGTCGATCGAAGTGGGAGTCAACTCCGAGGCCCACGATGATACAACAGCAGCAACTTTTTTCTATTGCTATTTCCAGTACCTAGTGCATTAGATGTTATTGATCTTAAGTGATTGTGGAACTTGGCCCCATCTTTCTGTAAAGCTATTGGGTTGATCACATACTATTTTCTTTGTGAATTTAGTATTTTTTCTTATTTTCTTGTTTCTCTATTTTCTTATGTGAATTTAGTATGTTACATGGACTCGTTTCTAATGTGAAGCGTGCAGTCCTGGAATAAACCCACGTTGGCAATCATCTTCTTGGCAGATAATGAAATTCTATTTACTGATGATTTGTTTAAGATTGTTTGGTCTGTAGTTATAGATGAAATTCACCTATAATTTCCCTTTCTCAATATATCCTTGTTGAGTGGATATATCAATACTAGCATCATAAAAATGATTAAAGGAGTGTTTTCTCTGGCATGTCAAATTGAACATGTCCAACACAGAACTACAAGAGTTCTCCCCAAACATCTCAGAATAAGGTCACCTCCTCTTTTCCCATTGTTCAAGCCAAAGTCTTGGCTTCATCCTTCTTTTGTCCTTTCCTTTATCATTCTTCATGGAATCCACCAGAAAATTTGGTTAGCTGTACACTCAAAAGCACATCCACCATCTGACCGCCTCTGCTCTTCCCCTCTAATCCAGATCACTCGTGGATTGTTCTAGTAATCTCTCTGTTGAACCCCCAGAAGAGGGGTGAACAAGTTCTTTCTGTGAATGTTCTAGACATTATGAGCGTTAAGTGCTGAAACTACTCAACTCTGCTGTTGTAATTCAAATGTAGCAACAAATTATATGTAAGTGAATGGGAAGACCCAATTTGGCCCATCTCCCATCACAGTCAGAATCCTTGCCGTGTCCACAATGCCTGGATCAAGCCCTGTTAACTCTCCCAACTCCAAATACAGTCTCTTTCTGACTCAATTCAGCTCTAGCCACACCACGTTCTTTCTTGTTCTTAGAAAGAGCTAAGTTTCCTTCTACCTCAGGGAATTTGCATTACTGTTTTTCTTGTAGAGATCACTCTCCCTCCAGCTATCCACCAGGAAAGCTCAACTCTTTTAAGTCTCTGATCAGAAGTCTTTCCTTAACGAGGCCTTCCCTGAGCTTCCTTTTTAAATCCCAAGCCTCTATTCCTTCCCTGAAGCCTGCAATGTTCTTTTCTCCCTTCAATGTTTTCTGTAATGCTACTGAGCCCTGATAGCCCATTGGTTATGCATTGGACTGTTAACCACAAGGTTTGTGGTTCAAAACCAACAGGTTCTCTATTGGAGAAAAATGGGGTTTTCTACTCTGGTAGAGTTACAGCCTCAGCAGATGGACATTGGACCTCCACTCAAGTACTTACTCAGTGAAAGAACACTTTGTTCTATTAAATTGGCATTCATGATGCGCACCTTCCTGACAAGATCACTGAAAACAAATGTGTGCATAAGTAAATGTGGTGAAGAAAGCTGATGGTGCCCAGCTATCAAAAGATACAGCGTCTGGGGTCTTAAAGGCTTGCAGGTAAAACAAGTGGCCATCTAGCTCAGAAGCAACAAAGCCCACATGGAAGAAGCACACCAGCCTGTGTGATCACGAGGTATCGAAGAGATCAGGTATCAGGCATCAAAGAACAAAAAGTCATATTGTAAATGAGAGTGACTGTAGAGTGGAGACCCAAAGCCCATCGGTAGGCAACTGGGCTCCCCCTTACAGAAGAGTCGTGGGGAGGAGAGGAGCCAGTCTGGGTGCAGGGTCGCAACGATGGAACATACAATTTTCCTCTAGTTCTTAAATGCTTCCTCCCCCCACTAAGATGATCCCAATTCTACCTTACAAATCTGGCTAGACCAGAGAATGTACATTGGTACAGATAGGAACTGGAAACACAAGGAATCCAGGACTAGTGGTGAGAGTGGCGATACCTGGAGGGTAGAGGGAAGGTGGGGTAGAAAGAAGGAACCAATTACAAGGATCTACATATAACCTCCTCCCTGGGGGATGGACAACAGAAAAGTGGGTGAAGAGAAACATTGAACAGTGTAAGATATGACAAAATAATAATTTATAAATTATCAAGGGTTCATGAGGGAGAGGGGAGCGGGGAGGGAGGGGGAAAATGAGGAGCTGATATCAGGGGCTCAAGTAGAAAGAAAATGCTTTGAAAATGATGGCAACAAATATACAAATGTGCTTGACACAATGGATGGATGTATGGATTGTGATAAGAATTGTGTGAGTCCCCAATAAAATGATTTAAAAAGAAAAAAAAAAAGACAGCCTGAGAAATTCACAAGAGCAGTTCTGCCCTGTCTGATAGGGTCACTGTGAGTCGGCACCGACTTGATGCCAATGAGAGAGAGAGAGAAATCGCCTTCTGGCCAGATGGTGTTCCCACCTTGGGCTGGTAACCACAAAGTCAGCAGTCTGAAACTACCAGCAGCTCAACAGGAACTAGATGAGGCTTTCTACTCCTGTAGAGTTACCATCTGAGAAACCCACAGGGGCAGCTCTAGCCTGTCCTGTAGGGTGCTATGAGCCAGAATTCACTCGATGGCAGTCAGCTAACCACCTTCGAACAGACTCTGTGCCTAATATTTGTATTATGCTGAGGATTGTCTGTATTTTTCTCCACTGGAATGTAAGCCCAGTGAGGCAGGAGGTTTAATCTGTCTTGTGTATATATCCCCAGTGCCCAGAACAAAAGTGGTCTTAGAATAAGCACTCCATAAACATTTATTGGATGAATAGATGGATGGATAGACAATTGGCTTGGTCAAAGAACTAGAATTCCCTGTAGCAGAGACATTAGTTCTAGGAAACAGAATAAGAGCAATGACTAGAATCCAATGACAAAACTCTACTCATTGTGGAACTTTTCCATGGAATTTAGCTATATCATTGAGTCATGCACAATTTTCCAAGGGAATCATTCAAGGAAAACCTAGAAGATAATGATTAAATCTTATATAAAGGATTCATGTAATAAAATGGAGACTGGATGCTATGTCGCCTGAAGTATTCCAAGCACAGGTAACCACAAGATGCGGTGACTCCTCCCCAGGTGTTCACTAGCCAGGGTGGTTTCCTAGGGTGGGTCCTCTAGAAAAACAAAACTGGTGAAGTGGTTTTATCTCAAGGAAATGGCTCATACAGTTGTAGAGGCAGACAAGGTCCAAGTCCATGGGTCAAATGTCAGGCTGGAGACTCCTCCTGATTCACATAGCTCCACGGTTGGTGAATCCAGGATGGCAGGTCAGGCAACAGGCTTCTTGCTACAAAGGTGAATGAATCTGAAGTCAGCATGTCAGGCTATGGCTGCAGAGGCAAATGAATCCAAGGTTGGCAGGTAACATGGCAGGCTACTGATGACTCTCAGGACTGGCAGGCATTAGGCCCCTGGATCAAGTCCTAAGAAGATTGACCAACCAGATGCAGGATCCAGATCCAGCAAAAGCAAGCAAGCATTTCCACAATATCTAATTATATTGGAAGCAGGTTACATCCTTGAGGAGATCGTATCATCGAGGATGACTAGGTCTTAACTGCCAAGTCACTGAGAATCCTAGCTCAGCCAAATTGACACAAAGGATTAAATAAAAAATGATAATATCATAAACTATCATAAATGATCATAGAGTTTCAGTTTATGGCAAGAAGTTGTTTATTGTTGACACAGTTAATTTTTTTCTGTCAACATACATCTGTCTATTGGCATTATATTCCCATTTTGAGATTTTCTCTCAGAGAAAAATTGGAATTCCTAGTAGGGATTACAAGTGAAGGGGACGAAATCTTTGTGTACCTTGACATAACTGTGCCTCAGCTAGAAACCCCCCTCTCTGAAAGGGAAGAGTAATGAGAGCGGAGCACAAACTCCTGGGAGAGAGTCTATCACTAATGCAGCCTCTCTTTAACACTGTCTTTTTTATTTTATTGTTTATATTACTATTGTGTATGATTCTTATTTTGCCTGCATTTTTAATAATATGAAATGAAACATAATATTAGATTCTGTCATTGTCTCTTTGTTTCCCTTCTACATTTTGTAGAATGAATATTACCTATTAAAGAATAGCTGAATGCACATCTCTGTTAACATAGCGCCCCAGGTGGGGGATCCAAAAGACAATGATTCCTCCTGTACTTACAAAAATTGTGCTTAGAAGATTCAACAAATAAGCAAGAAAAATAAACACATAGCATCTTACAAGTATTATTAAGTTATACTCCTTGGATACTTGGCTAACATGAATAGGCCATATAACACATATGAGAAAAGGAAATAAAAAGGTAGAGATGAGTGCCCCCAAATATCATTTATGTTGTTTAATCATTCACGCTTTTTAGAACATATTGGCATGTCAATAGAATATTTTGGCATAGTCCAAATCTGGGGTCTTGAGTCAAATTGTGTCTTTTTCCAAATTACGAAGTCTTTACCCAATAACTAAAATTCTTTCTGAAAAAAGAATCTTGTATATTATCAGTATAAGGATTTTGCTTTTCTTCTTAGGCTATTTTCATTTGTTTCTTCTGCGTCCCTTTAATGGAATCTGTAGGTCTCTAGAAAGGTAAGGTTGAAGTCGGTGAGCCTGGCCTGCACTCAATAATGAAACTGCACCATGCAGGATTTGGCTTCACCTTCCAGTTCAGGGGGAAATAATCCATACTTCATGTTTTAACCAAAATCATTGTCCATCCATATGCAAGGAATCAGAGATCTTAAACAGTCTAACATACTAACCTCTCTATTTCCCATAAATGGTTTTTCCCCTCCAATTCTTCCTTTGGCCAAGCTTGTGATTATTTCTAAATTGCTTTCAAATCCCCAGTCAGAATCTGTTGTTGAAATTGACATGCACACCAGGAAGCCATCCACTCTACTGAAGACTTCTTGATTAAACCATTTCGGCACCTGATTCTCATTCCAATCATACCCTAGTGATCGGAGGCAACCTTACCATTAGATTTAGCGGGAGGAGCTCAAGACTGCACATGCTTCATCATAATTTGCATGCATAATCACAAAAAACAAACCCAACAACAGACAACCTTTACTTAAATGCCAGTCTTGATAAGAATGTTCTCTCTTTTTCCAGTGATGCAGAAGACCATAAAACCCCCAAAAACAAAAAGAATGGAAGTCGCACCTCTTCAGATGGCACGAAGGAGGAAAGTGACGACAGCCTAGTTGACTATGGAGAGGGAGTGAACGGGCAGTTCAATGAGGACGGCTCTTTTATTGGACAGTACAGCGGGAAGAAGGAGAAAGAACCAGCCGAAGGGAATGAGAGCTCGGAGGCACCGTCTCCTGTCAATGCCATGAATTCCTTTGTTTAACTTTTAAGCCCTTTGCCAATCTCCCATTTCTCTAGAATGTTTCTCTTAAACACTTGGTGTCAGGCCTCTCATACTATAAACATATATAGAGAAACTATTATTTTCTACTGTATGTTATTATTATGAGAACAGAGCAAGAACAGAACTCAGTCGAAGGATACGTGAATGTGAACTGGAGTACAAAGTACACACTTTTTTGTCCCAAAGGGGTAACTTTTATTTCCTCGGAACTGATAACGCATCATCAACTACCATGTCATTGTCTCTTAAGGATACAGTTCAGTATGATGCATGAAAAACGCTATTCATTTAAAGGACATACCTGTGTATGTTATGAAGACATGGTTTGATACTTTGTTTACCCTGTCCTCTGCTGACCCCCTAATTATGAATTCCGTTTTCGGTGTCAAGAGTGTTACTGTAGATTTTCTAGAGCTTCAATGTCTTTGTGGACATTGCTGTGGAATTGGTGACTTTATGTCTAGCTGTTGTTAGTCTTTTTGGGAGACTGTTAGAAACAGTATGTACAGTATATACTTGCTAAATGAGTTCATGATGACAGTTCCATTTGCTGATGCTTACTGAGACGCTGTGACCTGCTCTTTGCTCCTGTGATGTCGTAGCCTTCTTAATACATCAGGTATTACAGCAGTACAGTGTTCCACTTTGGCAGCATCTCTACGTTCCATGGCCCCGAGGCAGACACAGGGCACATTGCGATGCATTTCTGAGACTTGTGCCACACTGAAAGGGTCTGGAACAGACCACTAAAATGCCCCGGCAAACCTGATTCCAGAAGACACCGGGCGGGAAAAGCGCAGAGCTGCAGACAGTAAACATTCCATAGCATACTGCGACCTGGCTTAGCCAAGATGGCCAGGTCCAAGTCCCAGATCACTCTCCTGGTCTAGCAGTCACTTTCATAAAACAGGGATAATAAAAATGAAATGCTGGAGAGAGAAAAAAGAAATATGAAAACAAGAAAGAAGAAGAAGAAGACCATTTATTTTAAGGAGCATTTTTCCCCGTAGCATAAAAAGAAAAGCTTTATCATCAAAGGAGCGTGTGGTGATGTTAGAGTCTCGTATGGTTTCAATTAAAACAGGTCAAAATCAGAAGGATGTCAACTGGGTAGAAAACAAAATGTTTAAGTTATTCTGAAAATAAAGTATGCACCAGCATGCCAACAGTAATAAATTGGTCTCTGAGTCTTTACCTCCCTATGTGGGTGCTCTGGGTGCCTTCTGCAGCAGTCAGCTATGCGTATGCAAATTGCTCTTACACGTTTGCGGTTCTGAAAAATCTACCAAGCACTCACAAGGCCAACCACCAAAATGATGACATCTGCCATTTCAACACTAAATCTATAGAGTCGATCATAATCATGAATGAGATCTATCGAATGGTTTACCTCCAAATATGAAATTCTATAACAACGTATGGTTGAAAGAGTGCTCAGTTTCATTTGCCAATAAACTGGTTTCTCATAACTTGCATCAAGTTTGATTTTAAGTAAAGCTTTTTATATGTAGATATTCTGTTGAACTTGTAAATACACTTGAAGTGTAGATGCCCGGTGCTTATAGGTGTTACATACAAACGTGTAAGCAATGTTTATGCTGTACTGTAGAAGAAGTAGGCTAGTTAACAGAGTGCATGGGATCGGAAAGCGTCTACAAGACTGTGGGGGGGTTGTTTTTGTTTTTATGTTCCCTTTTGCTGTGAAACAAATGGTGAACTGCTCTATGCATTAGCGGCTGATTTCTAAAGAGAGAACCTTCAGAGCTCTTTGCCTGTGGGGACAGTAGGATTAATGTCCAGGCATCTTTCACCTATGTAGGGAAAGCACAGTTTGAAGTCACTCCAGGTACAGTTGACCCCAAATCCTTTCAGGTCTCCATGTTCATTTTTCCCAGGCCAACCAGGCTCTTGGAAATTCCAAGTAGACACAAGTCTTGCCTTGCGTTCGAGAGCACCGAGCGTGAGTTCCATCGGCCAATGTCTGGCAGAGCCATCGTAGGTTGACTCTTCCCAAACGGCAGACGCTAAATTTAGCTGTGCATGAAGAGGTCCCTTCGTGATCGTGCCACCATTTTTGTATTAAACATGAAACGTGCTTTTAAAAGTCCCTCTCCTGTCCCTAGTGGAGTGTGAGTGTCCCGAGTAAAGTGTGTAACGATGCAGGCAAACATGAATGGATTGCCATGGAACACTCATTAAACTGTCTTGATCTCTTTGTGACTCCTTAACTTGTTCACACCGACAGTTCCTAAGTGGGGCTTGGTTTTTCTTCTCATTTTTAAAAGTCATGCATTTTAAAATGCAAAGAAAATCAAATACAGACCTCAATAGACTACGAAACACAGTACATAAAATGAGGGCACATACTTCTGATAGAGAAAATCAATTGGGAAGAGAGATTCTGAGCTTCTCTGATGAAAGATCTCAGAAGCCTGCTGCCGCCTTGAAAGCCAGGTATCCCTGTCCTTGAAGCCAATGCCACAGGCTGGCTGTCCTGACACCAGCTATCTGCCTGGACCCCTCGCTCCTGTGTCTCTGGCCTGTCACCCTTCCCAGTCACAAGCTGCTTGGATTCCTGGCTTCTCCTGCTTCTGATACAGTTTGGATATTTGCCAATCTTCCCTTCTGCCCCTGCTCAACCCTCACTCTTCTCGTGGGCTCACGCCTGCCAGGTCCTTGAACAGCTAAGGGCTGCATAGGTTGCATGTGTCACCAACTGCCCCTGACTTCCCCCTCTGCTGGCCTCAGCCCTCCATCCATGGAGACCTGCCGCTGCCACAGAGCTCCTCTGCCTACAGTTGACCTTGATAACTAACATCATGCCAGATTCGTGAACTGGGAAATGCAACACTGAGTGTAGATGTTGTGTTGTGAGGGCATTTCTGTCAGGAACTGAGACCTCCCGCCAAGCCTCTCCCATAAAGGCTGAGACCCGCTTCAGTCACAGCTCTTGGGGCAGCAGGGCTGAGCACAAACTGAGAAGGCCCCATTGAAGTCGTCTTGTTCGGACAGTTCCTAATGGCCCTGGCTTGCTCTAACGGCTGGTTTTGAGATTGCTTCTGGAAACAAGGGGAAGAATACAGGACGGAGTGAGCATTCTCCTCACCGAAAAAGAGCTCTACTTCTGTTCTATCCAATAGGGTGGTCTTGGGGTTTAAATCACCTCATCAGCACACAACAAAACCAAGCAAATCCCTGCTCCTCTGTGAGCATTTCCTATAAGTTACCACCAGAGGGCCCCCGCGTTTTTAATCGGGGCAGAGGAAAATTTACTGCAGGGAAAAAATGAGGCAGACCTCATTTAATTGTCCTTGGCGCTACTGTGCTTTGCTGATTTTGCATTTTTTACAAAGTGCAAGTTTGCGGCAACCCTGCCCAGAGCAGGCCTGTAGGGGCAGTTTTCCCAGCGGTATGTGTACACTTTGTGCCTCTCTCATATTTTGGTTCTGTTTCACAATATCCTCCACTCTTTCATAATGCGATTGCAGAGTGAGTAGACTGGAGCACAGTGCAAGCTCCCCTGCTCAGACACCCCGGGCAACCGAAGATTTGTGGGACTCGCTGGATTGGGCTGCTTGCTGTGTGTTGTGTTGGGGCCGAGTCCACAGCATCCCTGACGGGTGTCTGTACCCCAAACAGTACTGACTTGTGGCCTACGAGTTCACAAGATGATGTTCTGCTAGAGCTGGGACACAGAAGTGGCGTCTTTCTCTGTGATGTTCAGAGAGTAAGCTGGAGGCATTCTAAGCTGGAGTGTGGCTGGCTGGCCACAAAGTATGACTTGTCCGGAAGACGAGCAGCAGCCAAGAGGCTCCTGGGTCTGCCAGGCATCCTTGCCATTCCTGTAAGTTGACAGGGTGAGGGGATGAGGCATATCCTTAAAATGTTTGGGGTTTTTTCCCCCTTTTCTCCAGAATCAGTTTTTTATCTACTGCTATCGAGAGTTGAATGATTTGAGATTCAAATGCATAACCAAGAGAACTTAACAGCTTGCATTTTAAATTTAAAAACCCAAACAAAAATAGGGGAGTGAGAGAATCCTACTAGTTGCCACCAAGTCTGTTCAGATTCATGGCAACTCCACTTGTGTCCCAGGAAAACTACGCTCCATGAGGTTTCCAAGGGTGGATCTCCGGGAAGCAGATCACCAGGCTTCTCTTTCCCTGCACCACTGGGTGGTTTTGAACCCCCAACCTTTAGTTAGAAAGCGAGCATGGTAACCTAGGGACGCCAGGAGAATATTATCCAGAGTGTGTCCATTAAACAGCTCCAAAGTTCCTAGCTTGATGTGTTCGTCTTGGTACATTAGAGAAACAAATCTACAGAAACTCATATAAAACTCAAGAGCGAGTTTTATATAAAGGGTAAGTGCACATCAAGAAAACATCCCATCCCAGTGTGGCCCAATCCCACAAGTGCAACATTAACCCATATGTCCAACACCAATTCACACAGTCCTCCTCCATCTCACAAAACACACGCAATGACGCTGACTGCAGGAGGAAAGCCGAGTCAGTGAACATGTAAGCATCTCAGCGCTGGCAGGGGTCTCCACACGGCTGCTCCAGCACCCAGGGCTGCATCAGGATAGGTCCATGTGGCTTCTCCTCAGGGATGTCTTGCAGGAAGTGAGTCTTGCCAGCTGAAGCAGGGAACTGGCGAAGGCAGCTGCACCTGGTGCGACCATCACAAAGCAAGAGACCCGAGAACTAGAAAGGCGATCCTCACTAAGCCATTTATCTCTCTGCCCTTCAATTAACCCACATGTATTTATCAGCCAGGTTGGCACAATAAACTTTATCTCACTTGAGCTGGAAAGAGCACTCACTGAACAAGAACAGGCGCGGGATTCCCACTCCAGCCCCGCCACCACCTGGCTGTGTGCTGTGAGCCCCTTCATCACCCACTTCCATTTTCTCAACTTTACAATGATAGGAAACAGGCGATTTCTAAGTCCCGTTCCGATTCTGCTCGGGGAGTAGGATGGATACAAAGATGAGCGAAAACAGATGTGGTTTCTGTTCTTTTGGAGCGTAGAGTCTGGTGTGAGGAGAGGGGTTTATCAAATAACCATTTCATGGATGGGTGGTCTCAAACCCAGATGAGGACTCTGAAGAGCAGTACAGTACAGGGGATCCTGACCCAGACAGGGGGCTGGAAAGACTTCCTAGAGGAAGCACCGCCCAAGCTCTCGCGCCTAGGAGAAAAAGCAGGACAAAGCTGCTGCACAGGCAAAAGCCAGAGTGTCTGGAGCAGGCATCAGGGCAGGACCATGCCACCTCTTGTGGACCACTCAATAGGTTTGGTATTTATTCAAGGAAAGAAAGAACTGAACGGTCAGATCGATGTGTGTTTTAGGGGGAATAGAATCTGGGCTGTAATCTGGAGAACAGATTGGCAGGAAGCCAGAGAACGTGAAGAGAACGTCTCCAGGCCGGCATTCGCCTTCTCCGTGTCATCTAGACATCATCCGTGTTGACGCGAGAGGCTGACACTGGAGTTAGAGGCAAGCAGATGGATTCTAAAGTTCTTCGGAGGTAAAATTGACAGGAGTAATGGGTTAGATAGAGGGATTTCAAGAGGCCGGCGTGAGAGACTGTCGGAAGAGAATGAAGATGACCAAAGGCCTAAGGACTACACCTGAAGAAATTCCGATACGTAACGTTCAGGAAGCGGCAGCTGGACCCGTAAAGAAAGACAAAGAGCAGGAGCCAGAGAAAACCAGGCGAGCTTGCTGTCGTGGAAGCCATTAAGAGACCATTTCAAGCATGGTGAAGATGATACAGGGCAATCCAAGGAAGACTGGGAAATGTTTCGTAATATTTGAAGAGAAGTCGTCATCTGAGACTTGAGTGAAAACGATGGATGGAGTGTGATAACAGATTGGCGTCAAGGAGTCAGTCAGGAAAGAGAGACACATTTTTCCCTTTCCCATCGGTCACTGGGCTCCGGTCCATGATCTCCTCCTCTCCACCTCAGCACCCCGCTCCTCCTGACCCCGCTCCACTATGGCATCAGCCAAGCCGCCCGCCCTGTCCTCAGCCTGTCTCCAAACCCACTGCGCCCGCTCCTTTCCCTCCACCCCCGCTTCCTTCTTCTTCCTACCCCCCTACTAACACACCTTCTGTAGTGCAGAGCTTTAAAAACACTTCTGCTTTCCAAAATTAAAACAACAACACTTCTGCTTTACCCTAAATCCCTTTGTCCTTCTGTCGATTCTAAATAACTTGAGCGCATCCCATGACTCAGGATCAAGCCTAATGCCCCTTTCTCCTCCTCCTCTCTAGAAAATGAGAGCGCTCATGGGAGAGGTTGGTGTCCCTTCAAATTCAGGTATATCATCACATTGGATGATTCTTGTAAAGGGGAAACTGAGCTACAGGGAGACAGACAGACATACCTGAAGGGACAAGGGAGGGCAGAAACAGAAATAGCTTTATCAGGTTCGGGGACCTAGGCCAACAGGTCAGGAAAGTCGTGCTCAGCAGCTGGGGCGCTGGTTTTTAAAGGGGTGGTAAGGAATGCATGGCAATAATGGCAATTAGCATATGGGGTCTGGAAACTCCGAGAATTGCTTGTTGACTCCTTGGGGCTTTCTTTGAGCCCAGAGCATCTGGTTTCACCAGTTATCTTCTCTGGCGCCGGCTGCTGCTGACCTTTGGAGGTGCAGGGAAGCACGTGCAGGGCCCAGACCTGCTTCACCTTAGTCCAAACAATTCTCAGTCCTGCCGACAAGCCTATTTTTCTCAGGTGAACTGAAACTTTTAGACTCAGCCATGACTATTTCAAATCTTTTCCATTCTCCCCACACATCCACCTCTGCCGTCCACCAATCAAAATGATCAGACATCCTCACTCATCGAAGGGGAGGGGCGGGCAGGCTATCGATGGGAATTGCCTCATCGTCTTGCCTGCCTCCATGCTCCATCCTCCCTGTCTGTGGCCATCCTCTCTCTGGGACTGGGAACCTCTCTCTTCCTTGGTGGATCCTCATCCATCAAGTATCTCTGCTTCTCCTTGGCATCCTGTCAACTACGACTCACAATGACCCCCGTGTCAGAGTAGACAGGGGTTCCGTAGGGTTTTGAACGCTTGGGTTTTTTTTTTAAGTACATCACTACGCCTTCTTCCAAAGCAACTCTAGGTGGGCTAGAATTTCATGTCTGTAGTTGTGTGTTACCACTGGCACCACATAGGCATTTCACAGGGCTCCTCCTATTGACATAGCAACATGCCCCAGGCTCCCCCAACTGAAACAAACACACCTTTGAAACGGTTCATACCGCACTCCATACATGCCTTTCAAGTACCTCTCCTCCACATATGCTACAGAAGGTTGAAAGAATACCAGGGAAAGTCAATGAAGATGATCATCTATCTCTGACTGCTATGGAGTGAGTTTCTGAGATTAAATCTTTCAGGGAGCAGAAAACCAGGGGCTTCTGAGGCTGTAAACCTTTACAGAAGCAGAAAGCCTCCTCTCTCTACTGTGGAACGGCTCTTGGATTTGAATTGCTGACCTTGAGATCAGCCGCCCAACTCAGAACTGACTGCACGGCCAGGCTCCCTGGGAAGGTGACTGTACTACTGACCAGGCAGGACCTTCTTGGTTCCTTCTTTAGCCTAAAACAGTGGTTCTCAACCTTCCTCATGCCACGACCCTTTCATGCAGTTCCTCATGTGGTGGTGACCCCCAACCATAACATTATTTTCGTTGCTACTTCATAACGGTCATTTTGCTACGGTTAGGAATTGGGCGACCCCGGTGAAGGGTTGTTCGGCCTCCAAAGGGGTCGTGACTCACAGGTTGAGAACCGCTGGCCTAAAACAATCCCCCCACCCCCTCACTTGGCTTTCCCTGTAAACAAGTATCTTCAGCTGGGATTGCTGAGCCCACTGTCTCAATAAACGACTGAAAAACTAGCTTTTTAAAGCAGAAGTTCTCAATCTGCACAGTGGGCTCAGCTAATCAACAACCCTGATGCCCACTCTTCCCCCACAGTGTCTCTGTTCGTTGTCTGGACTTACAGCCTGGGTATCAGGATGTTTTTAAACTCCCCAGATGATTCTGATGTGCACCGACATTAAAAGCAGTGTAAAGAAACGACGTATTGCTATAATCGTGTGTGTGTGTGTGTGTGTGTGTGTGTGTGTGTGTGTGCTGACAGCATTTAATGAGCAGCATTTTAAATCCAGGTTTCACACGGGGCCACTGATGGTTGTCAGGCTTTCCTGTCCTGCTCTTCCAGGACCCCCAGTCTGGAGGCACTGGAACCCTCACGCATTGTTCAGGACAAACATAAAATGGTGCAGACATTTAGAAAACTAGTTTGACTCCTATTTACAATGTCAAAAATAAGTGTAAAGTACAACACTCCAAGTCGATGTGTTTCTCCTGTAGAGCAGCTGATGGTTTTGAACTGCTGACACTGCATCTAGCAGCTCAACAAGGAAGCCCTGTGCTACCAGGACACCCCCGCCCCCGCCCCCAGACATACACCAGGAGCCATGAAAGCATATGCTCACACAAATGCTCGTAGGGAAACTAAGCATAATAGCCCCCAAATGGAAGCAACCCAAATGCTCATAAACTGATGAATGGTAAATAAAATATGGCACACAATGGAATATTATCTGACAGATTAAAAAAGAAAATCCTAAAAGCACACCCCAGCCTGGAGGCCCCGCGAAAAACATGCTGAGTGAAAGGAGCCAGTTACAAAAGATCACATACTCGATGATTCATTTGTTTTTTTAATGTCCAGAAAAGGCTATGGAGGCAAGGTAGCTGGGTGGTTTCCTGGGGCGGGGATAAGAAGGAAGACTGACTGTAAATCGGCATAAGGGACATTATTGGGGGGATGGATATGCTCTCAAAGTGGACTGGGGTGCTGGCTTCGCTGCTCGGTAAAGTTACTGGAAATCATGGAATGTTTAGACAAGTGCATTTGAAAGCTGAACCAGTGAAGTTGTGGGGTGTAAAGGATACCGCCATAAAGCTGTGCAAAGAACCCCACCGCCCCAGGCTCGTGAGGGAGGCCAGGATAAATGAGGTTGACAGTGAATACAGCCCTGGGTGAGAGGGTGCTTGAGCTCCCAGGTCTCCATTTTCCCAAGGATACTCCACAAACAGTGGTTCTGAAAGTGTGGTCCCAAGACCTGTAGGATTACCTATCTACTAGAAACACACATTTGGGGCGAAACGGTGGGTTGGGACTGACTTGATGGCACATAATAACAACATCAAAATACGAAGCTATTGTTTCTTTTTTTTAATTGTTTTATTGGGGGCTCCTACAGCTCTTATCACTATCCATCCATCCATCCATTGTGTCAAGCACATTTGTATATAAATGTTGCCATCATCATTTTCAAAACATTTTCTTTCTACTTGAACCTTTGGTATCAACTCATTTTCCCCTCCCTCCCTCATGAACCCTTGATAATTTATCAATTACTATTATTTTTTCTTGTCTTACACTGACCAATGTCTCCCTTCACCTACTTTTATGTTGTCCATCCCCATGAAAGGGGGGTATATGTAGATCATTGTGATCAGTTCCCCCTTTCTTACCCTTACCCTTACCCTCCTGGTATTGCTACTTTCATTATTGGTCCTGAGGGGTTTAATCTGTCCTGGATCCCCTGTGTTTCCAGCTCTTATCTGTACCCATGTATGTGCTCTGGTCTAGCTATATTTTATAAGGTAGAATTGGGGTCATGATAGTGGTGGGGAGGAAGCATTCAAGAACTAGAGGAAAGTTGTATGTTTC
>NW_022103920.1:37676867-37686695 GCF_000313985.2 Echinops telfairi
GCCCTGGCCCCAAAGTCTATTTTTGGTATTCCCTGGGGACTTCATTACTCTGCTCCCCTTGCTGCCCTGTTGCACACCCTTAGCGTTCCGCCCAGTGGGTGGGGTCAGATCGGGCACAATTCCTGCACTGTGCCTCCAGTGTCGTCCCTCATGGCGCTACGGGTCAGGATGCTATTGTTTCTGAACCCCCAGGTCTATACACTTCTTTTTTTATATCTATAACAGGTTTCTTAGCACGTAAATTACATATCATACAGTTCAATGGTTCGATCATTCAATCATATCAAGAATTGTGCAAGCATTATCAATTTTAGAACATTCCCTCACCCCACCCCTACCCCTTGGTTAAATTGCCTTTAAAAGAGTTGTGCAATCATAGTCAGTTCGAGTGCTCCCTCCCCACTCCCGCCTTCACTTTTTATTCCTAAAATTCCCTTTCCCTCCCATGCAAGTTTTCCCATGGAAATTCTCATGAGACAGCCCTTGCTCCCGTTGCTACCAATGAGCGGGTAGTGATGGAAAAGCAGTCCTCTGTGAACATTTCTGACTTTTATCTCGCCAAGGCAGTTTACAATTATCTGAAAACCTCACAACAAGCCTTTGAGTAAATCTATCAAGATCACCCCTTAAGAATCATGAAAACCAAAATTTTTGCTGTAACTTCTGAGCTGACCCCTCTGCCTGAATTGAGCTGGCCCCAAGATCCCTTCAGAAACCACTGTTTCAATTGGACCTGTTTGGGTTGATCACCGAGACAGGTGGAAGTACACCTATAGAGAAGAGACCTGCGTGCCTGCGCTGGACCCCTAGCAGCAATTCTCTACACTTACCTGCATATCTGGAACATGAGCCATGTCATTATATGTGAATTACACCTCAAGAACATTGATTCTGAAAAAAACGTTGTTGTTGTTTTTTAAGGAGAATTGGGTATAAGTGCTTTTCCCCTCAGCCCTGTTCTGTTCTCTTCTTTGACTGAAACAAACTTACAAACGCTCTTAGGTGCCTAAGAAGAATGGATGTAATTTAAGTTATACTTATAGAGGACACTGCTGGTTGCTACTCCATATCCTCAAATAGGCATGCAGCAGTTTTCCCAAAAAAACAGTGTGAACAGGCATATTTTCAGAGCTGCTAGCCACAAAGTCAGCAGTCCAAAACTACCAGCCACTCCACAGAAAAAAGGAGGCTTTCCATTTCAGTAAAGAGTTACCGTCTCAGAAAACCATGGGGGCAGCTTTACCCTATCCTATAGGGTTGCCGTGAGTTGGAATAGACTAGGGGCAGTGAGTTTGGGGACTGAAAGGAGCCCCTGACCCACCTTCCTCTCCGTAAAGGAAGTGATAAAAATAAAAGCAGTAACAACGGACATCTTGACACTTTGCGTTGACAGTTGACGAGGGAGAGAGGAAGGACAAAGAATGGGAAGGGCTTAGTGGTCCATGAGGGGTCCACGCACTCCCTGGCTTCTCACGTCTTCCTTCTCTATTGAAGCTCTCATCAAACGCTGTAGAAAAGAATTCTGGTTTCTAGGTCACTGAGGTAATGATAGGAGCCGCCTTTCATTTGCAATGAACCATGGGAAATCTGCACAGGCCCTTGCTTGACGACGTCACGTATCTCCAGTGCTGTGGAGACAAGCCAACACATTCAATGTAGCAGCTACAGCCCTCTGGGCTTCTCCTGTGGCCAAGTCCTGAAAGGTAGAAATAGAGGCAGAAGAGCTATAGAGGTTTTAAAACAACTTAAAATCCCCAAGGAAAGAATCTGTAGTAAAGGAAATGTCAACATAACCACTGAGACCTTGGCAAGGGCCGTGGTTGTCTCCCACAGCCCATTCCCACAGTGGTCTCGCTGACCAAATCATGCAAACCATCCTGGTAATATTTTTCTGCTTTTTATGTGTTTTCTACATTTAATCATTTTTGCTTCACAAGAAATTGCTGTGTTAAAATGGGAAAGGAGGAGATAACCATGCGCCTTCCATTACCAAACTACAAACCGTTTGCCATCGAGAACTTCAGAGGTTTAGATCATTGTATTGGACAGATACCCTCAGTTTTCTCCCCTCCGCTGACGCAGCACCACCACCAGAGTGCCTTATTTTTAAACAATCAAAAACCGCATTGCCATCAAGCCTAGTTTGACTCACAGCAACCCTCTATTGACTTTGGCATTCACAAAACCCAAACTCACTGCCATGTAGTCAGTTCTGACTCAGTGCGCCTGTAGTACAGGAAACCCCTGTGGGTTACTAAGGCTGTAACTCTTTATGGGAGTAAAAATCCTCATCTTTCTCCCAGGGAGCAGCAGCTGGTGGTCTTGAACTGTTGACCTTGCATTTACCAGCCCACCTCGTAACCACTATGCCACCAGAGCTGCTATAGCCTAGATAGAGTCCATTAAGTGCCATGTATACTACTTGATACTTTCTACACCATTGCCATTTAAAAAGTTAACCGGTCCTGCCAGGTGGTAACTTTCTTTCCCCCCCAGATGAGAACTTGAGGCTTAGAGAGCTTATCCAAGCCCACAGTCCCTGCCATGGAGCAGCTTCAGATTCACAGTGACCCTACCCAGGGTTTCTGAGACTGTAACTCTTTACAGAAACAGGCAGTCTCGTCTTTCTGTCCTACAACAGTTAGTGGGTTTGATCTTATGTTTAGCTGACCAGAACCTAACCCACAGGGCCACCAGGGCTCTTTAGAGAACTTATACTACTTTCCAAAGATCACCCAGCTGTGGAAGAAACCCAGCCAGTGAACTTATGTGGGCTTGGCTCTAAAACACAAGCTTCTTCCCTCTTAAGATGATCTCCCCTTAAGTCTAAACTACATAAAAGCCCAGCTCCTTGTGTGATAGTTACATAAATGTCATGTCAACTTGACAAATAAGTCTAGGGCTGAAGCCTATCTTGTCAATCAGGCCTGATGATGCCTCCTTGTGGGTGTAGCCTGCTCACGAGGATGCTGGGAGCTTCCTCTCTTTTGCCCTGGCAGTGGGCCACACACTCTCTCTCTGCTTCACCTTCCTGTGGAGGAGCCATGTGGAGACCCTCTCCTGCACTGAGATGCTTCCACTGCCACTGAATGCACCCGACTTTTCACCCACCAGCTTGTGATCTTCCTGTATTTGGCATCATTTCATATGCTGTGGAATTTAAAGAGGAATTTACAGACCAGTATCAGACATATGGGCTAATATAGGACATATGAGCTGATATTCTACTTATGGACTTGATCTGGGCTGGGCTGGCATGTTTTCTTAATACAAAATTACTCTTCAATATAGAGCTCTCTCTTATACACACACGTGTCACTGGATTTGTTTCTTCTCATCAACTGGACTAACACACTTTAAAATTAAACTACATAGAAGGATGATATTCAAAATAAGAGGGAATGTAGTCTGTTTAGGTGGAAAAAGCCAATCTTTAAAGGAAATGGAAGCCCCTCTCTTCAGAAAAGCTGGTCAAAATTCAGTCCAAGGTCAGCAAATCCGCTATAGAAAGGAAAGCATGTCTGGCACAGGGGTGGGTGCCTGGGCTTGGGGCTCTCTACCTAGTGTTGGGCACACATTTATGGGAGAGCACGACTCTCAAAAAAGAGCTCCCATAAAGCTGTTGTCATATTTTAACACGTAGAACACAACCTGAGGAAACCCACTTGCTGCCAATGATCCCAGTCCGACTGCCAAATGTTCCTGAAGGCAAAACCCAAGTTTCCTTGACTTTCCCCAGACCTGTTCATGCTTCATAAAGTCCCTCAAGGTTGATTGCTGGGACTCGTTGGAGGCTGTCAGGAATGCTCATGGCTGTTCCACAGAGACGGGAAGAACGCAGCAAGTCGTGCCTAACTGCTGCTGACCCGCTCTAGCCTTGGGATCACATCAATGGGCAGTGGCTTTGGGAAGTGGCAAGAGAGACAAAAGAGAGGGGACATTCAGAGGTCTGGATTTGCTCCCCTGCATCTGATGACTATAGGTAAGAATTCATTTCTAAATCTAGCAGGGTTTGTTTTAGTCTTTGACTCCATAGCCAGTGTTCAGTGATTTGGGTGAGGTAGAGCGGTGCCAGGCGTGGTCTCTGCACTCAGGGGACTTCAGAGCCATTAGAGACTCCGTGCTCTCCTGTCCTACCTCGAGGGTTCGAAGACTCGTCCCGGGTGCAGTATCTAGCTTACAAGTACCAAGATAGAAGTCAGTGGGGCTGGAATGGTGTCGCCCCACAAGAGGAATTAAAAAGCTGAATGGGATTTGAAAAGCACAGAAAGGAAGTATGGTAGGTAAAATAGTACCACTGCCAGCCCCACCCTAATTCCCAGAAACTGCGTGTGCAATCTCACATGGTAAAGGGAATTTGGAAGACATAATTACGTGAAGGATCTTGAGATGGATAAATTATTTGGATATGCACAAGCTAATCACAGGGGGCCCCCCCGCAGAGAAGAAGCAGAGAGTAGTTAGTAGTAGTAAGTGATGTAATGACCGGCAAAAGGTGGAGGGACGCTGTGGGCCAAGGGATGCAAGAAGCCTCTAGGCACTGCAAAAGACAAGGAAATAGAGTCTCCCTTAGCGCCTCCTGGCAGAAGCAGCACGAACTTTGACCCAGAGAGCCTGATTTGAGACCTCCAACACCCGGAACTGTGAAATGATTCATGCATGCCATGTTAAGCCATTCCACTTGTGGTGATTTGTGACTGTGGCAATAGGAAACGATTACACCGGGACGCTCCACTTGAAAAGACACCAAGGTCAACAAACCCGAAGGACAGTGACTCTACTAAGTGATGACAAATCCACAACCTGATGATACTGGAGAAAAGACAGTTGGAAAATGTGCTGTCATGGGGAAAATGAGAACTTAAGTTTTCCAACACCACCTTATCCTGGCGCTTCCATGATACACTAGGCTGATGAAAGTTGTAAACAGTGCAGAAGAAAGGACATGACCTTCAAGGAATCACCACTTGAAAGGAGGTCTGTGACAGACGGAGGGGGGGATTAGATTCCTCGTGGCTTCAGGACTGAGGCCAGAGACCCAGACTTGGGACAGAGGTTGTGCTGGATTGGAGGGCACCCACTTCAGAGCCATGCTTCGTGCTGTGTGCTGAATCACAGCCATCCTGTGGGACGGAGTGACACTGCAGTGGGGGCCAAGGACTGACGCAGGGAACCATTCTGGCACCTTGCGGGCAAAGTCTAGCTCCTCAGAAATGATTTGTGCTTCCTGCAAATCTGCTTTTTAACCATATTTTGATTCTCTGCTTTATTTGAATGACATGTGTCCTGCAGAGGTAATTGGATGTGATCCCTTGGCTATTATCAATAGCTTCTTCTGGAAGTGAAGACACAGGGCAGCAGACAACGCTGCCCAGACGGATAAAACCACTGCCCTGGACCCAAGGCTGACTCCCAGGGACCCGATGGAACATGGTTCTCAACCTTCCTAAGGTCGCGACCCTTTCATACCGTTCCTCACATTGTGGTGACCTCCCCCCAACCATAACATTATTTTCATGGCTACTTCGTAACTGTCATGTTGCTACTGTGTTGAATTGGGTGACCCCTGTGAGAGGGTTTTTGACCCCCCCCAAAGGGGTCGCAACCCACAGGTTGAGAACCACTGCAGTATGGAGGGTTTCCAAGGCTGTCAATCTTTACAAGAGCAGATAGCTTCTTCTTTCTCCTGTGGGGTACCTGAGGGGTTTGAACTGTCAATCTAGCAGTTAGCAGACCAGTGCTTACCTGACAGCACCACTAGGGCTCCTTCCAGAGGGAACAGAGTTATAATAGTTCAAGCACAGTGGAAAACATAGACCATCAGGAAGGATGGCAGCTAGGATACACAGTAATCTTTTGGGCTCATTTCAAAGACTTTAATACATGTTCCTAGCATGGTTCAGTGTTCTAGGAGGGAAGGGCTCAGACAATGACCCTTGTCACTCATGGTCAGCCCAGGGTCAGCCCCAACAATCCGTTCTTCACTCCCTCCTCCCCCTGCTTCTTGGCTCTCTGTGTTCATTTTAGGGGAGTCAAAATTATATCCTTACCAGTGTGATCACAGGCATGTTACGTCTCTGAGGCTCACTTTCTTTATCTGTAAAGTGAGAATAATTTGGTGCCTACCTTGCAGAGCTAATGTGGAGATTAAATTATGTTTTATTTGCAAAGCATGTAGAACAACACCTAGTTTATAGAAAGTAATATTCGGTACATGCGATTATTATCTGGGGAGGTTGAAAATTAAGACTAAAGAGGGAGGCAAAGGTCAACAGAAAAGTGGGTGAAGGGAGACGTTGGACAGTGTAAGGTATGACAAAATAATAATGACTTGTAAATTATCAAGGGTTCATGAGGGAGGGGGGAGCAGGGAGGGAGGGGAAAAAATGAGGAGCCGATGCCAGGGGCTCCAGTGGAAAGCAGATGTTTTGAGAATGATGATGGCAACAAATGTGCAAATGTGCTTGACCCAATGGATGGATGGATGGATTGTGATAAGCGTTGTACGAGCCCCCAATAAAATGATTAAAAAAAACAAAAGAGGGAGGCAAAGACTGTACTGTGAAAGGCTTTTGAACACGTTTCTGGGCCTCCTTAACTCCCTAAAGATGCTGTGATTTGCAGTTTAGACCTGCTCAGATAGTCACTTAGCAGATCAGCCTCATTGTCACAGAAAATACTCCACTTCTCTGGACTCTGAGACCACTGGACACCAAACCAAGAAGAAAATAAGAGAAACCTGGTCATCTCCCACAGTGGCTACCCCGGGGTCAGGCAGGGGCGGGATGGACACTGGTGAGGGCCCAGTCCGGCTGCAGATGCGTTCATCTCTGCGTGTTTGTTTCCTCTTCTTGGGGCCAAAGGGTCAGCTCTCTAATTATCGCTTTACACTTTGGGCTGGTTCTGAACACATTGTGACTCTTAACAATTTTCATTACAATGACAGTTTTTATACATTGATCCCCAACTTAAATTTGGGGTACATGTTGACCCTTCCTGTTACGAGCTGCTAACTGGGAGACTCCAATCCACCAGGCACTGCACAGCGGAAGGCAGAGGCTCTCTGGGCCTTGAAGATTTACAGCCCTGGAAACACAGGAGCTGGTCTGCTCGGTCCGACAGGGTCGTTCTGAGTCAGAATTGACTCGATGGTAGTACATGGTTTTTTATTTTTATACTTATTGAAAGGCACTTTACATTTCTTAAAGGCACGCTGAAAACTCACTCATGAACTTGGGTCTTCAGGCTCTCTTCAGTGCTCAGTGCGCCTCACCCCAACGCCCACCTCTAGCTGCAGCCCTCCAGGGCTGGGAGCCCCAGCATTTCCCCAGGGCTGGGAGCCCCAGCATTTCCCCAGGCCTGGGCGACGGTGGGGGAGCCCTGGTGGCATAGTGCATTCACAGTGGCCTGGATCTGAAAGGTCCACAGTTCAAAATCATCAGCCACGTCGCTTTCTACTCCTGTGAAAAGTTCGTCTCAGAAACCCCAGGGGATGGGGGGGGGGGGGGGGTTCTTCCTTGTCCTATGGGCTCACTGTGAGTCAACCTGGACTCAATGGCCTTGAGTTTTCTGTTGTTACTCGGGGCAACTGTGGGCTCTGGGGCTCTTGCCTTTCTTTTTTTGTTTTGCAGATTTCGTTGGTTATAAAAGAAACCAAATCTACCAAGGCTTCCTCTCAGGTGCTCAGGGTCACTCTGAGGTCACACAGGCAGCTGACAGCTGTCCTGTTGGGGAGATGTTTGCTGCTTCCTCCCTGACGGAGGACTTTGTGTGAGGCAGGCCCATACCCATCTGTTCTTTCAGAGTTTGGGCACGTGTGTCAGCTCCTGTAGGCTCTGTAATCGCAGCCTCAGTCAGGTTCACTGCATCTGATGAAAGGCTGATTCGCTGTCTCCGGTCTCGCTGAGCCTGCGTAATCCCCACACCTCCTCCCCACACCTCCGTCAGGACTTGTCAGGCTCCTTGCACCCACGGCCGGCTCCATAAACCAGTGGCTTCTGAGTTCATTCAGACTCATGGCGACCTCCTGTGTCCCAGAGAAGAACTGTGCCCCACAGGGCTTTCCGTGGCTGGTGTTTCAGACCTCGATCACCAGCCTGCCTTCTGCCGAGACCCCTCGAGCTGAACTGGAGCCCCGAACCTTTCACTCGTCAGCCCACTGCCTTGAACAGCTGCGCCACCCAGGAAATCTGAAGTCTTCACAGCCCCTCCAAATAAAACCAAACCCACCACTGCCACAGAGTGGATGCCAACTCATATGGCCCTGTGAGGACCCAGGAGACCTGCCCCACAGGCTTTCCCAGGCTGCACATCTTTAAAGAAGCAACGTGCTCCATCTTTCCCTCAGAGCAGCTGATGGGTCCAGCCTGCAGTTGACCGTGGAGCACTTCACCACTGCGCCACCAGGACGCCTGAAGACTCCATAGCTCTCACGAAAACATGCTGAGTCTGGGCAAATGTCTTCCGGAGCCGCTTTCTCGGTCCTGCATTTAGATGAGGAACGGCAGGTGAGATTGCAGCAGGGAGAAGCTCCTCACGCAGTTCTGCTGGAGAAGTTATCACACCATGGAATTCCCGCACTCCCCCCCCAGCTCCCCAGGCCGCTGTCCTAGGGAGGAGAGCAAATGTCCACGTCCCTCAAGTGTAAGATTAGTGCAACTAATGAAGTGCACTGTACACTGAAAACAAGAGACGTATGGGAGCGTGGTACTGCCCCTTCTGACCAGGCTTCCCTCCTGATGGGTTTTGGGTGTGGTCCCCCACCCCCACACCCCGCTCAGCCTGTCTACCCTCCAGCCTGTCCATTGCTGAGAGAAGGGAGACTGAGCCACTATTCGAGACGGAGAGAAATAAGTTATTCTGTCCAGAGAGTAGGCTTTCAGACAATTTTTCTTCTTTTCTTCTTGCTTTTGATCTTTGGTACAATGGGAATATATTCTTTTTCAGGAAAAGTAATAAAGCTATTTTTATTTGGGGAAAAGAAAAGAGATGTTAAGGCCACTCTTTAAGAAGAGATCTACTAAGATATCTACTGAGAGACTCTTTCTGGTTAATTGGTAGGCCTTTTCATTTAGTGGGAAAATCCCTTTTCTCATCAGTACCTTCTGTCTGGAAGCACACTGGCTCTAAGAGGAGAGGAGCTAAGCTATTCTGAGATGGAAGCAGAGAGCCCAAGAACACAACATCGGTAGCCTGCAGTAACTCATTCATGGTTATTTGGAGGCAAATTTCTGAAATTTGAGACAGGTTGTCACTTCGATTTGTCCTTAGAAGCTGGAGATCTGAATATCAAATGAGAATAGCCTCATGATATCATAAAATTGCTCAATAATCCAGCAACCCTTTTAAATGTATTCATTTAAAAAGAGAACACCCCACCCCAAAATATTTGAAATACATGTAAGGAGTTTATGTTTTGCACACTAATTTTAAATTTTAAAAGAACCGTACATTGAATTAATAAGATAGACCCACCAACAAAGCAAATGCACGCACTGAAAAGTCACAATTCCACTGAACTTTCAATTTAGGAAGAAAGCGCTTCTCCTTGGTCTCCGACTCTTCGAGCGGGTGCTCTCTGGAAGCTGCTGAGCCTTACGGAGAAATGAACCAATGACCTCAGCAAATACTGTGGCAAGGTTCTAGCAGGTTGGTCCAGGAGTGAAAGAGGCCTGGTTCCTATATCCTAACAGTTTCCTCTAGCCCCTCACAAGTGAACTGACTGATCTGGCTGGTAGGAAACAAACCTTAAAGCAACAGTGGCATCGACTCAAAATAGAGAAGTAAATACCTAACTAATAAGAGCACCATTAAATAAAAGATTTTTTT
>NW_022103920.1:37687976-37691472 GCF_000313985.2 Echinops telfairi
AGGTGGACTTTGTGGGTTGGTGTTGAACATATGAGTTAATAGGTTAATGTTGGACTTGTGGGCTTGGGCAGCACTGGGTTGGGATATTTTCCTGATGTGCACTTAACCTTTACATAAAACTCTCTCTTATACATGAGCTTCTGTGGATTTGTTTCTCTAAAGTCCCCAGACTGACACATTATCACAACTGATAGAAGCCAACCTAATGCAGTTCAAATCCTATGCCCTTGGGTCCTGAATGGTGGAATGTAGCATAAAGATTTATGGGTTGAGATTTGTCTGCTGTACAAGTTTGCTAGTACTTCTGGTGCCATCTAATCAGTTATGGTTCATTGGACTCTGACTCATGGTGACTCCATGTGTGTTAGAGTCACCCTGTGCTCCACAATGGCTGGTTCTCCAGGAGACCACCAGGCCTTTCTTCTGGTTGCCTCTGGGTAGACTTGAACCATCGACCTTTTGTTTGTCAGCAAGTGCATTCACCATTTATACCACTCTCCAGGGACTCTCTCCCATCTCTATATGGGTGTGTGTATGCACACATATATATAAAAATATAAAGTCTAGCATTGCAATACAGAGCGCATCTATACCACTTAATATCAACCCGTATTTGTTTTGTCTTTAAGCACCTGGGGTGTGCATTGCACTAAGATGGACATTGGAAGAGACAGGGTGACGCATTTTAGATCCTTGGGGGAAACACCACCTTCAAACTAATGGGTAATAGAGTAGAAGACTATGCCCAGGTTTGTTCTTCCCAGTGGGTAGAAACTAACCTGGCCTAGTACCCAAACTGGCCAAGAGGGCAGCCTTTTCGTCTCGGTTCAGTTTAAATTCTAGAACTGACCAACACCGTGTTGGTAGGGAAGACCCAGCAGTGGAAGATCAGTGAGACTTTCAACATTGAGGATCTGCCTACTGTGGGTGGATCATGAGAAGAAGCTGGAATAAAGGGGGAATCTAGTGCTGGAAGGAAAGACAAAGTACCGGAGACCCGGGCAGAGGAAAGGGGTACAGGGTATAGACAGTAAAAGCAGCCTTGCGATGCTGGACAGGCTACTACTAGATACAAAGGGACCTTCACCAGAAACACAAGCTTACAGAAGGAGCCAACAGGACTAGAAGGGAGAAGTCTGAGAGACAAAATTGACTGCCCCTTAGTGGTCATTAGACTACTTTGAGCACTCAGGGAGCACCAAGGAGCTCACCATGGAACTGGGCCATTGGCTTCTGGGCACAGGACACAGTTCCCGGGGGACCTGGGGGAACCATAAGGAGGGGCCATCCCTGTGCGCTTTGCCATCCGGTTGCTCACAGTCAAGAGGAAGGCTGACAGCAGTGCATCATTGCAATACAGAGGGCGTCTAGGACTGCATCCACGGTCCCTTTTACCACCCAGACACTTCCTTAGAGCGTCCTCCCCCAAACAACCACTGCTTTCGTGCGAGGGCATGGTGCCACAGTGTCTTTTGTGAGCACAGTGAAAGTCAGTCCTTCTTGGTGGCTTTTCCCCCTTAACTTCATACTACTGAAGCAGCTACACTCAGTCCTGGATCTTTATGATGCATTCAGGAGGAAGGCTCTCCTTCACGGCCGCAGACACGTCTCCACTGCTTTAGTCACCACTCTCTGGAGCATGGCAGGTAAAAGGACAGCCCCAGCTGTCTCTCCTCCGGATGCAGGGTGTGTGCCTGCAGAAGCTCACTCCTCCGGCAAGTAACGTACAAATCACCTTGCTGCCAGGTTTTGGCACACTACTCATCTTTCCTCCCCTCCCCTACCTGTAGGTGCCTGGGGAAAACGTTTCTGTTTAAATTGACTCTCACTTTCAGGTGTGCCTTTACCTGCCTCACTCATCATCGCCTGTGCCTCTAGCCACAGCCCTCAAAGCCCGGTAAGTCTCATCTTCTCTTTACTGTCAACCTGGCATTTTATGGATTAAGTGGAAGTATTTGCAAGTTCGGATTTTGTTGAGTACGTTGAACGCCTTCAGACCGTATAAAGGAATATATTAGACTATGGGATATAAGCATAACTTTACTCACTTACTCACATCCGGTCAATTCTGACTCATCTAGACCCTACAAGGCAGAGTTGAATGGCTCTGTGGGTTTCTGAGACTGTAATGCTTCATGGAAGGCGAAAGCCTCATCTTCCTCCCAGGAACCATTCCCTTAAGGGAAAAATAAATAATCAGATGACATTTTGTATAAATACTCAAGGTCATGGCTGTTTAATATGCTCTGCCTGTCGCATTGGTGAGAGGCAGGCAATGTTTTGAGCCTCTGTATATCGTCAAGAAAGCTATGAATGTAGTGTTGAAATGCATAATCTGACGTTGTGGATTAGATGAATACTTAGGTTTCAGTCTATAATTTGTGATAACTTTAGAAAAGGTACAGATACGATAGGAAAAACACCCATATCTTCAACATGTGTAAATACAGTATTCATTTGCTGTTTCTACCCACCCCCCTTGGGGCAGGGAGGGAACATGATGTATGATGTCATTTTTAAAAAGTAAACTTTATAGCTCTGCATTCTACATTCTCACTGTGCTGTCACATCGGCAAGATATGGTGGGAAGATCTAGTGTTTACATATTCAATGGGAAGCAATAAGTATTCCACAAAAGAGGGAAAGTTAAAACACAAGATTCCTATTGAACATTATCATGTTAGATACATAAAACTGTCCGTGTCACTGAGGCACATCAAAAGAGAATTCAGGACAAACGTGAACATTTCAGTTTATATGTGCTACAAATTACAGAAGAGCATCGGGGGATGCATTGGGTGGCTGAGCACAAGGTCAGCGATTCAGATCCACCAGCACTCCTTCTGAGAAAGAGGAAGCAGTCTGTGTTTGGAGGGAGCTGCTCTCCTCTGCCTATAGAGTCTCAGTACACTATAGAGTCACTCTACACTATACAGTCATTCTACACTATAGAGTCACTCTACACTATAGAGTCACTCTACACTATAGAGTCACTGTACACTATAGTCACTCTACACTATAGAGTCACAGTACACTATAGAGTCACTCCACACTACAGAGTCACTCTACACTATACAGTCACAGTACACCATAGAGTCACTCTAAACTATAGTGTCACAATACACTATAGAGTCACAGTACACTATAGAGTCACTCTACACTATAGAGTCACAATACAGTGTAGAGTCACTCTACACTATAGCGTCACTCTATACTGTAGAGTCACAATACACTATAGAGTCACAGCACACTATAGAGTCACTCTACACTATAGAGTCACCCTACACTATAGAGTCACTCTATACTATAGAGTCACTCTACACTATAGAGTCACAATACACTGTAGAGTCACTGTACACTATAGCGTCATTCTATACTGTAAAGTCACAATACACTATAGAGTCACAGCATACTATAGAGTCACTCTACACTATAGCATCACTCTACACTATAGAGTCACAATACACTGTAGAGTCACTCTACACTATAGAGTCAC
>NW_022103920.1:37692652-37703843 GCF_000313985.2 Echinops telfairi
AGTCACTCTACACTATAGAGTCACTCTACACTATAGAGTCACTCTACACTATAGAGTCACTCTACACTATAGAGTCACAATACACTGTAGAGTCACTGTACACTATAGAGTCACAGCACACTATAGAGCCACTGTACACTATAGAGTCACTATAACTATAGAGTCACTCTACACTATAGAGTCACTGTACACTATAGAGTCACTCTACACTATAGAGTCACAGTACACTATAGAGTCACAGTACACTATAGAGTCACTGTACACAGGACACACGTGATGGCAGTGGAGTTGATCTTTTTTTTTTTTGGTTCATCATCAAACAGCACTTATTAAACAACTGCCAAAATGCATCCAGTGCCTTTGAACATACTTCTGCATGCTTTTCGTCCAAAGAAGAGATAATATTTTTAAAAGAGAGAGATAATATTGTGTTTACAAGTCCCAATGAGTTTTAAACATGCCAACTCTAATTCACCAAGGTATTTAGTAAGAAAAAAACATCTCGCCCAGCCCCAGGGAAGCTTCTCAAATGTCAGCTCTGTTAAACCAACCCGAAACTCAGTGCAGCGACTGAGTTCATAGCCCGACAAAGGACAGGTGTGGATGAGATTACCCGGGGCTCTGAAGCGATGTTCATCCTCACAGCTGTGGGTTTTCTAATGCCTGGGTAGGTGATTTCTAATAACAAAGCTTCAAAAGAGTAAGCAGGCTTCATAGCATGCTCATCTAGCTTAAGCTTACCTCCCGTCAAATGTGAAAGAGAAGATGGAAAGGAAGGGCAGGGGTAAGCCACCTGTGGAAACTAAGGGGGGAAATCAGACCGAGACGTCTGTCTCCGAAGAAGCCCTCCCGGAAAGCTCCTTAGAGAAAAGGATAGCGAGACTTGGTCTCACCTACTTTGGCCAAGTTGTCAGGAGAGACCAGTTCCTGGAGAAGGACATCATGTTTGGTGAGGAGGGGCGGTGACAAAGATGGAGTGACAGAGTGGCTACAGCAATGAGCTCAACCATAAGAACATTTGTCAGGATGGCTCAGGGCAGGGACCTGTTCGTTCCGGTGGGAAACTGGGTCCTTGTGAGTCAGAGATGACTGGATGGCACCTAACAACCACAGCAATACGGCTGATGGCTCAGGGCCTTCAAGCTACTTACAGAGTTTCTCAAAGTAGCAAGCATGGGTATTTTGAATGGGATAATTCTTCGGGGCGGGGGTGGTGTGTGTGTGTGTGTGTGTGTGTGAGTGATAATTCTTCGGGGCGGAGGTGGTGTGTGTGTGTGTGTGTGTGTGTGTGTTAATTCTTCGGGGCGGGGGTAGTGTGTGCGTGTGTGTGTATGTGTGTAAACCACAGCATGACCCTTGAGGGCGCAGGAGAACTGTGCCATAGGGTTTCTGAGATGGCAGCAGACAGCCTCAGCGTTCTCCCATGGAGCTAATGTTGTTTTGAACTACCAACTTCACGGTGACCCGTGTAGTGCTTAATCTACTGGGCCCCAGGGTGACTTGTCCTGTGCCTTGTAGAATGCTAATGTAGCAGTTCTTGGCCTCTGCCCACTCGATGCCAGCAGCATGCTGACTTGCACTGTGGCAACCCAAAGTCTCTAACAAAATGCTCACTCTCGAAACTCCCTGTAGCACCAGACGACAGGAGGGGGCCTCAGTATTTTCAGAGTAGACTCAGGGATCAGCCATAATCCATCTTCTCTGAGACCCGCCAGGCTGTGGAACGGTGGGAGAGGCGACACAAGGAACTCCTTGGTCACTGGAAAGCCCAGAGTGCATTTGCAAGATAGCGTAGACAAGTGAGAAAATCAGAGAGGGCTTATGTCCCTTGAGCACATTATGCTGGGTCCGGTTCAGAGGATATTCTTAGCAGCCCAAATTAACCAGAATGAGTTCACCTTTACATGGCTTCGTCCTCAGGGATTTCAGCCCAGTGGAGACAGCCAGGGATTTTAAACCCTAGGGCTGGTATTTCTTTGGGGCCACACTCATTAGTTGAGAAGAGGAAATTGAAGCCATGCATCAAAGCCTGTTTTCCACCCATCATTCCACTGGGCCCTACAGATCCCCATAGCGGAAATACTTTAGACCAGGGGTCCTCAAACTATGGCCGTGGGTCACATACAGCCCGCTGAGGACATTTATCCAGCCTGCCGGGTATTTTTGCCACCGCTGCCTGCCCTGCTTGGCAGCCGACTTGTCCAGTGTGCATAGGAATTTGTTCATTGTTTTTTTTTAAACTATAACCTGGCCCTCCAACGGTTTAAGGGACAGTGAACTGGCCTCCTGTTTAAAAAGTGCTTTTGACCACAAGTCAGTTCTTCTGACCTGAAAGATGTCAACCCTTCACACCATGTGGGTCAGAATGGGATTTTTTTCTCATAAGATCATTTTAAGAACAGTTGCAAAAGGAGACAAGGGCCTAGAATGAATGCCCTTCAGAGTTTTCAGCGGTTTCCCCCAGTTATAATGTAAGGAATTTCAAGACTGGATAAAGGGATTAAATCTGTCGTTCTCCTGATCTACCAGTGCGTCTTACATTATTGAACTCTGGTTCAAAAGCAGCCTTCATTCCCCTTTGGGACTATGAAAGGTAAAGAAAACAGGATGAGGAGGAAGCCATGGAACATAAGAGCAAGGGGGGAAAAAACAACAGTCGACTAGGCTGTGGGCAACAAGCAGAAAGGGGGAGCGCCAGGGGGAGCAGCTCTATCTGTTGGGGACAAGGATCTAACTGGGGGAACAGGTGCCCCCGCAGGGAGGAGCCACTCCAGGGCACGGCCACCCGAGGCCTTCAAGTGCAGGCAGGTGAGGTGCAAAAGTGAGCATTTAAAATCATGGAAGTTCAGTGCACGAGACAAAGCTGCACACTGGTATAGTTAGCAAGGGGCAAGGCACCTTACTATGAATCCAAGTCAATGACTGGTTTTAATTGTTTTCTAAGTACTTCCAAAGATCAAAGGATGGCTCCTTGCTTCCACGTGTTGACAATCTTGAAGAGAGGGTTAGACAGGTTCATGATTTAAATTTTCTTTAAAAGAGGTAAAATGTTTCTCGCAAACTAATTTTTCCTAACAGTAGAAGAAACGACCCAATGCCCATCAGCAATCAATAAAGGAACTGTGTTATATCAGACAATGGACCATGATTGGCCCTAAGAAGGAAGTCCCGGTATGTGCTATGACCGGGACAAGATGCCAACATCTGTAAATGACAGCAGTCAACCCTCGAAGAGCACACAGGACGCCACTCAGAGGAGCGTCCAAACAGGGGACCCAGAGACAGGTAGACTCGTGGTGGCTTAGAAGAGGGTATGACAGTGGTGTGGGGTATCTTTCCGGAGGGGCAAAATATTCTAAAGTGAGGTAGGGATGGTGGCTGCCCCTTCCATAACTATACTACAAACTACTTTAAGGATAAATTTTAAACTATGTGAATTGTAGCTCACTAAAGCTGGGGGTTTTTGTTTTTGTTTGTTTTGTTTTTTAAAGCATGTAGAAACTGTCGAATGGGTGTGTGTTCCGCTCGATATATTCTCAACAACAACAACAACAAAAAGTGATGTATATCCTTAAAGAGAGAGAGTGAGCCGGCGCACGCAGTGTGCTCAAAGCCCTAAGCAGAAAGGGCCGCTAGAGGGATAAGCAAACTGCACTCCAGAGGAGAGCATTCACACGAAGGACCTCAGGCTACATAGAAAGAAAAGGGTCTTTGGCTGTTTTTTCCCCAGAACTTTTTATCATCAATAGAAAAGGTTTCTCTTTTACTGGGAACTCAGTTTTGAACACTGAGGGGCTAGCAAAAGAAGCCCCTCGCTGAGTAAGCTAAAACAAGTAGGTGCTTTCAAAGGGCCACGTGGCCCCTTGGCTTCGGCCTCCAGGGCCCGGAGGACTTGCTGCTCCACCTCACAGTCTGAGGATGTCCCATCTCAGGGACACAGCCTCTCTGCTCTCTCTCCGCGGGGAGGGGGTCTTTGTTGTGTCCCATGATCTCTGTGCTGCAGCCTCTGGTGTCGCTGGCCGCGTCTCGTTGAGCAAGCATCTAGAACATCCTCTGTTCGTGGGTCTGCTCCTTTGACGGTTCTGCGTTTTCCCTCTGTTCCTGCTTCTGGGGCGGCTCTCTTATACCTAGAGGAAAGGCAAACACAACTGACCACTCCCCCTATTGGTGTTTCACACCCCTCATTTGCATGGTCCCACCCAATCATTTGGTGGGCGTGACAGAGGTGAGGCTAGAGGAGTCCTATTATGAAATCTCACTTCACCACACAACTAACCAGAATTGTGACTGAGAACAGGGAACAAGGAAGCACTACGGAGCAAGAGGGCTCAGCCGATGTGGAATGGACCTTCCTGAAGTTCCACTCTGGGTGTGCCTTTAGGCCTCCACACATTCCCAACCTTTTGGGTTTCTGAGACTGTGAATCTTTATGGGAGTAGAAAGCCCCCATCTTTCTCCCTGGAGCAGCTGGTGGTTTCAAACTGCTGACCTTGTAGTTGGAAGTTCAATGCATAGCCTACTACACCATCAGCTAGAACTCATTTTTAAATGGAGATGCTGTGGGAGTACTGCTCAGGGTGTCATTTTCTTAAGATACTGGATTTGAGTTACAGACACTGGACTGTGTCAAGAGCTTGAATCCCAACATGCGAAATGTGCTAAACTCGGGCATTTCAAATCATTCCAAAAGATTTCACACGGACACTGGCTTAGGGTTAGGAGAGTGGAATTCAAGGCAGCCAAAGACTAGCCCCCAGCATGAGGAGAGGGTTCAGAGAGCAGGAAATGGTGTACTAAGGCAGGAGGGCGGGGGATATGGCATGAGAGGGATTATAAATATGGGATTAGTAGGATAAACAAAGAATTCATTAGGAAGGGCCTGGAAAAAGAGGATATAAAAATTAACTGACTTGTAAATGCATAACAAATAAGTAACACTCCCTGCTATTCAAATAAAAACAAGGATGAAGTATCTACTTGTGCTTGCAAACTGACAAAGTACTTTAAATTCATAATACACGGCATTGATGAGCATTCAGGTCTACCGCGATTCTCATAGGCAAGAGTATACATTGGGTCAAACCCTCCACATGGCAGTGTGACAATTTGCACTTTTGTCCCCAATTCAGGATGCCCATGTGTTTCAGGGTAGAACTGAGTGACTTCAGAAATAGTTCACCAAGGCTTTCTTTTGGGCATATTTAGATGACTTCAAACCACCAGCCTTTGGGTTAGTAGTTGCTTGGTTTCTTTTTGGTTTCTGGTTGGTGCAAATGGCTTGCTGGACTACTGACCTAAAAGGTGTCCTGGTCGTACAGTGGCTCAAGTACTCAAATGTTAACTGAAAGGTGGGCAGTTCAAACCCCCCCAGCTGATGCCCAGGAGAACTACAGTCTGCTTCTGTAAGGATTTACAGCACTCGCAGCCCTATGGGGCAGTTCTACTCTGTCCTTACAGGGTCACGATGAGTCCGAGGAGCCTCAGAGACAGTGTGTTTGGTTTTGAGAGTTCGGGTGGCACTGTGGGACAGGGTTTGGAATGCTAACCAGAAGATCAGCAATTCACACCAATCAGTCATTCTATGGAAGAAAAACGAGAGTCAGCTTTATAAAGATTTTTAACTTGGAAACCCGATCATTACTGGAATCAACTCAACAGCAGGATGCTCATTTTCCCTGGTTTACTAACCAAAGTTTGCCAGCTCAACCCTACCCAGCAGCTCTGGGCTGAGCAGCATGTTTGGTTTGGGTTTATATGTGTCTATGCATAGACACATAAATATCTGTGTGGGGCATGGTTGTGTATGTGGGGGGGGGGGTTCATGGTTACATGTCTGAGTACGTGCGAGGAACCTTACAAAAGTTCATGGAAAAGTGGAATAAAAAGTAGAGATTTTCCACAAGCCTTTTGAAAGCTGGTTGGCACAAACAGCTAAGTGCTTAACTACTAGTTAAAAAGTTGATGGTTTAAATTCACCCAGAAGTGCCTCAGAAGACAAGCTGGTGATCTATTTCTAAAGGATCACAGCCTTGAAAGATCCTGTGGATCAGTTCAATGCACATGGAGTCACCATGAGTCAGAATCAACTTGATGGCAGCTAACAACTGTATATATATATATATATATCACATTATATACACATACATCATATGTGTGTCATATTTATATACATATATCATATGATATATATGCCAAACACAGCCATCAAGTTGATGGCAACTCATAACAACCATATAGGACAAGATAGAACTGCCCCTGTGGGTTTCCGAGACTATAATTCGTGGGGCTTTTTATGTTTAATTTTGTTTTATTGATAATGCAAAGGTATTCAATGGTGGGGATCATAATGATAGCCTTGAGAAGAGTATGCTCATGGACTCATGTGGAACTTGTACATGAACCAAGAGGCAGTTGTGCAAGCAGAACAAGGGGATGCTGCGTGGTTTCCAACCAGGAAAGGGGTGTGTGATGGATGATGCATCCTCTCACCATGCTTATTCAATCTGTGTGCCATGCAAGTCATCAGAGAAGCTGGGCTACATGAAGAAAAATGCAGTATCGGGACTGAAGGAAAGTTTATTAACAGATGACGTACCTTGCTTGCTTGAAAGCGAGGAGAATTTGAAGCACTTGCTGATGAAGATCGAAGATTGCAGCCTTCAGTATGGATTACAACTCAATGTAAGAATACAAACAGTTGGATCAATAAGTAACATCATAATAAATGGAGAAAAGATTGAAGTTGTCAAGGATTTCGTCTTGCTTAGATCCACACACATCAAGGCTCATGGAAGCAGCAGTCCAACGTGCAAGGGCAGTGAATTATTTATTGTGGCTCTTGTAGTCAAAGTCTAACTCCCATGAAATAACCTTTCCCTGATTGACTGAGACTGTAATTCTTTACAGATGTGTTAGTCTGGGTTGACTAGAGAAACAAATCCACAGACACTCATATAGGTATATAAGAAAGAGCTTTGTACCAAAGAACAATTGTATATTGAGAAAACATCCCAGCCCAGTTCAGATCAAGTCCATAAGTCCAATATTAGCCCATATATCTGGGACCAGTCTATAAATTCCTCTTCAGACTCATGCAACACATACAATGATGCCAAATGCAGGAAGATCACAGGCCAGTGGGTGGAAAGTCTTGTGAATCCAGTGGCAGTGGAAGCATCTCAGTGCTGGCGTGGGTCTCCACATGGCTCCCCCAGCTCCAGGGCTCTGCTCTCATCAGTGTAGCTCTATGTGGTGTGTCAGCCGGAATGTCTCACAGAGAGAGTGTGTGTTCTACCTCCAGGAAGGAAGACAGGAGTTCCCAGAATCCTAAAACCATGACCACACAGAAGTCTCATTGGCTGTGACCTGATTGACAGCCTAGACCCCACCCCTTCACGAGTTCACAGATTATATAACTGCCACAACGGGTATAGAAAACTCATCTTTCTCTGGCAGAGCAGCTGGTGGTTTTGAACTGGTGACCTTCTGGATCACACTGACAACCTTCCAGATCACAGCCCAATATGCAACCACTATGCTACCAGGGATATATATATACAGTGAACCCTCGTTTATCGTGGTTAATCGGTTTTAGACCCTACCGTGATAAATGAAATTCCGCGAAGTAGAATTCCTTATTTGTAAATCAAATATTTTCGTAGTTAGAGCATAGAGGACATGAAAAAACACCCTTTAGTCACCATTACACTCGTATTACCCAATTTATTAAACGAAAAAGGGAAAATACAGTAAAACATTTTGGACGTTACAATTATCATTTATTATTTATTATATTATTTATGGCATCTAGTATACAGTATTACATATTTCACATACAGTATTATTACACATAGTTCTTACAAATACTGTAATCAATGGCGTGCAGCCTCCACGAGTTTCTTGCCATCTTTGATCATATCCAAAAGTTTTACCTTTTCCTGGATGGTGAGCATCTTCCTCTGGCGCTTATTTTTATTGTCAGAAGGCTTAGAAGAAGCAGCTCATTTAGGAGCCATCATAGGGCTTAGATAAAATTTCTTAAAAATCGCAAACAATTACAGTACACTGTACAAAAGCAAAAATGCGTCTGATACGTAGCTCCAATACGTAGCGATGCAGACAGAAGCGTGTACAGTATGAGCCAATCAGTGGCAGTAATGACAGAGCATGCGCTGTTACGCAAAAACCGCGATAGAGTGAAGCCGCGGAAGTCGAAGCGCGAAGTGGCGAGGGTTCACTGTATATCCTTTGGTGCATGATTTCCACTCTGTTTTCCATCTTATCCTAGGAGATCATTAAAGATATATACACAGATGTAACCAAGATATTTATCACAGAAAAATAATAAAATATTAGAAACAAAATAATGAGGGATTCTTGAAATGAATTCTGAAATGAACTCAGAGAAATACTATTCAATCATTAAGAATCTTAGCATAGAAAAGCAATTTATCTTCTTCTTTCCCAAACGACCCGCAGTGCATACTCTCTTCTATATCAAAGCTCCCCTCAACAGTGACTGGGGCAGGCTAGCCAAAACCACAAAGGGAAAGAGGTACAGGCTTGACTTGGAGAAGCCCCGGGCAACCCTGATGCCCTTCGCTAGGTGGGAAATCACTGCTCTAAGGGCATTTGCTTGTGCAGAAAGATATGTGACTACCTACAAAGGGGCTTAAAAAGTTCATGTAAAAAAGTTCCATTATCTTTTCATTCCATTTTACCATGATTTTTTTCTTGGAAATCCTCTTTATCTATTAACCAATATACAGTCTGATAACATTTTTGAAAAATAAGTATCTGTAAGAAAAAAAAGGTAAAATACATATATAAATAAATAAGGTATGGAAAGCACTCAGCAAGATCGTAGCAACCTCCCTGTTAAGTTGTCAAACTGTGGATGGATATTGTCATCATTTGCCTTGCCAAAATGTCTCCACCATGAGTACATATTAATTATGTGATTTTTTTTTAGGAAAACTTCAAGATGATAAAGATGGGTGAAAAAGTGGGTGAAGGGTAAATTATTGGGAGGTTTGATTAGCAGTTTAAACTATTAAATACAAAGCTGATGGTCTGTCATTTACACCCCCACCTAATTTACAATAAAATTTATTAAAAATATGCAAAAATGAAGTAAGATAGGTTAAAGATGTTACATTTGTTTTATACTATTCCCTCCAAAACATTAATAACAAACAAATTTTGTATCTTTGAAAACTTGTGTTTTAAGGAATAGAATAAGAACCTTCAGACACATGTGAGGGCTGATAAATACTGTCTTGATAGCAGTCATTCCCTCTACCAGTAGCTGACTTTGACTTATATTTTTCAGCCTAGCCAAATTGACACGAACCATTTCTTGACAAAGAAATGTGGTTTCAACTGACCTTTTTGTTGCACCTTGGTGAGTATTTCATTAGTTGTCAAAATTCATTTTCTGTCTGTGTTAAATTGTCTCAAAAGATTTAGTAGAAGCAATTTTAAAATGGAACCCAATTTTTAAAAAATCATTTGACTGGGGGTTCTTACAGCTCTTATCACACTCCATCCATCCATCGTATCAAGCACATTTGTACATATGTTGCCATCATTCTCAAAACATTTGCTTTCTACTTGAGCCCTTGGTATCAGTTCCTCATTTGTTTCCCTCCCTCCCTCATGAACCCTTGGTAACTTATAAATTTTTTTTTCATGTCTTACACGAACTACTGTCTCCCTTCACCCATTTTTCTGTTGTTCGTCTCCCTGGGTGGGTGGGGGGTGGGGTTATATGTGGATCTTTTTTTTTTTTTTTTAATATAATGCTATATAGCTTTAAAAGGAGCTGTAGTGGTTCTGGGGTTAAGTGCTCTGCTATTAACTGAGAAGTTAATGGTTCAACCCACTAACCACTCCACAAGAGAAAGATGCAGCAATCTGCTTCTGTTAGATCTCCTGGGGGAGAGATATACCTCAGTCCTTGCCTCTGCACTAGAAAGAATTCACACTGTAGCGTGGTTTGTGACACTAGTGAGTTTTATGAAAGTTAGAAGAAGTTTCAGGTTTACACAGGCACCCTCAGGGCCCCTCACCCCTTCTGCCTGCCTAGAAGCCGCTTGATAAAGTCATGTGCCCTTGTCAATTATTCCGCCGCGAAGGTGTGGTTGACGACCCTGGTTGACCCCATTGGCTGAATTGAATTCACCTGGCTTAGGTGGGCCAATCCAGGTGCAGCGCCCACCCAGGTGTATCTCCCTTCCTCAAGCCTGAACCTCTGCGCATGGGCACTGGACCCCCAGTCCCTGTGCTAGCTACCTAACACTTCCATGAAGATAACGGTCTTGGAAGCCCAAGGGGAGTTCTACCCTGCCGTAGAGGGTCATTTGTGTCAGAATGCAGTCGCTAGCAATACGTTTCGATCTCTGCATGGCTCTTCTGTTGAATCAGGAGCCCTGTGGTGTGTTGGCTAAGATCTGCAGAGTCGGCAGTTTGAAATCAGCAGCAACACCTACGGAGAAAAAGTGGGCTTTCCACTCCCGTAAACAGGTACCGTCTCAGAAACCTACAGGGGTCGCTCTGAGTCAGCACTGACTTGATGGCAGTGAGAAACAGAGAGGGAAAGTGAGAGGTGGAGTAGTGGATTCTGCATTGATCTGCTGACCCCCAAGTCAGCAGTTCAAACCCACCGACCATTCCATGGGGGCAGAAAGGAGGCCTGCTGCTTCCGTAAAACTCACAGGGGCGGTCCTAGTCCGTCCTAACGGGTCACAGTGAGTCAGAAGGACTTAAAGGCTCTGCGTTTGTTTTTGTTTTTATTTTGATGAATAATTGGGCCAAGCAACTAGAAAGGTCACTCCGTCGCGCTTACTATCCACACACGGAGAATGCTAACGGAAGAGTGGAGTCCTACCTCCTCCAGAGAACAGCCTAGCCATACGCTTCCGCCCCCACCACGGCCAAGAAAACCCAACGGAGCCCCTCCTCTTAGTATCAGAATGGCCACCGGTGGGAATGACCTCGACAGCGCTGAGTTGTCAATGGAATGCTGCCATCAGCAGATGACAGTCACCAATAAAACACTTTTAGATGCTTAATTGGCAAATCAAATGCCTTTTGGTTTTTAAAAGTAATTCTGTCCTAGATTCCATGTGATCTGTACCAGTGTACATGCTCCAGTCTAGCTGGATTAGTAAGGTAGAACTAGGGTCATGAT
>NW_022103920.1:37704712-37706790 GCF_000313985.2 Echinops telfairi
AGTCGCTCAGATGAAACTCTCCTCACCTTGGTCCGTGAGGCTGCGGTCTGAGCCGGATGAGCTCATCAAGGAGAGTTGTTACAATCCACACCTACCTTCTCTCTGGGACTCAGCCACGGGTCCGAAATCGGAAGGGAATGCTGAAGATCACGGCACCCCTCTCCCCACCTTACTCAGCCTTGCCAAAATTCCAGGTCATTTCACAATTGCGCAGAGGGCCTTCTCGTTGGCGAGATCTTCAGAACTGAAAAGGCCTTACTGACCTGGGGCCGGGATCTCTGAGCCGAAGTGTTCTGTGGTCTCGACGGAATCTCTGGGGAGACGCAGGGTTATGTAGTTGCTGTTCTGAGTTGCTATGGAATCAGCTCCCGTTTATGGTAACCCCCCACATAGAACGAATGGCACCTGCTGCCCAGTCAGGCACCATCTTCCTGACCACTGACAAACTGGAAGCCGCTGGAGCAGCCACGATGAATCAGAATGTCTTCCAACTTTGGCGGCTCATCTTCCAGCGCCAATGTCAAACGATGTTCTGTGGCGGCCAAGAGGGTTTTCATGGGCTAATTTTCAGAAAGATGTGACAGGTCTTTCTTCCTAGTCTGTCTTAGTCTGGAAGCTCTGCTGTAATGTCTTATCCCGGAAGCTCTGCTCCAAACCGCCCACCCTGATGGTATTTGAAATACCAGTGGCATAGCCTCCAGCGTCATAGCAACATCCAAGCCACTGAATTGTGACAACCTGACAGGCAAGTGGCGGATGGCTGAAGGACCAATTCACCCAATTATCCTCCACACCCTGGGACTGTGGTGTGAATGGGGATTAATGAAAACTTCCAGTAACCTAAACTTCTGAAGGTCCAACCAGAAAATGCCCAAACTTAAGAACAGTTTGGAGTGTATATAATATGTATACACGAGCGCACACGCATATATCTTTATATGTTACTCACTGCAATTGAGTTGATGTCATATAGTAAATATATGCATGTATGTTAAAAATATTGGGGCCTATTTAAGTCATGCATTTTGACTGAGGGGATTAAAGAAGCCTAGCAAGGGCATTGGCCCCATGGGCTTGAGGGACTGGCGGAGCATGCAGACCTTATCTGGCCTGCATGCTTTGTGCCTTTTCTCCTCCATGATAATGAAATGGGTGTGAGCGTAACAATGCACAGGTGTGCTGACACTGAAGGGAGCTCTACAGTAGGTGAAAACATCTCACATGGTTTTAAAAATGTAATCACAAACTCTTCGAGAAATTAGGAAATAATAGTTATTTCTGCCAAGCAACCCTTCACTTTATTTGCTCGTGTTTTAGGCCAGTGCTCCTAAGTTCGTTTCTAATAAGGTTCTGTCCTATGATTTTTTTGAGGAAAGCAAAGATTGTCAGAAGATAGAGATAACTCTGTTCCCTGAACCAATTCCAGCCTGTTGGTAATGTGATGGCTGTTGAAAACTTCTGCCCAGAAAGAATTTTGCTGAATCAATGTTCAGGCATGAAAGTTCAACTACTTATAAGTCTAGACACTTTCAGCCAGGAATTTTAAACATGAAAAGAAATTCATATTTCCACATGTGATACTATATACAGAATCATTCAATTTCTCTGAGTCCTGGAGGAGTTCTATTTTTGAAAAGTACACATCTGATCAGAACAAGTTTGGCCAAGTCCAGTTAAGAAAACATGTTAAATCGCTAAGCCAACAGCTGCAATCCCGTCAGACAGGAGGAAACTTGTTGAAAAGAATAAATCACTGCACAGGAAGTTCTAGTTACTCCACATGCCCCGTCAGCAGTGCATCCAAAGAAAGGATCTAGTATTCCCAAATGTATTGTCCTCAACATCCACTTAAAAAGTGTTTCTCCTGTGGTAAAAATATATAATAAAAATACACCATCCTAACCATTCTTTTTTTAAAAATCATTTTATTGGGGGCTCGTACAACTTATCACAATCCATACATCCATCCATTGTCTCAAGCACATTTGTACATTTGTTGCCATCACCATCCTCAAAACATTTGCTTTCTACTTGAGTCCTTAGTATCAGCTTTTCATTTTTCCCCTCCCTCCCCACCA
>NW_022103920.1:37707931-37714797 GCF_000313985.2 Echinops telfairi
ACAAGTAGAATCGCTGAGTCATATGATAAAAATCCCTAGGCTTCACTTTGAGAGGAACTGCCAAAAGGCTGCTCACAGTAACTGCACCGTCTTACTGACCCACCAGCAAGGCATAAGGGTTACAATCTTTTCCACATTCAGCATTAAAAAAAAAACAAAACATTTTTTGGAGGGCACAGATGGGATGTGCTCCAGGTATCCGCACTAAATGGACTGCACACACTAAATGGAATCTTAATGGACAACAGAAAAACAAACAAACAAAACCCACTGTTGTGGAGTCAATTCCAGGTCAGAGCAACCCTATCGGCCAGAGTCGAACTGCTCCAGAGGTTTCCAAGGCTCGAATGTTTACAGAAGCAGACTGCCTCGTCCTCCTCCACAGGGTCATTGGTGGCTTTGAACAGCTGACCCTTTGGTTCAAAACTCAATGTTTAACCCACGGCACCATCTGGGTTCCTTAATGAACAACAAGACAGGTATAGAAAATAAGCAGACTGTTACCTGAACCAGGTGCTTCTTCAGACCTTGGGCTGCCTTGGGCTGCCTTGCAGGTGACTCTGTCTACTGTGTTCCGGGGTTGCTCGGTGACTCACAAGCTCGAGATGACTGCGTGCCTGTGGCCCTACCACTGGTGACCTCCTCGTGGGCCGTGGTGCTCAGCTAACAGCTTCCTCTACTTGTAGCTGAGAGGAGCCCAGAAATATTGTATCCTCAGTTACCTAGAGGTGGGTTGGTCTTCTGTTTCCTTTCTGGGACATTATTTCACCAGTGATGTCTCCTTTTGTATGTGTACGGGGGCCACTCAGCTAACCCTAAAGAAAGAGACAATCCTCTTTGCTAGAGAAAGGAGACCCGGGAGTATTGTTTAACCTTTTAACCAGGAAATCATGACTAGGCAATGTGGAGGGGATAGCTGCTTAATATATATTTCTGATGGGCTCTCTAATTAGAAAAATGTTTGAGTTTAGGCGGCATAAATTACTATACAATCTACTGATCTGTTTAGCTTTCTTCTCCCTTACTCCCATGGAATCGATTCTAACTCATAGTGACCCTATAGAGCAGGTTAGAATGGCCTCTGTAGGCTTCTAAGATTATAACTGTTTCTGGGAGTAGAAAACCTCATCTTTCTCCCAAAGTTCCAGTGGTGATTTTGAACTACTGACCTTGCGGTTAGAAGCCCAATGAATAACCACCATGCCACCAGGGTTCCATCATGGCTGCCTTAGAACAGCATAGTTGACTCTTTCCCCAAACACTAAAGAGAATCCCTGCTAGTGTAGTAGGTTCTGCATTGGACTATTAACAGCAAGGCCAGCAGTTCAAAACCACCAGCTGCTCTGAGGAAGAGAGATGACGTTTTCTATTCCCATAAAGAGATACAGTCTTGGAAAGCCACAGGGGCAGTTCTGTCCTATCCTGTAGGGACACTATGCGATGGAATCAACTGCATGGCAGTAAATGAGTAATCTAGTGAAGCTTGAAGATTCCTCAGGGCCTCAAGGCTATTATGTTGAACTTGAGTTCTCTGTGGTCTGCCTTAGATAGAAGAAGAGGGTGTGGAACTTTGAATGCTTTGTACATCAATCCCACATTGCCTCTTGAAAATTGTATTGTCCACAAACCATAAAAATCCCAATGTGCACATTTTTGTGTGACTAGTCTTTTTCTCTTAAACAACAGTTTACTAAAAGAACCAGTAGCTTTATGGTTTGCGTTTAGTATTTTTTGTTGTTGTTGCTGGTTTGGTTTGGTTTTCTCTCTCTCTCTCTTTTTTTCTCTCGCTCACTCACTTTGTGATACAGGAGCATCTGAGGTCATCTGATTACCTTACCTGCTGAAAAGTCTGAGGCAATGACGTCAGCCACTTAACCGAGAGGATGTACAGGAAGGAAGTTGGACATAAGCCTAATGTTAGGGCCCAGGCTCTTCCATGAATTGTTCATTTAAGGCAATTTGTCCGGGTCCCTGGGAAAGGCGTTGTACCCTAATTGATGCCTGGTAAAGCATGATGGTTATAAGGAAGTGGAGACAATACAGCGGTGGTTAGCTCTGTTCTAAGTTTGGGAAGTACCTATGTAAGAAAGCAGATTCTGTGCATGTACTGGGAAATGACACGGTGGAAGTTTTGCTCAATTCAAGGTCAGGTGGGGCAGATGGCCCTTCAAGTGACTTTACTAAGTCCATGTCTAGACAAGGAAGTAGCCATTACCTCCAACAATAGAAACTTTCCAACACAAGCACTGCCAATCGTGTTCTTGCACCGCTGTTGCCATGAGACAAGATCCTCTGACAATAATTAGAGATCAATGTGTCTGTCTCTTAACGTTAGTCCCCCAAAATGGGCATAAATAAACCTGCAGGGATTTTTTTAGTCTAGAAAATAAGGTAAACCATAAATTGGAAAGAGCTTCAAAATAGCATGAGGCTCACAAAATACTACAGGTGGGGCTATAGGTACTGAATAAATATTCATTCAGCAGGGGGAGGGGGGTTCCCTCCCCCAAGCTATTGTCCAACAAATTGCTACCAAGCAAAAGATTTTCTTCAACATTGACTCATAGTGCTAACCAAGTTGGGGCAGCCACATATAGCCACAACTAGGAATCTTCTCAACAAGACTATGCTGCAAAACGGTGTACAGAATAGGAGACTGAATTTTAACCCAATACAAGATGATCAAGGGGAATGAGGTGGCTCAGCCTGCAACTGCACCGGCCCAGCTCGGGTGATGGGGTAGCAGCACTGAGGTTAACATTATCTGGTCCATGAGCAAGTTGAATTGGGGGGTACAGTGAACCTTTGGGCTGTACAAAGCTAGATGGTTGTGCAAGAGAGGCAATTTGTGGATAAGCCAAGAGTGAAATATTTGTAGCCCACAGGCCTGAAAGAACAAAGGGGTTGTGCTGCTAATGGACAACAGGGTACTAATGATCCCCAGCAAGCTATCGAAGACTGTACCGCTGTGACAAGCTCTGTCCAGATACATCATTTGTCTCAGACTATTCAAGAAGAGGAACTTCAGCGTCTACAACATCAGTGTACAACAGTCTTTCAGGTTCTCAGAAGCCATTGAAGACACTGATTTCTGGGGTGCGAGATTAACCTTAACCTTATGAAGTCATAATTGTTGGAAGGTGGATGACAGTTCCTTGAAAAGAGATGGAAGACTAGGAAAAATCAACTGGAAGAGCTACAACTGGAAGCACACTCACAATTGCCTCTCAATCCTTCATGGCTTCCTTTGCCACATCCTGGTCATAGTACTGGTGGTGTAGTGGTTACGCATTGGACTACTAACCGTAAGGTCAGAAGTTCAAAACCACTAGCCACTCGTTGGGAGAAAAACAGGGATTTCTACTCCCATAAAGGGTTACAGTCTCAGGAACTCACAGGGGCAGTTCTACCCTGACCTATAAGGTTGCTATGAGTCAGCATCAACTTGATGGTCTTGAGTTTGGTTTTTCAGTTTTAGTTATGAAGTTGCAACTAGCCGTAGTTTTGATGGGAGTTAAAAGATACAGATGAAGACTTTAAACAAGAGCTTCAAAGTCTGTTTCCATTCCTGTGGCCATGAAATTTTGGTAGAAAAGAGAAAAATGGAACTAAAGTTACTTATAGAGCTCTAGCAGAAAGCTTTAAGGCTTACATTAAGTTACCAAGGAAAATAAGTCCCACATCCAAAGTCGATGCTTCAGGAAAAATCTGAAACTGATCAACTTGCTGCAGTAGCAGGAGCAAGAGATGTCCATAGCAGAACTATGGAGCAGAGACGCGGTGGGGACAAGCCTTACAGTGCATCTTCCAATCTGGAGGGAGAGCACTCGGATCTCAAGGAAATAGCAATTAAACAAGATCATGGTGTTTAAAAAAAAGGGGTGGTGGAAATAAGTTCTGCCCTAGTTATCAAGACAAGCTTGAGACAGAAATAAAGAAAGTTTTATAAAGCATATTGATGGCAAAAACATCTTCCAAACTGCTCCTGCACACTGCTTGCGCTGCATGTAATCGCAGGACTGATTGGATTCATTGGCCTCACCTGTCTGTAGCCAACTGTGTCACTTCGTCCTGGGGTGAGCCCTGGTGACTCCTTTATGTGTGTCTATGTTTCATACACTGGGGAGTTCAGAGAGGCTGGGAAAATGATTACTCAGTTTGTTGCAACACCATGGAGACAGATAAGTTCCTAGGTGATGATTTCAGGAGGGAAAACAGAAAGCCATCCGGGGCAAAGTCTGCTAAAGCAGGTCTCACTGACCAGCGTCATCATGGCAGAGGAGACAGACTGTTCATCTCTTAATGGGCTCTGCCCTCTTCCTTTCATGCTGGCTGCACAATGAGAATGCAAAGAAAAATAAACCAGTGTCTACAATAAGACAACTAAATGTCTATGGAAAGGCGATCAGCAAGCCCTGACATTTAATTGAGCGTTTCCCCAATAACCCATGTTAGGAAAAAGCTCTATAGAGTCATAACTTGTGCCGTTCTTTTTGGATGGGACTGGGGTTGGTTGGGTCTGGGGCAAGCTGACCCACATGCAGAATTGGCCTAGCTTCCTTTGCTCCTAATTTCCAAGGGGAACTTTGGTTTTCTTCAATTGAAGAGCCATAGAGGTCCATGATTCCTAAATGAATAAGATATATGCACCTTGAATGGCTGGTTTACTTCTACAAAATCTATTGGTTGACGTAAACATTAAAATCATCATGCATTCATCTAACAAATTTATGGATCATCTAGTACGCACCAGGTACTACTCTGAGTAATGGGAATACGACTCCCTGCCATTGAGTCCACTCTGATTCATAGCAACCCTATAGGACAGGGTAGAATTGGGTTTCCAAGACTGTAACTCTTCACAGGAGTAGAAAGTCTTGTCTTTGGTGATTTGAACTGCTGACTTTGCGGTTAGCAGCCCAATGCATAAGCACTACTCCACCAGGGCTCCTGAATGGGGATACGATGACAAAGAACACTAAGTCCATGCCCTCGTTCATCTTAGAGTCTAATGAGGTAGGCAGGCAACAAATAACACACATTTAAAGGGATAGAAAGTAGCCGAAGGTCGTGGGTTGAGGAAGTGGTAGTAGTGTAGGTAGGGTGTCATTTAAACGGAGAAACTGAAGAGAGAAACGGGAGATAAAAGCATCAGGGAATAAAAATAGTATTGCTAAGATCTTAAGGCAAGAGGAGTCTCGGGGCCCAGGTAGCAACAAGGAGTACGTGTTGTGAGTGAGGAGAAGACCGGCAGAAGTAAGGCAAAGAGGAGAGGGCTTAGGCCAGCTCAAGTTGCAACTGCTAAACCAAGGTTAAAGAGAGTCATACCACATTCACCACGTCCCCAGCAGCACAGTGAGCCATTGTGGGCCACTCCCATCACCAACCCCAAACCTCATTGCCCATGGGTAAAATTCCAACTCAAAAGGATGGCGCAGAACTGAGAAGCCGCCGGGCTTCCCAAGCTGTAACTGTTGGTGACAGCTCATCTTTCCCCTACAGAGCAACTAAGGGGTTTGAAACACTAACTTTTGGGTTAGCCGCTGTGCTTAATTAAACACAACCCCACCAGGTATCTTTCATTTGCAGCACAGGGAATTGTAATACACAGCCCCCACTTCCCGGGCGCTTTGCAAAAACCTGCATTCAGAGGCCGGCTCATATTTGCCTGAACCACTGTGCAAGCTCTTGGTAGATCTCTGGAGACCTCCTTAGGCATCTTAAGTACAGTTACTAATGTGTGCAGTCAATTAAACAAGCTCAAAGGTCAGGGGTTTGTAACCCTGGAAAACCCCATCCTTGGCAAAAGTCGTTCCGGCTCACTGATAAGACCTTCTAGTCGGTGAGAGAAGAGGATAAGCCTCTCTTCTATCCGTTTAATAAAAAGAAAACTAGCTAAATCTCTATGTGATACGGAGGTTTTTCTACCAAAAACTTTGTAAAATCTGAGACAGAAAAGGATGATGATTGGAGATAACCTAGGTCATTTTCGAAAATTAATTTCTTGCAAGATATTTTTGTTGACTTAAGGAAGTAATTGTAATTCAAAAATAGATCCTGATTATTTCTCTACAGATTAAATTAGTATCCAGATCATCTAGATTTTTATCACCTGCATGAGAAAAAAATCAGTTCCCTATATGTTTGTATTTTGAGCCTAAATATTTAAATGTTTTAGTGTCTAGGTCATATTTAAATCTAGTTTGCTATTATATTTAAGCACCTATTGATATGTTGGGGGCGGGAGGGGCAGAAAGTAGTGATGTCTTGTTATTTCCTCTGATTTTTATTTTTAGCCAGATTGAAAGACAAATATAGCTAAGTACAGCTTGTTTTTAAATTGAGATTAACAATAAGTAATTACAAACCTTTATTTTTAAACTATGGTGTTTTCCAGAGGGAACAAAAATGCTTCATCTGTGATTCCAGATTTCCATATGATCCATATTCCCATCCCAACAGCCACCCCATTGAGAACGTAATTACAAGTTTCGAGCCAGATGGAGAAAAGAAATGGTGGCAATCTGAAAATGGTCTGATGAACATCTTTTCCAAGTTTGTTTTTTGTTTTTAATCTCTTCGGGTTTTATTGAATAAAGACACCATCTGTCTGATGGTGGGTAGGCTTCTGGGGTGGCATACCTCAGTGCTTCACAGCGCTGAGAGAATTCGTGGGACAGAACTGTTAGGAGGGAAAAGAAGGTTCCAGGTGTGACAGTCTCCAAAAGTACACACTGTCTAAGACCACATGGAAAGAATACCGGAACAGGAGCGCAAAACCACGCAGGCTGAACTAGGAAATCCTCAGAGCGCAAACACCCCCCATATGTGCTGCCAGCACCTGGGAGAGAGAGGTTCCCTCCCTC
>NW_022103920.1:37715159-37718326 GCF_000313985.2 Echinops telfairi
TATGATATGGAATTGACAGTGTGAGTGTGAGTAAAGGTTTGAATTGTGCAGACACACTTGTGTGAGGATTTTTTTTTTCTGAAAAAACTGCTGAACTTGAGGTTGTTATGTATTTCTGTGAGCTCATTTGTTTAATGTCTCCCCTAGAAATGCCGAGTAATGGCAATCCTCTCTACTTGGGCGGCAGCCGTCCAGTTAGGGGTGATGGAAGGGCGAGGGCCTAGCAGTTACTGGCATGGGCCCTGGAAGCTCAACTCTGGGTTGATCGAGAGTGAACTGTAAACTATACTCAGATTTTTAATTATGTGGGCGGTTGGCACCCCTAGGACCCCCCTCCACCCTCCTACCCCCACATTGTTCAGGGGGCAATGGTTCGAAGAGGATTCAAAAACTTTATGGAAAAATAGAATTAGAAGATAGCGAGATATTTTTCATAAATACTTTGAAGCCCTTTTATATTTTGTTTATTTTTAGTGGCAATATACACAACCAGACATGCACCCACAGACCGTGGGAACACTTGCACAGTACTGATTGCCTCCTTCACCTTGGGTCACCGTCTCATGGGCTCTCCCACGTTTCCTGTCACCGTCAGTCGTGTCGGCTCTCTGGTCCTCCACATGCTCGTCTGTGCTTGAGATGAACCATTGCCAGGCTAAGGTCAAAATGCCGATTCCTTTTGGATCCTAACTCTGGGTCTCTAGTGGGACTCTCCTTAATAAGCACCGGCTGGATTCTGCGATCGCCTGTCTTCAGTGATGAGCAGTGTCCATTTTCGTTCCACAGTTGTTTTCAGCCAGACATCCAGCATCTGTTCCACATCTCCTCAGTCTATCCCCATGTGATGTTAACCAAGGGTCCTCTAACGCACGCTCCAGAGAAAGAAGAGTAGACCTCCTTTGGGAAGGGGGCCACAGCCCCTGACAGGCCTGGAATGAGATGGCGCTCCCAGGCACAGGCCTTTCTCCGACGGGTTAGGCCTAGAACTCTAAGTTGAACCCCAATTGATGGCAGCCCAGTTACTGTGCTTTAGCACCGCTCTGTCCAATTTGGCAGCCCCAAGCCACCTGTAGCGATTGAGCGTGTGCAATGTGGCTAGTCTAAATTGAGATGTGCCGAAGCGTAAATACATCCTGGAGTCTTAGTTTATAGGGAGGGAAGCATAAAAGAGGGAATTACTAACTTTTATATGTGTTGCAATGATAATAGTTTGGGGTTAAATGTTTCATTAAAATTCATGTCACCTGTTCCTTTACACTTTTTAAAATGTGCCTACTAGGGAATTGAAGCATCTGTATGTGACTCCTTGTATTTCTATTGGACTGTGTTTGCTCTAGAGAGAACCTGAGGGTGCCACCCCCACCACAGCTACCATTGACTTGATTCCGACTCATAATTCAATAGGGTAGAGTAGAACTTCCCCCTTTGCATTTCTAGGGCTATAAATCGTTTAGGTTATTTTTTCCTTTTTTTCAACAATTTTATTGGCACACAATTTACATATCATACAATTGAATAGTTCCACGGTCCACCATATCAAGGGGAATTGTACAATCAGCACCACATCTATCTTACAGCATCGCATCCACCCCCACTCCCAATCCATGGTTAAGTGGCCTTTAAAGTGAGTGGTGCAGTAGCAGAAAGCCGTTCTCTTTCTCGCAAGGAGTGGAGTTGAAGTGCTGAACTTGAGGTTAGCAACCCAGTATATAACCCACCCAGGCTAACTGTACAGCTAACTCACCTTCACTCACTGATTGCCATTGGGTCACTGTCCCCTCATAGTGACCCTATAGGACAGGGTTTTAACAGGATTGTAACTCTTTATGGGAATAGAAAGTCCCATCTTTTTCCTGCAGAGTGACTGCTGACCTGGTGGTTAGCATCCCATGTGTAACTACCACACCACAGGTAACTAGCTCAGTACAAAATCCTGATCTGCACACTTCTGCCTTGTCCTCAGCCCACAGATCCCCACCCCAAAGGGGGGAGTCCAAACCGTGCCTTATGCCGAGACAGTAGAACTCTAGTTCAAATATCTGCTAGTGGTTGTTGGCAGACAAGGGTGTGTAGCTCCTGTCTGTGCGTCCTTAAAACTTGCCTACGGGAAACTGAGTTTTCTCTTGCCATCCACGGAGAATATGCTGGCACACCCTGGTTGGGATGCCATGCTGCCACACCGTGGCCATGTGTGTTACCACCGGAGTGTGGCGTGGCACCTGGGGAGAAATCCTGCCTTGCTCTCACATAGCTCTTTGCCAGAAGACTGGGACATGGTGGTGATCACTTGCCATGTGATTTCAAAGAGATTGTATTTCATGCCAGTGGCCCGGGGCAGGGTGTATTAACATGACAAGCAGGGGTCTCTCAAAGCCACTGATTTTCTTCTTTCTGGGTTTTGGTTATTTTTTTTAGGTCTTGATCATGTCAGCATCCAACTGGACCTGGAGGCGTTATTTCAGTTCAGCCATCTAATACTGACCTTTAAGGTACTGATGGACAGGCCTGCGACCTTGTCCACTTACAACACATTCACTGTTGGCCAGGCCATACACTTCCGTGCAGAAAACACGGAGAAGATCTTGTCGATTCCTAAATGAGCTCCTTCATCTGGCTTTTTGTCCTATGATTGAAAAAAAAAAACACCTGCTTGTTAATCAGAAAAACAAAATAAGAACAACGAAAATGCCTTAGAAGAGTGGGGACTACAGTAAAACGGAAAACCTCAACCACTGGGAAGTTAGGGACATAGACAAGAGGGCAGGAAGGGAATTATGGAAATATGGACAGATTGTGATCAAAAGAAGAAGCACTCACAGGTAGTACTACAGGTACTCAGTTGCCAGAGCAAACCACCATGCCATTCATTAACTGTACTAATTTTGATGTTGCCTGGTGCTATATTTCGGTAATAAAGAATGAGTGTAAAACAGAAAAACAAAGTGGCTACATGCACGTGCGTGCACGCGCGCGCGTGCGCACACACGTTTTTTGCCCTGAGAAAGCTCACAGACCAGAGATGGGTTTAAAAAAAAAATCAAGCTCACTGCCAATGAGTCATATATAAGATAATAATCCAGAGTAGTAAGTGCAGATATAATTAGAATGCTATGACATGAAATCGACCATGCGAATGTGAGTGATGGGTACAAACTTCCAAATGGGAC
>NW_022103920.1:37719542-37721435 GCF_000313985.2 Echinops telfairi
TCTGAGCTTGATGGCCGCCTGATTACCTTCAAGCCTTCAAGACCCCAGACGCTATACTTTTTGATAGCCGGGCACCATCAGCTTTCTTCACCACATTAGCAACAAAGCCCACATGGAACAACATATCAACCTGTGTGATCACGGGGTGTCAAACGGATCACTGAAGACAAATGGGTGCATAAGCAAATATTTCCTCTTTTATTTATATACTTTCTCTTTGCCCATCTTTCTGTAACTAATTATTCACAGAAGCATAAAAATGTTAAAGTGAAATTAAATGTTGAGCATAAAAGTATGTATTTGTAAGTACATGCACAAAAGAGTTCTTGGTGTCCTTGTTGTATAGTATCTTTTTTAAAATAAAATAAAATTTTAAAATATAAACTTTCAATTTAAAGGGTAAGAAGAAAATCCTACCTTTGGGAGTCATCACAAGTGTACCTCACTTTCTCATAGACCTTTTGGCCTGCAGCAATGCTAGTCGAACGGTCCAGGGACTATGGACACACCTGGAAAGTATTCAAATATTTTGCTAAAGACTGTGCTGCTTCCTTCCCCGACATCCCATCTGACCGAGCTCAGGAAGTGGATGACCTTGTCTGTGACTGCAAATACTCCGACGTTGAACCCTCTACTGGTGGTGAGGTAGCACTTCCTTCCTTGGGTTTCTTTGATATTAATACAACTCTTTTTTTTAATCTGGATCATTTAGATTGTTTTATAGTATAGAAGTTTTGTTGCAAGGTGACTCATGCTATTGGGTTTATTTTTAAGAATGAAAAACATCTAAATTGAAATGAGCCTGGAATTCATTTCACACCAGGTAAATAACAAAGGCATGATAGAAAACAATCCTACACTAGCGTGCCTGGCTGGGTTACAGCCCAGGCTCCACACACAGCTGGGCACCCCGGCCGGGGCCCCAGTTCTAACCCTTGCAAAAGAGCCACCCAGGCTCTGGGCAGTCCTGGGTTTGTCATCTCATCTCCAGGATCATCTCGCAGAAAGACACTGCCACAACGAACCTTCTGAGCATAGATGGTGACCGAAAGAGGGTTCGCATGAGATTCGGGTTCAGCCAAATCAAACCATTGAGTCTATTCTGACCGTAAAAAAGAGTAGAACTAGCCCCTTTGGGTGTCAGAGGCTGTAATAGGAGCAGACAACCTGATCTTTCTCCCATGGAGCAGCTGGTGGTTTCGAACTGATGACCTTGTGGTTAGCAGCCCAACCTGTAATACACTACACCAGTAGGACTCCAAGAATGGGGTTGGGGAGTACTCATTCCTCAGGTAGAGCAGAAGAGTTGGTGGTAGAAAGCAGCTCCCGAAATCCCTGCCAGATCCAACTTGATGAGGGCTTGCTGAATTGTACCCAAAGCCATTCTACCCAAAGCCAGCTCAAGAGCTCTTTCCACCACTTCTGTCTCTATGGGCCAGCTGTCCACACGGAACCAAAAGGTCTTTATTCGGATTCCTTCTTGATTCTTGTTCTTATGTTCTCCCAAATGGTAATCAGTATCCTACACATGGTAGATCGCCCTGGTGGCATAGTGGGTTACAAGTTGGGCTATTAACATCAAGGTCAGTGGTTTGAACCCACAAGTGACTTCTGAGGGTGGGAGAGGAATGGGGCATTCTGCTCAGGTAAAGATCTAGGGCCTAGGAACCCCAAGGGACAGTTCTACGCTGATCTACAGGATCACAAGGACTTGGAATCAGCTCAATGGCAGGGAGGGAGGGAGTGTGTGCATGAGTGACCATGAGTGAGTGAGTGCATGAATGACCATGAGTGAGTGACCATGAGTGAGTGAGTGACCGTGAGTGAGTGAGTGAGTGAATGGGTGACCGTGAGTGAGTGAGTGAGTGAGTGAGTGAGTGTGTGAGTGAGTGA
>NW_022103920.1:37722148-37751145 GCF_000313985.2 Echinops telfairi
TGAGTGAGTGAGTGAGTGAGTGAGTGAGTGAGTGACACAGCTAGGATGCAGCGGTTCCGTCGTCCAGTAAGGTCAGGGTCTCTTCACTTTGACTATTTTTGACCATCTTTTGAGTAGAATACTGTGAATTTACCTACATTTGTTTCACAGGTTGTTTTCAAGGTTTTGGATGGCAGCTTTGAAATAGAAACCCTTACAGCCCCTACATCGGGGTATGAATTGCTTAATATTCTTCATACTAACCCCTGTGAAGAATCCCATAGTCACAGCCTGCATTCCTTTTGACCCCGTTTCTGCCATCCATCCGTGGGATCCCAGTCGAGGAGAGTCCGTGAGCACGTGGCACCTCAGGGTTCCTTCATTCCTCATTGTCCTTTCTCTAGATCTGGTGACACTAACGAACCTGAGGATAAACTTGACCAAACTCCATACCCTTGGGGATACTTTGCTTGGAAGGAGGCAAAATGATTCCCTTGATAAGTACTACTACGTGCTATACGAGATGGCCGTTCGGGGCAGCTGCTTTTGCAATGGCCATGCTAGTGAATGTGTCCCGTGCCGAAGGTGCGTGGAGACGTGTTCAGCCCTCCTGGAATGGTGAGTTCTGAATCCAAGAGGAGCCAGATTTCCTGTTTGCCTTTCCCTAGCGCGGTGCTGTAGTGTGTTTACTGAGCATAGGTCTCTCTCCTCCACGACCATAAACAATATGAGGGCAGCTCAGAAGGGGCGGCGTACGTCTTGGGACAGGCAGTATGTAGCCCCTCGGGGAATTGTGCTTCTCTGCCCAGAGGTGTCCGTGGATTCTCCCACATAGCGGGAGCCCCAGTGAATGAAGGAGCACAGCGTCTGGTTCCTTCGTTCTTTCTCTTGCCTCCTGTGTGTGTTTTAGGGAATGGAGATTGGTTGGGGAAGAGCTATCATTTCACATTCGTTCTCTCACAGAAATTAATTGAAGGCCTGGTTTGTGTTACAGTAATGTGTGGTATGGGGGAAATGGCCAGTCTGAATAACCAGATGACCCTCCACATTTACCATCACAACACAGATATCACTTATTCTTGAGGCTCATCTTAGAAGATTGAGGTGGTAGAAGAATTAAATTTCTATGTAGAGTCCTGGGGGATATGGCTCCTCATGCTCTTAAATGGTATATTGCCATAGGAGCCTTGTTGGGAAGATTATTATTGTACCTTCACCTTAGTTACCCTGAAAATGGTCTCGCCCTCTACAAAAATGCCCCGCTGAAGGCAGTGTGTGGTAACCCCCAAGAATCACACTCCCAATTCCAGAATTCTTCCCTTTTCTAACTCCCTATTTTCTCTTATTCTCCTAAATTACTACACACACACCACCACCACCACCACCACCACCACCACCACTCCCACCCCCACCCCCATTTCCTATCCTGGGCTGCAAGGCCCTACCCAGAACCTAAACTTCAGAAAAGCCAAACTATGTATGACAAATGTTCACCGAATGTTCTTAAGATTTCAAAAGGTAGGTAAGCTAACTATAAAATTAGTCAGGACTGGCATGCTAACTAACATATGGGAAAGTAAGGCTCAAAAGACCCTGTGCTCATATTTCATTTTCCTTTGAGAGAACTCCAACGTCCTTCAAGATGAGCTCTCTCGTTTGTTTATAGCCCATGCAGGTTCACGGTCAGTGTGTCTGCCAGCACAATACAGATGGCCCGGACTGTGAGAGGTGCAAGGACTTCTTCCAGGACGCTCCTTGGAGGCCAGCTGAAGGCCCCCGGGACCGCACTTGCAGAGATGGGTCACAGTGAGTTCGCAGCAGAGGCTGGGGGCATTACAGAGGCTGGGTGTGCTCAGTGCCCCCTCCTTTGGAGAACATTCCGTCCATGTCTGTGGGCTTGCAGGCAACAGAAGTAGTACTTCCGTGGCTCCCAGTTCCAATTTTGTGATACTAGTTCAGGTTCCCAGGTGCATAGACACTGCACCTACTTGTTAACTTGAAGGCTGGTGGTTCGAGCCCACCAGTAATAGTGTGGATGCAAAAACCTGATAATCTGCTTCTAGGCTTTTCTTATGTTTAAAGATATCAAAAGCCAAACCTATTGCCTTTGAGTTGGTTCTGAATCATGGCCACCTTCTGACTCACAGGACCGAGTAGTACTGCCCCAGAGGGTTTCCACAGCTCTAATTGCTATGGAGACAGACTGCTGTATCTTTCTCCCCCAGAGCTACTGGTGGGCTTGGGTGGCAGCTGGGTGCTTAACCGCTGTGCCACCACAGTCAGGCCTGTGAATATTACAGAGTTATCTTAGATAGCGGAATAGGGTTTCTGTGAGACAGAATGAACTTGACAGGAACCAACACGATCTACTATTACTCCAAAACACCAACGTCACTGCCATCGAGTCAATTCCAACTCCTAGCATCCAGATCGGACGGAGGAGAGCTTTCCCTTTGGGTTCCCAAGCCTCTAACTCTTCATGGGTGTAGAACGCCTCATCTTTCTAACTGCTGACTTTAGAAGCCCAATCCGTAACCAGGTGCCACCAGGGCTCCTGACCTTTCGTTATGACCCGTGAGAGAAACACAAGCTTTTCAAATCCTTCTATGAAAAACTAACTTTAAAAATGAATGTACAAGATGAGTGGGACGTTTCGGGGGTGGAGGGGGGTTGTCAGCCTTGTAATGACAATATGAGCAAGGATGGTGAGACTTTAGGAATGCAGGGAACCCAAGATTTGGTACTTAGATCCCTACTATTTTCCTGAGTACTCAGTCAGTGCTTTTGTGAACCTGACCTTAAAAAAAACCATTTATCACCTTTAAAATGAGCTGTGTAATCACAGCCCGTTGTAGTGCTCCTCCCCCTTTCTGCCTTCATGATTTACTCCTGAACTCCCCTATCACCCGCCCCCACCCCTGCATTCCCTGTAACCCTTCATGTCAGCTATTCTCATTCGATAGCCATTCCCCCCCATGCTTCATAGCTGGGAGACCCAACAGGAAACAATCAGAACAAAATCACACTAACCATGGTGGGGGTGCTCTGAGATGGACGTGGTGGTGACTGTACAATGCCCCTTGATATGATTGAACGATTGAATTGTATGATATGTAAATTATGTGCCAATCAAACTGTTGGGGTGGGGGAATTCCATATAATAGGATAGAAATGGGGTCCGTGATTGAGTTTTGCAGGCTTTTATATTTGGTATAAAATTTTTCACTAATAATGTGGCTTGGTTTGGTTTTTAATACTGTCTTTGATACCTCCACATTTCCAAACTTGTTATCCAATTTAGTTTCCGAGATTTGGGAAAAGTAAGTATTGCTTATACCAAAAGGAAAACTTAAAAACCACCCATCCATGTGAGTTACAGTCTCCCCAGCAAAACACAATCAGAGCTTAAACCCTTTACAGCAGCAGTCGTACCCCTTTGGGGGTCGTCTAAGACCACCGGAAAAACCAAGACAGTCCTCTATCCATCTCCAGGCGGGTCCACCCACATACCCACATACGAGTACCCGGTGTGAAGACTGTTAGCCATGCTATACCATGCTGCAAGACAAATTTTCATTTACTCGTCATTAGAAAGAAATATTTCATATATATGATTACATATTGTTTTGTGATCACTATGCTTTAATATGTTCAATTTGTAACAATGAAAATACATCCTACATATCAGATATTTACATGACAATTCATTACAGTAGCAAAATGACAGTAATGAAGTAGCAATGAAGATAATGTATGGTTGGGGGTCACCACCACATGAGGAGCTGCATAAAAGAGACGCAGCATTAGGAAGGTTGAGAACCACTGCTTTACAGGGACAAACCAAGGACCCCAACAGTACAGGCCGTCTTTCTCTCCCTCCCTCTGCTGAGCTCAGATAGGATAGAAAAGGTGTGCTGCCTCCTCAGGCCCCTAAATTACGGAGAAGCAGGCCAGGGCTCAGATCTGATCAGCAGGCCCAGGTCTTCTCCAGGATCCACAGGGCTCTCCTCCCATCCCCTGCTTCCAAATCTGTAAATCATGAGGTGATTCACGAAAGGATGCCCTCACCAGTGTTTTGCCTATCCTATAGTCTTATCTGAAAATTCCAGTTATTATGGATTGAGTTGTACCGCAGCCCCCTCCCAAAACTATGTGCTGGAGTCCTAACCTCTAACCTTGAGGGCGTAATCCTGCTTGGAGATAGGTTTCCTTTGTTGTGTTCATCAGATCATACCTGAGCAGGGTGGGTTCTATATGTAATCTCTTCTCAGTGTTCCAAAGAGTAGATTAGACAAGAAGTATGAGGGTGGGAGAGGAAGAAGGGATTAATGGTATGTGAAGTTACCTAGGAACTGAAAACCCAAGAGTTTAAGGCCACCAGGAACTTCCCCAAAAGCCTACAGAGAGAGCCCCCGCCCTAGAGCCAGTGCTCTGAATTCAGACTCCTGAGCTGTGAGAAAGTACAATTCTGCTCCCTAATGCCCCCACTGGTGATATTTCTATAACGGCAGCACTAAGACACCACCACACAGAAAATTTGATGCAAACATTTTTTTTTTCAAACTTAGAGCCCATAAAGCAGTAGAAGTTTTCTTTACCAAAACACAGAAATACTGCCTTGTAGGACTTGCAGATCGCCCAAGTAGCTGAAGACCTGAGGGGCCCAAGCCATTTGTGATGGTGCCAAAATGGTTCTTGCTAAAAGGTTTTGTTTTTCAAAATGTGGGCTTGCAGTCGATTTCGACCCCTGTCCACTTTATGGGACAGAGAAGCACTGCCCGCAGTTTCCAAAGAAGCAGACTCTCGTGTCTTCTCTCATGGAGCGACTTTTGGTTATCAGCTGAGTGCCTAACCTCTGCGCCACTAGGGCTGCTTCAGTAAAGAGCAAAGCCTACAAACCCCAATGGAGCAGCTCTGTCCTGCCCACGAGGCCACTGTGGGTTGGAACGGATCCCAGGGGCACTAACAACAACACACTAGGCGTTTCAGGAGCACATTTTACGGAAAGCGAATGAACAGAATCATCATGCGAGAAGGTCTTTGGAAGGAACCTATTTGAACCGTTTGCTTACTTGGTGAAAGGAATCCTTCTGGCAGTGGGTGACAAGTTGGACTGCTATCTGCAGGTCGGCAGTTTGAGCCTCCAGTGGCCGATACCCCAGGAGGAGGCTTTCTGCCCTCATCAAGGTTCACAGCCTTGGAAACCAAAGGGACAGGTCCACTCTGTCCAGCAACGGTTGCTGGGAACAGGGATGGATGGGATGGTAGCAGGTTTGGGTTGGTTATACGTGAAGTATCTACAGGAGCCCTGGAGTGTATTGATGAAAGGGGTGGGGCAGGGTGGGGTGGGGAGGACAAGATAGACACTTCCAAATCAAAGAGAACCCACTTTGGAGATTGTCAAAGGGGAGGGAGGGCTCTAGGAAGGGGGGCTAAAACCACAGGTTGGACCCTTGATGCTGCTAGCTAGGTGAAGTGAAAGATTGTGGTCTAATAGAAGAGACATCAAGGAGCCAGTGTTGGGGGCGGGGTGGGGGGGCTTGATAAGTAATTTAAACTGTTGAATACAACGTTGATGATATACACCTAATGTACAGAAATGGAGCGAGAGAGAGAGAGAGAGAGAGAGAGAGAGAGAGAAAGAGAGAGAGAGAGAGAGAGAACAAACTGATGAGCATTAGAAAGCTCAGGATGTGTTCTCAGCCTCAGCTCACCCGCAGTGTCCCCCAATAACGCTCATCTCTTTTTGCCCAGCGTGTAGCTGTAACAGCCACTCGGACCGCTGTCACTTCGACTGGACCATGTACCTGGCGAGCGGTGGCCTCAGCGGGGGCGTGTGTGACAACTGCCGGCACCACACGGAGGGGCTGCACTGCGAGCGCGGCACGCCCCTCTTCTACAGGGACCCCCTCAAGCCCATCTCGGATCCCTACGCGTGCCTCCGTGAGTCCCTAGCCGTGGGTCCGTCCTTTCCACCCAGGTCAGACCAAACGAACCCACTGCCAGAAAGTCGGTTCTGACTCCTAGCAACCGTCCTATAGGACCCCTATGGGTTCCCGGACGCTAACTATTGACGGGCGTAGAAAGCCTCTGTCTCCTTCTCAGCAGCCAGTGGTTTTGAACTGCTGACTTGGCGGTCAGGCGGGCTCCCAGCCCTCACGGCATCTCCAAGTTGCCCTGACATTGGGTGGATTCTGACCCACGTGGCCCCAGGTGTCACAAACTGCGCCACGGGCGTGATCTTGACAGAAAGCAGTTAGGGGAGTTGCCATCCATCGGTCCCCCGCATAGGGACCTTCTATACAACCAACGGAACACGGCCCGGTCCTGCGGCAGCGGCGGCGTGTTGGAGCCGATTGTTGGCGCCACCCTGTCGATGCATTTCGTCATGGCTCTTCCTCCCTTCCACTGCCTCTATGAACAAACCACGACCCCAAGACTTCCATTTTACGAGCTTTAATTTCCTCAAATAAATCGGACTGTTCGGTAGTCCTCTAGCAGGGGTTGATCTTGTGGATTCCCCCAGGAGGCCGCAGTGGTTGGAAGAGAGGCTGCAGATGCCCTCAGCACCGTGGAGGTCAGGGTAGGGCAGTGGCTAATGGAATGGAGCTGGCCAAAACGTCTGATTGGTGGTAGACAATGCTGTTTCCCCGGCTTATTTCTTCTCTGTTGTTTATAAACCTTAAAAAATGTTATCCTTTATCTCTCAGTCTTTTTAATGCACTCTATCAAGCATGCTAGAATAGAGGAAAACATATTCTCTGTTCTTGTGGGTTTGTGAGAATTCATTCCATAAGTGTGCTTATCATCATCTTTAAGGATTGGTGACCCAGCTGTACTTCTGCCTCGTCTGTCTACATCCAACTCTCTCCCTTATTTGACATTTAGCCTTCCACGGCCTTTGACGGACCCGCCCACTGACAAGCTTTCCAACAGCTGGTAAACACCTGCATACGTGGAGTACTAACATTCAACATTGTATTTTTGCGATTTGTGGTCACATCGGTTCTTCAGTTTTAATTTCTGTATGGCGTTCTTTCTGGTAAATATGAAAAATGGCATTGCCATTCTTCTTTCGATGCTGCAGTAAAGATTCTTGCCTGCATGGCCAGTACACAAGCCAAAGACCGTCCATACGATAAATAACTCAGAGTGGAATTGTTGACCTGTAGGCTAGATCATCCTGAATTGTCCCCTGAGCCACAGGACCAGTTAATATTTTTACCACCGGGGTGTGAGGGGGCTCCCACCGGTTCATGGGAAAATTCCATTATCCTTCCATGTCACTTTTCCACCGTTATTGAGTCCCTCAATGAGAGTTGTTTGCAAACAAACAAATACACCTGCCATTTCTTTCCTGGATGCTAATAGAAGGCATGAGACTCCTGGGCCAAAGACAAAAGGCCTTCTTACTCACAACACAGCAAGCAACAAGAGGTTTCCCTTTGCTCGCCCCACCCCAAGTCCTGTGGGGGTGACAGTCAGGACTCAGAGTGGATCGTGCGCCTCCAGTGAGCGTGTATCCCCACTGAAAACGCACCGCTTCTCTAGCAAGTGGAAGTCAGCCTGCTCTGTGGCTGGAGAAGTGGTTACCCCGTCCCTCAAGGGGCTTTCTGCAAGCACGGCCCTGGCATATCCGCTGAGCAACTGGCAGCCAGGGCCTTGCAGTCAAGGCACCCTCTGCAAGAAGGCAGAACCCCGCCCCCCACCCCCACCCCAGCGGAACGTTCAATAGTCCTGCTCCTGAGGCTGCTCCATGACACCCACCAAAGTTGTGGCGTGAGGGGTGGAGAGAGGGGTATGAAACTGTACCTTCAAACTTTACACCACCATAAAACATAAAACAAAGTCTTATACACAAATCATCATTGGCCTCCAGAATAGCTAATGTGGAGCATATAATGTCCTACATTTCACTACCACGTAGAAACACGTTAAAGCAAGTTCCTGTGGACATCCCTCTGCAGACACCTGATTGCATAAAGTTTTCTAAGTTTACAAACCAATACAAATAACTGGATTCTCACCACCACCCCCACCACCCCAAAAAAACACTTTAAAGCAGTCTTTTTTTTAAATCATTTTATTGGGGGCTTGTACAGCTCTTATCACAATCCACCCACTGTGTCAGGCACATTTGTACATTTGTTGCCATCATCATTCTCATGACATTTTCTTTCTACTTGAGCCCTTGGTATCAACTCCTCATTTTCCCCCCTCCATTTCTAAAGCAGTCTTTAAAGTAATTTCTAACTGTCCTAAAGTTTTTACCCGAACTTGTAATTTTGCACACACACAAATAATGCTTACTAATGTTTTTAAAGTTATATATTTGTAAAAGAAAATAATTGTCTCTCGGGTAGAATGCAGTGCTTTGAGTCGATCATCCAGAAATCAGGAAGGATGTCTGGGAATAGCAATTAGACAAAGCATTTTCAAATACATCAGCCAGTCTGATGTATTAAGACCACTTAGTATTAACCTTGGTTTTGCAGAAAACCAAGGACATAGAATTAGCACCCCATCATGGCATTTGAAAGTGAGCAAGGAGTTTTTCCATGAAAAGAAGTTGAGGTGTCTGTAACTCTCATAGTTAGACTCCCCGGCTTCTCCCAGTTTCCCTAAACACATGCCTGTGTATATATACAAATGTAAACAGATGACGTTTATTAAGAAGGCCAATTAACATTCTCACATAAATTTTCTCTAAATTATCCTTATTTGACTCTAAATATTTATATAAATAGATTCCAGACATAAGAGTTGGCTGATTTTAAGTCTTCTATGATTAAAACACAAATACGACAAAGAAAAACAAAAACACATGATGGTCTCGGTCGAGGATAATAAAAGTTGCTGGAAGTAAATCCTGTGATCCCAGGAGATGTAGGATTTCTATGCTGAATGCTAAGGAGCCCCGATGATATAGTGGCTTATGCATTGGCGGCGAACCACAAGATCAGCAGTTCAAAACCACATGGGAGTACAGTGAAACTTTCTGCCCCCTGGAAGAAGCCCGCAGGGGCGGTGCTCTGCTGTGTCCTCTGGGACTGCTATGTGTTAGAATCAATTTGACAACAGGGGAGTCCTAACGGCTTTCAGAGAGGCTTATTGCACAGTAAAGTTAGAACACACTCACCCATATCCCTGTCTGTGCACAATTAGATTATACTCTGGACCACACGCCGAGCCTTTGGCATCTCTCTCAAATAGAGTTGAGCTTTTGCCTCTTGGCCACTTCTAAAATGAATCCAGTTTGCCCTTGTTCTCTAGAAACAACTGGCATGAATTAGAAGGAAACTGTGGTTTTCCAGAACTAGCCAGAACCCAGTGCCGCTCTGTAGAAGCACAACAGTGGGACAGCTTTCACAAACAGAAACCCGTTTGTTCCGTGTGGGAGACCAGAGGTCTGAATTCAGAGTGGCCTCCACAGGAAGGGTTTCTTTACTCTCTGTCAGCACTCAAGGAAGTCTCTAGTCTCTTTAGCTTCTGCTTCCTGCTCCCTCGAGATCTCCGTGCATTATTTTTACCCCATTCTGTGTTAGTCAATGTCTCCTCTGCTCACTTGTTTAATCTCTTTAACATCTTAAAAAAGATGGATTCAAGAGATAGCCGACACTAACCCTGCCTCACTAACCTAGCAAAGATAGCCCACACTCAGCCAGGGTAGAACCAGAAGCGTAGACGTCAGGATGTACAACACATACATTGAGGAAGGGGGCATAATGCAATCCGTAACCATGAAGAAGGACCGATCAATTGCCTAACCGTGTTTCAAGAATATGCTGGATGTTCTATATGTTTGTGTGTGTGTGTGTTTTCTCTCTTTCTTTCTCATGGCCCTTCACACACACACACACACACACACAATCTTGTTGGTTGCAGTGATGCTGGGGCTGCCTTGGTTAAGTGCTCGCTTGCTCATTGGGAAAAGACCAGTGATTTAAACGTACCAGCCACTCTTTGGGAGAGAGAGATGGAAGTCTGCTTCCATGACAATATATAGGCTTAGAAACCCTATGGGGCAGTTCCACTCTGTCCTTCTGAAGTCGCTAAAGTCACAGATGGATGGCAATGGGGGGTGAGTTGCCATCAAGCTAATTCTCACTCATTGTGACCCCTGTGCATGGAGTAGAATTGGTTCCTAGTAGCTTCATGACACCAACCTTCCAAATCTCTGCTCCGCAGCTCTGGACCATCCCCTCGGAGCTCGTCTTCTGCTTCACCACCTGTGCCACGTTTCAGTCCAGTTGTTTCACTCTTACCTGACTCTTGACCTTAGTCTCATCTGTAGGGCTTTTGCGTATGTCTGTTTTGTTTTTCTGTTGTCAATCTATACCTAGCAACATCCAGTTTTCATAATAGCAGTCTTCTTCTGGGAGAAAGCCAGGGTTTCCTACTCCCATAAAACCTTACCGTCCCAGAAACTCACAGGCGCAGCTTTACCTGGTCCTATAGGGTCGCTATGGGCCGGCATCAACTCCATGGCTCCTTCAATTCCTCCTGCGTGGTTGTTTGTTGTTAGGCATTGGTTCTGACTCCCAGCCACCCTATGTCCAACAGAGCAAAACCCTGCCTGGTCCTGCCGCGTCCCCACAATCGTTATCCGGAGCCCATTGTCACAGCCACCGTGTCAATCCAGCTCCTGGAGGGTGGTGGACCCTCTACCGAGAGGGATGTCCTTTTCCAGGAACTGGCCTCTCCCGATCGTATGTCCAGAGTGTCTTACCATCATTGCTCCTAAGGAGCATTTCACTTCTTCCAAACTAGATATGTTTATTCTTCTAGGAGTCCATGGTACTTTCAATATTCTTCCCCAACACCATAATTCATACACCTTAGTTCTTCTGCAGTTTTCTTTATCCACTGTCCAACCGTCACACGTAATGAAGCAATGGGAAATACTACGGCTCGGGTCAGGCGCACCCTCGTCCTGAAAACGACATCCTTGCGCTGCAACACTTTAAGGCGGTTTGGGGCCTTCGGAGCTATTTCTCCACTTATCGTCTTGTATACTGGGCTAGTGGTGAGGCTTTTTGTTTCCTTCTTTCAGAGTCTTTTAAAAATCTTCTCTCTTTTTTCTAACATAAGGCCAAGAGAAATCTGGGAGTCATTTCTGAACAGCTCTTGCCCAACAGTCTAATTATTTAAACAAGCCTAGTGGTTTAAACAAAGTAAGGTAATTATAGCGTGGGTCGAACCCTATGCTTGGACTTTGAGTTTCCCACCATGTGCAAACGACCAAGACAACGAACATGTGTGTCTTTGTCCCCAGCTTGTGAATGTGACCCCGATGGGACTTTATCTGGCGGCCTTTGTGTGAGCCACACGGAGCCTGCCCCGGGGTCTGTGGTTGGCCAATACCTATGTAAGGAGAACGTGGAAGGAGCCAAGTGCGACCGGTGTCAGCCCAACCACCATGGACTGAATGCCAGCGACCCCCTCGGCTGCCGGCGTAAGTCAGCGTGGGCTTGTCCGCTCACCCAGACGCTTTTCAAAGCCTGGGGTGTTCTCCCCAAATCCAGTAGTTGTGAAGACACACGAGGCCAGCCAACCTCCACGTTTTACAAATGCGATGGAAGCGTCGGCAAACCTTAGGGAGTCGGTGAACTTTGCTGCGTGGTTTGCTGAACTTACGGTCATAAGAGGCCAGCAGGGGTCGTTCGTATTTCCCCCACTGGAGCAAAAGCCAGGGGAAATGCCAAAAAATGTAATGCCGAGTTGCAACATCTTTAGGAAAATGGCCTCCACGCTGACTCACCAGGGCGCTGTCTACAAAGGTGCTGCGTTACGTTACACGTCTCTGCATAGAAGACTGACCTCTCAGGCAATGGCCAAGAGCTGGGTTCCTTTTTATAAGTCATTTTCCCTCTCCTCACCCCTCAGAGCATTAGTACATAGCCACTCTGACAAAGAGAATTTAAGAATTAAAGAGTCAAGGGAGGGGTGGAGGGGAGACCAAAAGAACCCCCACAATTTCCCCGCTCTAAATGGGCAGACTCTCAGCTATGGGGTCACAGGGGTTTCGAGCTGCCTGAGGGCTGGTGGCACTTCCGATCCTCAGGAACCCTGGGTCAATCATTTCCACTGGTCTCAGTGGCAGGCTCCCTATTTTCTGCCCATATAAGGAATTGCGCGGTATTTACATGTCCAAAGTGTAGCCTTCTGAATCAGTCAGCATTAAAATGCTGCTCCTTTTAAAATTTGATTGCAAAGTTGCATTTCATGATAATGAACTATGGTTGAGCCAATTTCTCTCATACTTTTCTGGCATCCCCCAAGTTTCCTGTTTAACCCGACATCCTCAGAGAATACCCCAAATCCTGTTTTGTGTTTCCTTTAGTCTCCTTGTTATAGCTTTATTGAGATACTGTTCACATGCCTTGCAATGCAGTCAGTTCCATGGTTTTTAGTGTATCCACAGAGGTTTATAGCCATTGACACAATCAATTTTAGAATACAAGTATTTTTATTATCCAGAACAAAAGCGCTCTCCTCTTTAGCTATTCTTTCCAACTGCCAGCCCTCTCATAGCTCTAGCCAACCGCTGATCTAAATCTGGTCTCTATGGATTGCCTATTTTACATATTTTACATAAATACAGTTACATAGTCTTTGGCCTCTTGTGACTGGCCTATTTTACTTATCATTGTATGTTCAAGATGCTCCATGTTGCAGCATGTCTCAGTATTTTATTGCCTATTCTGTGATATCCCACATCTTGTCGATGTACTCATCAGTCAACAGGTGCTTGGATTGCTTCGATGAAGATTGGGTTTTCCTGCAGGGGAACGAATCAGCAGGAAGCATTCTGGTACCATCAGCTCGTAGCCTTTACAACAGCCAGCAGGATTCAGAAAGGTCTAGGGGTGAAGGAGAAAGGAAACAAAGGAAACAGGGAGACACAAAGAAGAGAGGAGAAAGCGATGATAACTGTTTCTGCCAGAGACAGAGCCCTCGTTAATGACCGTGGTTCTCAATAACCTCTGGCCCTGACTCACCCAAGCTGCTTGGCATCACTCAGGTGAACACTGCCAGGCTTCCCAGCTTGCACAACTTCCTACACTTGCTTAGCTCCTCCTAATTGCCAACACAAGGGCTCTGGGGGTGGCTGGCACTGGATTTCCTGCTCCGGGTTTGTGTAGTACACCAGTTGTGTAACCAATTGACTTGGCAAGGCAGGCTACTTTGTATTCTTTGGGCCTCCTGTTCTGCTTAGTGTGAGCTAGTAAGAACTTTTCAAACAGTGGAGAAATGAGAATGAGAATAACCATGTATTCTGTGCTTTCAGCCTGCAATTGTAACCCTTGGGAGTCTGCCGTTCTCGCCCTGTGATACAGATTCAGGACAATGCTTGTGCCAGGCATTTGCCACCGGACCACAGTGTGAAACGTGTACTGTATGTATTTGCCTGTGACTCCTCTTTTCTATCCAGGAATGTAGAGTTCTATTGTCACTGCCCAGAAAATTCATGGTCTTGTCCATGGGTCTTCCTACCTACTGTTCCATTGAGTCTGAAGCCTCAAGCTCCTACACTTGACTGTGGGCGGTCTTGGTCTTGGCTGAGGTACTATGATGAGAAGAAAAGACTAACATGTTTCTCTTCTCATCAGCAGAAAGTATAGAAATTTGGGGACTGACATCTTACTTCCCAGATCCTTTGGTCCAAGTAAGCGCATCATTCAAAGCCCATTTCAACCGCCCTTCCTCACAGCATATTTTCTGATCCCTTGGATGGGGTGTCATTGCTCTGTCCCTCCCTATGACATTTTGACAACTATCATATTCTACCTTACACAGCCTCCTGCCATTATGCATGTCAACAACATATCCCCCACACTGTTGACCACATCGTGAACTGCCTTCCGTTTCTTTCTCAGTGGTGATTTTAATGAGTACAAGCAATGAAAATGTTGAATCAAAGAAGGTACACCTATGAAAGAACATTGAGCATTATAAGGTGTGTGTGTGTGTGTGTGTGTGTGTGTGTAGAGAGAGAGAGAGAGAGAAAGAAAGACATCAGTTTAATCAAAGTGACTTGAACCAGTACTACATAGTTAGCTCATACTGGCTTTCTAGAGCTGATGATTAAACTTTGGGTTATTTTGTAAATTCATTGTTAAAAGCAACCACCATTAGAAATTAAGTGGTAAACTTTACAATTAAATAAAGTATGGTTTTAGAAGGTCTGAAGTGCTCACAACTGATCACTTCCAGGAGGCTTTACGTTGGATTGTCCTCTCTGGGCACGAGTGTTCTCTTTTGTCTGTTGTATCTCCTTGGTAGAACAACTCTGTAATGACAAGCTGCTGTCCCACCTCCTCCCAAATTCTCATGCAGTGACATCATGTGGATCGCTTGAAACTCGCTGTGATAGGAGGATTGAACAGAGTTGGTTGTTAAACATTGACCAGCCTGCCATTGAATTGGATAGCACCAACTCAGACAGAAGATATGTGTAGGCTTAGTCATTGTTTTCTGAATGTATTAGGCAATAGAATAGAAGGGCATTTATCTTCCTTTGCTTGTTTTTATTGGTCAGCCAGATGATGAGATCTTGCTTTTATCTCTAGCACACAATCCTCTGACCACTCTTACCTTTCTCTGCTTAAGTATTTTGCATAAGACCTTTAAAAACAACAATGTAGATAGAACGTGGAGTCCTGTGAAAGACAAACATTTGAGCATGTAAATTCGAAATTAGTAGCTAAGCCATGTCTCACCCACCGGAAAAGTGCCCTGCAATGAGGGCGTTCAAACCCTGTCTTTTCTTGGTTCTCCAGGCTTGGCGGCCCAACGGGACAGTTCAGAAAGAAAGAGTGGAAGCTTAGTCTAATAGAAGAGCGACCTTGATGTGCCTGAAGAAATTTAGCTGACAACTAAGAAACCTATGCCTATTACAACCTGGTTTCAGAAAAGGAGCCCTGGTGGCCTAGGGGGTTATACACTGAGCTGCTACCCACAAGGTCAGCAATTCAAGTTCACGAGCTGCTCTGAGGGGGGAAAGGAGATCTTTGTTTAAAAAAAAAAAAAAAAAAGAACAAGAATATAGTTCCATGCTAATATTTAAGTCAGTTTCACTGTAAAACCTATTAGGAGAAAGTGGGGGAGAAAGGAAGGAAGGAAACATGAAAATGGTACTCCCTGGTACAGGGGCAGAGCGCAGAACCAAGCATCGGTTCTCAAACTTGGGGTCGCGACCCCTTGGGAGGTCAAAGGACCCTTTCACAAGGGTCACCTAAAACCATCGGAAAACATACATATTTCATAATATATAATTACATATTGTTTTATGATTCATCACTATGCTTTAATTATGTTCTATATGTAACAATGAAAATACACCCTGCCTATCTACATGACAATTCATAACAGTAGCAAAATTACAGTTATGAAGTCGCAACGAAAATAATTTTCTGGTTGGGGGTCACCACCACATGAGGAACTGTATGAAAGGGTCACAGCATGAGGAAGGTTGAGGACCACTGCTCTAGAAGTTGTACATAAAAAAGAGAGAGAGAATGAGCTGGATCTCCACACAGTAGGGCAGCCCTGGCAAGAGCGTGGCCTTGTGTGCAGCACCCAGACGAATGCACAGTTGATTGACAGGATCCACGCAGACACTGACGCTGATCGTTCCAGACCCCAGGTTGAGTGTGTGTGTGTGTGTGTGTGTGTGTAACACTATCTGGGATTTCAACAATCATCACATGCGCAATTCAGTAACATTCCTTATGTTTATTGTGTTCATCCATCATCCTTACCCACCCCCAAATTATATCACCCGCCTTATCAGCAGCTCACTATCCCCTAGTGAGCCTTGGTCTCAAGCACGCCCCTGTTCTAGATACCTCTTACCAGTGGGATCCTACTGTTTACCCTCTTGTGACTGGACCGACTTCTCTTCCAGAATTTTACTCATCCTCCTGATTTTCCCATCGGCAGGTTAATTGTCCTGTGTGCAGTGTGTAGACTTGTTTGTGTTGGTGGGAGGAAATGAATGAGCTGGGCAGCCCAAGGGGACACTGTCCCTCCTGGCTGAGTTCAGAGCATCTGCCAGGCCTGCCACATCCGCATCTACCAGGGGTGCCCCGAACCTGCCCCAATGTGACCCTGGCCTCCTGGGAGTTTTCTCAACCACCTCCCGAATGAAACAGTTACTTTTTTCCCACCATAGACTGAAGTTTGATTTTGGGAAAGGAGAAAGAAAAAAAAAGTTCTTTGTAACATTTCGTAACTGATTGCATCACATTTAAATGTTCAAAATGAATCATTATGAGAAAAATTTATGGAGATAACAAAAAATCATGGATAATTTCATATACCAATCCCAAATAATAGTTTTGTGCCCATTAAAATCTAAATGTTAAAAAAAAAATCTAAATGTTATCTGGTTAACTTGAAATTTAAGGGGGAAGTCTTTCCTGAGCATGTTATACTAAGTATTATCAAACTGGGTTGGGAGGGAATAGTTGTTTATATTCACCAGCTGTTTATATTGAATAAAGGTCAGGATGTTGCAATGATTAAAAAACATCTCCAACAACCGAGCTGATTCTCAAGCTGGGGCCTCATGATGCCAAAACAACTGGTTTAATAACAAAGAACTCTGCTATCCTGTGATATTCATAGAAAATATCAAAATCAGCTTAAGTGATTTTTCTCCCCAAAATTATTTCCGTAAATTCTCCAGGGGTTTTTGTGGCAAGGGAACCGGTCGGTTTTATAAAAGCAGTTGGAAGAAGAACTTCCCCTCAGACAACCTTAAGCACCCGGGCTTGAGGATAACACTGGCTCTGTCAGTGTGACAACTGCACAAACAGCTCTCACGTCAGGTCCTGGGGGTGGGAGACCATCACCAATAGTGGAGACCAGAAAAGCTCCCAGGTGATAGTGAGCTTGTTTGGCGATTTGATGGGCACCAGTTCAGGGGTGGTGACTTTGCTGTTGTCCTTCCGACCGACCAACACTAACAGCATGTTCTCTTCACAGGTGGGACACTGGGGCCTGGGGAATGCTCTCCAGGGGTGTTCGCCCTGTGACTGTGCCATGGGAGGTGCATATTCTAACCTGTAAGCCAGTCCAGCGAATTCCACATAGGAGCACACTGCACCCGGAGTTGCCCTTTGCATGGGAGAGAGGTTTTGTTCCACAGCACAAGAGCACCGATAAGCAAAGATGTGGAGACATTAACTACAACCCAGTTGGTTCATTTGACTTCAGCTATTCCCAAGGCTGAGGTCAGCAATCCAAAGGTGAACTGGATTCTGTAGGATTTTTAATGGCTGACACCTCCCCCCTCCCCAAGTAGATCATCAGGCTTTTCTTCCAAGAGGTGTCTGGGTAAAATCAAAGCTCTAGCCTTCCAGTTAGTCGCCAAACGTTTGCACCAGCCAGAGACACTGAATTGGCGTGTAGCTGCTGGAAAACCCGTGACTCACCTACCAAGAACTCCAGCCTGCTGCCATACTCTCACCGGCCCGGGTTTTCAGAGCAGAGTCCGAGAGCTGCTGAGGGAAGTGGCTACTTCGGTTCCCAAAGCTGGGATTCCATTTTTCAATGGCAGACCTGGGTAGCCCAAGGCCTCTCAGCATCTTTTCGCAGAAGGATGGTCCTTCCCAGAATTGGTTCAACCTCACTGGGCATTGAGCTCAGCACTCCACCCACTCATCTTAACCCTTACTTACCCCCTCTCCCTCCTGCCCAGGCCTGGATTAACTAATAAATAAGGTAACCGTGGGTGTATTTGTGCTTGCTTGCTAATCTGTAGTGAACAAGTTCACCTGTGAAACTTGTTTGCTGGGTACTCTGTCCCTGTCCAAAAAAAAAATCCCACTGCCATTGAGTCAATGCCAACCCACAGCAACCCTGTAAGACAGGGCAGCTTCTAAAATCGTGAGTAGTCCGTGTGAACTATAACTCTTTATAGATGTAGACAGCCTCATCTTTCTTTCTCGGGGCAGGGTGGGGGCAGGGGGCCGCCGGTGGTTGTGAACTGCTGACCTTGTGACTGGCAGCTGACCGCATGACCAGCATGCCACTAGGACACCTCCGTCCCTGTCAGCGATTGTCCAGCTGCAGGGGCTCTGATTCTGTAGGACAGTCCTGTGGGGTTTGCGGAGTAGGTGGGGTATGCTTCTAGCCACGCTAGAAGCAGAGTCTTTGATGTGGTGGGAAACTGTGGAAGTGTTCGCTGCAGGTGAATAAGTAAACACAAGTAAGCCATGCATACTTGTTTTAAGTAGCCCACGCCTGTTTCTTCCTGGTTCCACAGTGGTTCTTTTGTCCCCTCAGGTGTTCCCCCGAGGACGGGCAGTGTGAATGTCGCCCCCACATCACTGGCCGCAGCTGCAGGGAGCCAGCCCCTGGCTACTTCTTTCCAGCCTTGAACTTCTATCTCTATGAGGCCGAGGATGCCGCACCGATCCCGGGACTGGCGCCTTTGGTTTGTATTTCATTGACTCTCCGTACGGACAGACTTCGGTTGATACAGCCGCGGGAAAGACAGATGGCACCCACTTGAGATCAGGGGCGAGACACCTACCAACGGATAGCTTTGTTCCCACACGTAGGTGCAAGGAGGGTTTATTACGTGGCGGAACCACCGATTGTACAGCTTCTTGAGCGCAGAGCCAGGGCTGGGTCTCTCTTTGCATCCCCCTCGGGACCAACCCAGAGCCTGGGACGTGGTACTGTAGGACAGAAATGTGGCCTGGATGGCATTGTGACAGAACAGCCTGCCCATGTGCCCTTGAACGCATCGATCGGAGGAAATGTGTTTACTGAGGATCCATGGGTCTGTCTCCCCATGATCGTAAACCAGATGAGAGAGAGCACGGGTTCATGGCTGTTGCACTAGTGCCTAGCACAAGCCCTGACACAGGGAGGAGAGCAGTGTAGACCGTGCGCCAGGCCTCCTGGAGGAAGCCGTGCTTATAGCAGCACCTCTGAGTGAAGTCGGTGAGGGTCACGGGAGTGAGTGGTTGCCAATGTCACTGAACCCTCTCCTTCACGTCCCACAAGTCACAAGTCCGTGGGAGGTTTTGCCTGAAAAAAAGGTGTTGCTAAAGCTGTTAGAGAAGCAGGCAATGATCTCGGTAACAATTAGAGAGAATACTGAAATACATATTGAGATTTCTCTAAGGTTCCCAAGCTTAAGAACTCCAGCCATGGCTGGAACATGGAGAAGGAAATGAGAAAATGGGTGTGTGCGTGTGCGTGTGCGTGCGCGTGCGCGTGCGCGTGTGCGTGCGTGCGTGCGTGCGTGTGTGTGTGTGTGTGTGTGTGTGTGGGGAGATCTTCAAAAAGAGAAGACGTGTGACATTGTGTCTGCAGGTGAGCAGTGCACAGATAAGGAAATACACTCCAGGCTCCCAGGACTCTGCTCCTTATCTGTTGTGAGGCGGGAATGGCCTGCTCTGCCAGAGGCCGGAGCAGGAGCGGGTGGTTTTGTTTTGTTTTGTTTTGTTTTTTTATTAGGGGCTCATACAACTCATATCACAATCCATACATACATCAATTGTGTAAAGCACACCTGCACATTCATTGCCCCCATCATTCTCAAAATATTTGCTCTCCACTTAAGCCCCTGGCATCAGCTCCTTATTTTTCCCCCTCCCTCCCAACTCCCCTCTGCCTCATGAACCCTTGATAATTTATAAATTATTATTTTGTCATATTTTGCACCGCCTGACGTCTCCCTTCACCCAGTTTTCTGTTGTCCGTCCCCCAGGGAGGAGGTCACATGTAGATCCTTGTCATCGGGTCCCCATTCCACCCCACCCTCCCTGCACCCTCCCCGGGCGGGCGGTATTTCTGAGCCCTGTGACAGTGGTGGTATTGAAATGAAGCTAGCTTATGTCTAGAATACTGGTATTCATATCTAGGCCACACAGTAGTTTGTTGTTTTTGTTGTTGTTTTAAGTAAGAAAACATGACAGCCAAAAGAGATAAGACTTACTACTCACTTAGAGACAGATGGGACTTCTAAGACTCCCTTAGGGGTCAGTTCAGTACTTCACTGAATTAAGTCATCAACCATCGAAGATCAAACCATTGACGTTACAGTCATCAACCATTGAAGATCAGAAGGGAAAACCCAGGGAGCAAGGTCCCAGGGCGAGGAAGGGAGGGAGGAAAGAGGAAACTCAGGGAGGGGGTGGGGAAGTGGACATGTTGAAACGAAATGTCTGAACGGTGGGACAGAAAACTGCTGTTCTGCTCGGTAACTCTGACCTGATTCACAAGAGAAAGTTTACAAAACCATGGGGGGGAAATTATTATCTAAAATCATTGTCGTCCCTGAGTGAGGCAAACAGTTCATGTAAGGTGACCAGGCTTTAACATTGGTAAAGCGGGACAAAAGCAGGACACCATTGATAAAACTCATATCCTGGCGAAATAGCCACATGGCAGCCGAAAACCATATACCCTAGCTTATCGTACATTCTTTTTAAAAAATCAGGACTTTTTAAAATGCCGTGGGACGCAGGAAAAATTGTTAAAAATCGGGACTGTCCCGCCAAAAGCGGGACATCTGGTCACCTTAAGTGAACGGATTCAGCTGCTAATGCTGAGGTTGGAGGCCCCAGTCTACCGGACACGTCTCCAAAGGAGGGCTGGCCATCTCCTTGCCCAGACTCCACCACTGAGGACCCGCAGAGCCCGTTCTGCTCTGACACACGCAGGGCCACCAGGAGTCACAGTCAACTCCACACAATGGGTCTCACTTAATACTATTCGATGTGTCACGGAGGGTGAGTGGTGACGAGCCAGTCAGCTGAATGTCGGAAGAAAGAATGCTGGTTTCAAAGGCGAGGGCATCGGGGCTGCCGGAGTAAAGGTTGACCTTCTTGGAAAGGCCACAGGGCAGGTCTGCAGTGTCCCGCAGGGTCACTGGGCATCCTGATCACCCTCTCTCTCCATGACGTCAGCAGGTGGGATGGGGCGGGGGGAGTATCGAGGCTCTAGAATGAGGAGGATGTCCAAGGTAGGATTGAGATAAAGTACAAAAAGGAAGATAAAGTGAATAACTTAACTTCCCTCCTCGCCTGGCCTTTGATGGTAGCACAGGGGCTTCAGTGGGTGCCGTTTCCTTTGGTGAGCATTCATCTAACAAATATTTATCGTGTGCTCACTAGGCTGCCGCTGCTATGAACAAGCATGCACAGTGACTTCTGTTTAGTGAGTGTAGGGTGTTTAGCACCTTACACACGTTTTCTCCTTTCACTCTCCACCTTTCATCTCTGCTCTCCTGATGTGGGAAATTGTGAGAGGGTGAGAGACTTGTCCAAAGTCATACAACTAGCAGAGGTTAAGGCTTGCTTTCAAACACAAGGGCATCTGGCTTTGAAGCTCTTGCCCTTAGCCCATCAATGTTGCCCACCCTGGTGTATAGCACTGCCATGTGGGCATGCTAAGGTGATAGCAGGAGGGGTACGTCAGTTCCTGGCCCTCCAGCAATTCCAATTATGGCTCATGCTTTTGCATAGACCACTCAGGGTGAGAACTATAGAGGGCAGTACTATCGGACATGGGCAGTCAGTACATGTTAGGACATATGTACTTTTTAAACAGGGGCCCAGTTCACTGGCCCTCAGACCCGTTGGAGGGCCGGACTATGGTTTAAAAAAAAACTATGAACAAATTCCTATGCACACTGCACATATCTTATTTTGAAGTAAAAAAACAAACGGGGCAAAAACACCCGGCGGGCGGATAAACGTCCTTTGCGGGCAGCATGTGGCCCGCGGGCTGTAGTTTGAAGATGTCTGTGTTAGGGTTTCAGAACCATGGGTGATCCCAAAGGGCAGGCTTGCCACACAGATTAATGTTAACTCAGACTTGAAAAGAATCAAGATTCCCATTGGCTGACGAGGTGAGATGAAAGTCTAGCCAGAGGAAGTCCAAGGCAAAAGCTGAGGGGGAGAAACAGGGCTGCTGTTTCCACAGTGGAGCCGGGACGCAGGACCGGGAAAGAGCACAGGGCCTCCTACTAAGAACACCAAGGGCTCCAGTAAGCACTGGACTGCTAACCCCAGGGTTTATGGCTCAACCCCACCAGCTCCTCCTCAGGAGAAAAATGAGGCTGTTTGCTCCCCTAAAGATGTATAAAACTTAGGAAACTCGATATACGGTCCCTATGAGTTAGAATCAATACACCAGCCATTTGGGCTTTTTTTTTTTTTTTACTAAGGAAGTCATCTGTCAGTTTGTCATACTGTGATAGTTTGTGTATTGTTGTGATACTGGAAGCTAGGCGAGTGGTAGTTTAAATACCACTAGGGTCATTTCTGGTGGACAAGTTTCAGCAGAGCTGAAGACAGACTAGGAAGAAAGACCTGGTAATCTACTTCTAAAAATCATCAGTGAAAACCTTACAGATCCCAGCAGAACACCGCTCCACTCCCTCGCTTTGGACACATTGGCAGGCGGGCTCTATTTAGGAGGAGGCCATTGTGTCTGGTGAATCGAAGGCCAGTGGGGGCGAGGGAGCTGGATTGGTGCAATTGTTGCACAATGTACTGTGATTGTGAGGACAGCTCAGGACTGTGCAGCATCCCATTCTGTTAAATGCAAAGTCACCGTCAGTTGGAGTCAACTCGTTGGCAACTGCCTATCTATCTACCGTCGTTGTTGTTGTCAGGTGTCGTCAAGTCCGATCTGACCTACGCAACCCTGCGCACACACACAACAGAATGAAACACTGTATGGTCCTTTGCCATCCTCACAGTTGTTCCTATGTCTGCGTCCATGGATGCAGCCATGTGTCAATCCATCTCGTTGAAAGCATCTGTCTACTAAGAACATGGAATTGTATTCTTTGGGCAAGGAGAACTCATAAGTGTCTTTAGCAAGAGCAAGATGTGATAAAGACTGTCTTCAGGAAAGCTGATGGTGCCCTGCTATTCAAAGATATAGTGCCTGGGGTTAACAAAGCCCACAGGGAAGAAGCACACCAGCCTGTGTGATCATGAGGTGTTGACAGGATCAGGCATCAGAAAACCCAAAACAGACAATCATATCTGTTTGTTTATTTGCGAATGAGGGTGGAGAGTGGAGTGGAGACCCAAAACCCAAAACCCAAAACCCATCACCTCACAGAAGGGTCACAAGGAAGGGATGAGGGGCCAGGATGTGGTATAGCACTGAGGAAACATTCCTCTAGTTCATTTATGTTTCTCCCCACCCCCTATCACGACCCCAGTTCTACCTTACAAATCCGGTTAGACCACAGCATGTGCACTGGTACAGATAAGAGCTCTCAACACACAGAATCCAGGACAGATAAATCCCTCAGGAATAATAATGGGACTAATGATACCATGAGGGTATGGGGAAAGTGGGGGAAGAAAGGGGGAACTGATTGCAATAATCAACATATAACCCCCAACCCCACCTAGAGTAACAAACAACAGAAACATGGGTGAAGGGAGACAGCAGATGGTGTAAGATATGAAAATAATAATAATTTATAATTTATCAAGGGTTCATGAGGGTGGGAAAGGGAGGGAAAAAATGAGGAGCTGATACCAAGGGCTCAAGTAGAAAGAAAATATTTTTTAAAGGATGGTGATGACATATGTACAAATATGCTTGACACAATGGATGTATGGATTGTGAGCAGAGCTGTAAGAGCCCCCAATAAAATGATTAAAAAAAAAAAAAGACAATCTAGTAGGAGTGGAGCCTGCGACGCCCTTCTTCCTAGTCTGTTTTAATCTGGAAGCTCTGTTCTTCCCTGTCCACCAGGAATGGCCATACTAGTATTTGAAATCCCTGTGACATGGCTTCCAGCATCACAGTGACATACAAGCCACCACAATATGACAAACTGGTAGATGAATTCTAGGCAACAGGCCAGATCGAAATAAATAAGGCCCTATGGATCCCTGGGATGCTGCCAGCTAAGCACCGGACTGCTAGCCTCAGCAGTTGTCAGTTCAAACCCATCAGCAACTCCTCAGGAGAAACTCCTCTGTTGGCTCCCGTAAAGAATTACAGTCTTGGAAATCTATAGGAGCAATTCTACGCTGTCCTATGAGTCAATATCAACTGGATCACAGTGAATTTGGCTTTTTTGGTTGGATGGCAGAAATAGTTCAGTGCTCAACCATTGGTCAAAAAGTTGGCAATTCAAACCTTCCCAGAAGAACCTTGGAAAGCAGGCCTGGCTCCTGCTTCTTGAAAACCGCTCTGCGCAGATGAGGTCACCATGTGTCCAAATGGACGCAGTGGCAACTGACCACACACACATTTGTAGAGGAATATCTGAGGAGGAGACTAAGGAGATGGCGTAAAGCAGAAGCCTTAAAGAAACAAGGCCGTAAGGAACCTGGAGTGGCACGCTTGCCTGATTCCTGTGCTTGCTTTTGGGCTGCTGGAATTTGCATATCTTCGTTTAACCTTTTGTTGTTGCTGTTGTCTGATGCCACCACGAAGATTGGGACTCCTCGTGACCTCATGTCACGGGGTAGGAGTGTTCTCCAGAGGGCTTCTTGGAGGGCTGAGGGGGCAATGAGTAAAGCTGAGTAGCTGCTAACTGAAAGGTCTGTGGTTGTAGCCCATCAGAGACTCTTGGGGAGAGAAAGCATGCTCGTCATCTCCCTATAAGTACTACAATCTAGGAAACCGCATGTTCTACTCTGGTGTAGAGGATCGCTATGAGGTGGACCGGACTCGCTCCCCAAACCAATAGAAATCATTACAGAAGCAGGTCTTCCTCTTGTGGATCCACTGCATGGATTCAAATTGCCAACCTTTTGATAAGCTGTTGAGCTCTTACCCATTTGAACCAAAGAGGCTCGACGCAGCCTCTTGTGGGGACTTAGAGGCAAACTGTAGAACCCTACTGATCACTCAAGGTCAGCATTTCGAGACCACTGACCACTCCATGGGAGAAAAATGAGGCTTTCTACTCTCTTGAAGAGTTACCATTTCAGAAACCCACAAGGGCAGTTCTATCCTACCCTATAGGGTTGCTGTGAGTCAGAATCGACTCAGTGACAATGAGTTTGTTTGCTGTTTGTTTTTGCTGTTGTTGTTGTTTGATTCTAAGAACAAAGAGCAACTGTTCTTGGTTATAGTAGCTAACCAAATGGTATACTGGCTAAGAAAATTTGAAATCTCTCTGCAATGTCACTATTGATTTTTCTTCAACTCTGCTCCAGAGAATTCACATTAAAACCTTACATTTAAACTCCAAAGGAACAGCACTACAAAACCAGTAGATAAGAATTAAGTTAAATTAAGTATTTGCTCAGTATAAACTTTCACTACAAAACCATAGATAAGAATTAAGTTAAATTAAGTATTTGCTCAGTATAAACTTTCACTGTTAAAAGATCCCTTTGAAAGGCATTTGATAGTGTTAGGGCCACCGACATAGTCCCCTTTTCACAGAGAACTAAATCGTATAAACTTCCTGCATTTCATCTTCCCGTAGCACAGTAAGATACCATGCTGTTAAATATGCAAAATTATTGTCTTTTAAATCATAGTATAATCTGGCATGGTCAGAACTTTTGGTGATTACTGTTGTCCTGGCTCGAAAAAGGATCCGTGATTCCAGTAAAATATTGAAGATCCTCACAGAAAATCAAAGAAATAAATTATTCAAATGAGAAGAGTCCGCAAGTCTGTTATGATAAACACCTATGTGGCTCTGCCTGGTCATTTGGCAATGACAGTTTGATTCCTATTATACCATCAATCATTGTGTGCCAACAAAATCCAAATCCAAGGAGGAAATTATATCAGCACTTCAATTGTGAACACCTGGGTTGCCGAAGACTATGGAAGAAATCCATTTGCAGGGTCCACAGATGGACTAAGCCTCCCATGAATCCCCTCTGGTCATGGTTGAGGGATGTGAAGAGCCCTGTTATCAGACAGTATTATAAAGTTGATGGTGGCAGACATACTTAAGTTAAAATGTAATACCTTATCATTTGATCTCCCTTTGGGTGCATTCTAGAATTGCTTCTGTTTAAAAAAGGGAGGGGTGGACACGTGGATTAAGCCGCTGGTGGATCTTCTCTGAGCATGGACCCAGGATGTGAATAGCCTTGTTATCGTGCAGAATCCATTGGGAAGTGGATTGTTACAGGTGCAGTTAAAATTTAACACCTTATTTTATCTCATGTTTGATCCATTTTCAACTTGTTCTTTTTTTAACTATTTTCTTTTTTTTCAATTGAGGTTTTTCCTTTGCTTTACTTGGTTATTGTTGTTAGCTTTATGTTTGCTTGTTTTCTTTCAGTGTTTTTCTGTACATGCAATCCACAGTAGGTAAATCTATAGAGACTGTAACTGGATTACTGGTTCATTGGGGATATGGCAGGGGAGGCTGTGGGGGAAATGGGGAGCTAATAACGATGAGTATTAAGAAAAAAGAAAATGTTCCAAAATGGATTATGGTGATGATTGGACAACTCCTCTTCATAAGATTGAACTATTGAATTGCATGGTTTGCAAATTATATGCCTAGAAAACTATTTTTAAGAAATGGACATTTAGAACATAAGAGATGGACATTAGTATATAAAAGGTTGGACTTAATGCAAGTTTCATTAACACTGCAAAGTCAAAGATGGGCATGAATAACGAACAGGTGGACCAGCACACCATGTCCTCTGTGCTTCGTTTTCCACTGGGAGGGGCTCAGAATGGTCTGATAAGTAACCATCGGGGAAAGTTCTCTTGCTCTAGTTTTCCATTTCATCGTTTTTAAGGGAGTAATTGGCAAAGGGTTGTTTACCCTTCAGGCCCTGAAGTGGAGGCCACAGAACGTGCAGACGTTATCAGGAGCCTCCCGTGGAGGTTGCTCACAGAATGCACAGTTGGGATCGTGAGAAGCCAATTGCTTTGCTCCTTACTCACAGCCCCTCCAAGTGTCGGATCCACGCTGCCTTAGTGCCCCAGTGCGGCTGTACCAAATACCACAAGTCGGGGGCTTCAAAGAACCAAGATGGATTTGTGAGCCCATTGGCTTGCAGACAGTTCCCACAAGACACCTCTCTCCCTCCCAGCCCAGGCTTGCACCTCAGTGTCTACGCGGCTCGTTACAGAACTCAGAAGTGATTCAGTTTTGAATCTAGTAGTTCATGGTGCAACCAGCATTCTTTGCATCCCTTCAAATTCAAAGGCATCTATTCGTTTGTCTTCCTCATACGTTCTCCAGCGTTCCCATGCTTTTCGAGTCCATTGAAAACACATGACTTCCGTCAGGCACACCTTAGCCCGTGAAAAGATACTCTGTAACACTCAAAAAAAAAATATTTTACAGTAGATTTGCCCAGTGAATGGTGCATGGTTTGATTCTGGGCATTGATGGTGGTGCCAAGTAAAAGGAGAGTCTGTCTTTTCTCTACTTGTCGTGATGTTGCTGATTAGCCCAGGTATGAGAGTTTTTGTTTTCTTTATGTTGAGATAGCATCCATACCGAAGGCTGTAGTCTTTGATCCTCATCAATAAGTCTTCCAAGTCCCTTTTCCTTTCTGCAAGCAAGGAGTATCACCCGCAAGTGGCGAGTTGTTAGCAAGTCTTTCTCCAAGATGATGCGACCTTGCTTTACCATAGCCCACGTTCATCCATTATTTACTCAGTGTACAGATTGAGATGAATAGGTATGGGGAACGGACACAACCCTGGTGCACAACTTGCCTCCTGGGAAGCCACACTATCTGAGTAACGGCCTCTTGGTGGTCTGTGTACAGGTGCTGAATAAGCACAGTTAAGGGTTCTGGAGTTCTCTTATCCTTTACAATGTTACCCATAGTTTGCTATGACCTAAACACATGAATAACTCTACCTAGTCCGTGAAACACAGGTCACCATCTTAAACACATATTTCGGGGACAATAAAATCCAGAGCAGTTTCTTCAACGGTCTTTCTCCTTTTTTTTTTTTTTTTCAGATATTAGCGACAGCTTGGCCTAAATGTGAGATCTATTTCCAGCAACCAGTTAATGATTTCACAGTCCACAAAGGCACTATAATCCTGAGGAGAAATCAGAAGCAGAGCCGGCACGCTGGCAGGGAGCAACAAGAGGTAAGCCACTTTCTTAGAGACCACTGTCTGTTACGCCTGAGGGAATAATTTGAAGGAAGCGCTGAGCTGTCTGTGAAAGTGCTCGATCAGCCTCATAAACAAAATGGTAACAAAGGAAGGTCCAACTTCCAAGTAATTAGAGCCTGTGGGGAACACTTAAATAGCTCTATTCCTTCTCAGAAGGAAACTTGCTGGAAAGTTAGAGTGGGGCAGGAGAGAATTCCGTTCCCTGTCATTAGGAGCCCGGGAGTGTAGTGGTTCTGCATTGGGCTGATCTGCATGGGCAGCAGTTCGAAACCACCAGCAGCTCCTCAGGAGAAAGACTAGATTTTCTTACTCCCCTAAATAGTTACAGTCTCGGAAACCCGCAGGGGGTTGCGATGAGTCAGCGTTGACGCAATGTCCGTGAGCTGGGTCAGTAGTAAAGAGAGCTGCAGTGTTTACGAAGGTTCTCCTCCCGGTTGGAAAGGAAAGGAAAGGTGCTGATGTCCCCTGGAGATGGTTAGGCGTGGTCAGTGTTAATGTGAGGACCAGAAAGATGTTGATGCTGGAAGTTCTGCTTCCAGTGGCTTCAGAAGCTCGAGGTGACCTGATGGCCTGTCGCCATCCAGTAAATAGTCTTTCAGAGCCTGGGTCACGTTAGGCCTTTTTGCTCATTCATCCATCTGTCCCCTCAGGAGATCTTTACTGAGAATTCAATGTATCCATTTACAAATGAATCTATCTGAGCAGTGAAAGAAAGCAGATGGAGGGGTGTGCGGAGTGGAGACCCAAAGCCCATTAGTAGGCCACTGGAGATCCCCTTGAAGAGGAGTCTCAGGGAGGAGAAGACACAGTCAGGGTGTGATGTAGCAACGATGAAAATTACAACTTTCCTCTAGTTCCTAAATGCTTCCTCCCCGCTCCCACTATCATGGCATGAATTCTACCTTGCAAGTCTGGCTAGACCAGAGGATGTACACTGGTA
>NW_022103920.1:37751892-37771549 GCF_000313985.2 Echinops telfairi
AACATTCTCAATAAATCTTTTAATATCTGGGCACCATCAGCTTTCTTCACCATCTTTGTTTAGGCGCGCAATTTGTCTTCAGTGATCATGTCAGGAAGGTGAGTATCATGCATTGCCACATTATTAGAACAATCTGTTCTTGTACCGAGATAAGATTTAAGTAGAGACCCACAGTCCATCTGTTTCCTTATTGTATTTATATATATACATGACAAATACGCCTCTCTTTATGAATTTATATATTTACATATCTATATTTATACATATAGATATACTTTTTTAACTTTCCTGCTCTTTCCTCTTTTTCTTTCCTCCTGCCCCACTATCATGTGTACCCATAATTCACCTCTCAGTAATTCCACTCAGATATATTTCAATTGATCACCCATGACCAGGAATGCTGCATCCCCTCACCATCATTTTAGATCCCTTGCTATTCCCCTGTTCCTGTCCTTACTGTCTCATAACTCCCCTCCCATACTTCCCCCCCTCCACCTCCTCCTCTCCAGAACTATCAGTGGCATTGTTGTCTTCTTGTGATTGCTTATCCTGCCTATCTTATATAGATACACTTACACATCATACAGATAGTTCCAGGTCTAACTGTTGTCCTGACCCAGAGTAGATGAGTACACCCTGGTCCACGACAGGACATTGGTCTCTGGGGTGATTCACAGAGCAGCTCAGGTTGCAGACACAGGGACTTTCCCTGGAAATAGAGAGCCAGCCTTTAATGTCACCAAGCCAGCCAGCCGTTGGCTACCAGCTGTCAGCAGACACACACACACACTGCAGCTTGGGGATAGGTATGCCAGGTAAAGAGGCCCTGGGAGGTGCACCCATGGTGCCCATAGCAATCAGGAGGGCATGCTTCAAATGTCTGAAGAACACCACCTAGAAATGGCTTTATATCATGTGCTTCTGGTGGTGCAATCTGTTAAGCACACTACCACTGACCCAAAAGTTGGCACTTTGAATCCAGCCAAAGGCACCTGAGAAAGACCTGGAGATCTCTTTCTGGCAAGTCCCAGCCAGCGGAAACCCTATGGGACGTTTCCACTCGGCACACCTGGGGCTGTCGAGTCACCAGTCAGAACTGACTAGGTGGCAACTGCATGGGGCTCTGGAAGCCTTGTCTGGGGGTGGAGCTAACTTATCTACATGACCATCTCCCCAGCAAGACCAAGGCCTCTGGGGCACCAGCTCCATCCCATGCATGGTTGCATCTCTCCTCCAGGCCTGCCCCTAAATAACCAGTTCTCCCAGAACAGGCCATGTGGGGTAGATCACAGAGCCTGCGAGGTGGGGTGTCATTCTGTTGGCAGTTGGAAGAGTTGGAAATGCTTTGTTGGCAACGGAGTCTAACACGCACTTGGACAAAGACGAGAGCAGAGGGAATTGCCAAGAGGCCATTGCAGCAATCTGGGCAAAAAGTAACAAGGGCTGGAACAAGGGCGGAGGCTGTGAGTGTGGAAAGGCAAAAGCCAAAGCCAGTCAGGAGGTCTTATCTGCAGGGGCCAGATGGCCGCTGGCTGACGTCCAGTCCTGGGAGGCCATCCAATCGGATGTGGCTTAGGAGTTTCATGCATGATAAACCTCAAGCAGATAGCACAGGAGACTTTTGTCATGTGTGCCCGGGAGCCATCTCTAATGAATAAGTCCATGTGGGCTTTCTCAGAGGCGTGCACTATTAGGGAAAACCCGTGATGTCAACATAGGAATATTCTCTTTCCTTGTGTTTTGGCCAGAGCCCCACAGCCCCCTGGTTGCAAAAGCCCAAGGTCATCACTATGGAATTTGTGCAGCCCATCAGCACATGGGGTACTCAAAACTAACCTGGCTTGCTATGGCACTGCCGTCACAGCAAGCATTCTATCCCGTGACACATGTTCCAAAGCAGTGGTTTCAGTTCCCGATTCTCAGCGGGATTCTGAGCCGTAGCCCGGATGGAATCATTTATCTGTGGCCCACATGGATCATGGACATATCAGGGAGTACATTCTTCCCCCTGCACTCTTCCGGCCTTTGACTGTACGCAAACTAACATACATTCCTCTCTGATTTCAGGCCTCAATGCCTTGGGGGCAGGTACCCTCCAGTCACTTTGTTCTCCGAGAGCCAGCTCCTGGGAAGCCTAGCAGTTGGACTGGACCTGGATTTGCCCGGGTTCTCCCTGGGGCTGGCTTGAGATGCGCCATCAACAACATTCCTTTCCCCATGGACTTCACCGTAGCCATTCGCTATGAAACCCAGGTAACCTTTCTCACTCCCCACCTTCTTCGTGGGAAAAGACAGACAGAAGGCGATCCGCAGGCTAAGGGTTTCCATGACGCCCCTGCAAGGAAGGTTCATCATACCATGGTTGGTACAAAGTAGAACATGTGGGGAATCTCAGAACCTAAAGGACTTCCTGAAGCCATCGAAGCAATGCCATTAGCCACATGCGTGCACGCACACTCCCACAGCAAGAAGCTGAAGTTGGCAGTCTGTATTTAAGGTTCTAGGGTTAAGGAAGTGCTGATTGAATGTTTTGGATAAGAACCATAAACCATTCAACTAATATAAATCTTGTCCTCCTGGGACTTTTTAGTCTCAAAATTGAATATGCCAACACACGTGCAGAGATTCAGATCCAGAAGGCCTGGGAAGAGGCACCTTGTTGGCATTTGGAGTGTATCCTGAGGCAAGAGAAAGAGAAAGAGTCAAAGCAGGTAGCCCCTCCCCCACTCAGGGCCATTGACTGCATTCCCACGCTGAGCGGCCCTGTAGGACAGAGAAGAACGGCCCCTGTTGGCTTCCGAGACAGTGGCTCGTTACGGGGGGAGAAAGCCTCATCTGTTTCCAGCCGGGCAGCTGGTGGCTCTGAACTGCTTTCGCAGCCCGACCCTAACCCACGACAGCCCCGGGCTCCCCACCAGGCCTTTCCCTACCATGCAGTCACCTGCCCACCTTTTCACAACGACCTACAACAGGGTAGAATTAAAACTTGGAAAACCCCGGATAGTTCCTAGCCTTCTCTCTTTTGATCATCTACACAGTCATGTCCACTCCACCTCCCCACAGAAAATACTGTCTGGGACTTGGAGGGAGGAGACTTTGAGCCCCGCAGCCCCCCAGGATCATATTCTGGAGGGGCTCCCTTGGCGATGGACGGTGACATGCTGGCTCTGACTCATTCTCTGGTCCTCACAAGTGAAACCGAGGCACTTTCATGAACTCAGACCTAGACAGCAATTTTTTAAAAACAAATGAGCACCTATGGAGAGAACAAGCATCCCAGTGGGTGGCACCTCAGTTCAACAGTGGACTGCTACCCACTGACTCTCCCACGGGAGAAAGACGTGGCTGTCTGCTTCCGTAAAGATGTACCGTCTCGAAAACCCTGCGTGGCAGTTTGATGCTCTTCTTCAGGATTGCTTGCATCTCCATTGGCTCGATGGCAGGGGAGTTTGCGTGTGTGTGCCTGGGTGTGTGTGTGTGTGTGTGTTTCTAATACGTTCCTACATCCTTACATGCTTTTATTAACAATGACATGCTTCTTATTGGTGTCTGCCCCTCTAGTCCACAGCTGACTGGGCTGGCCAGCTCAGAGTTGACCCTCCTGGAGGGAAGGGACACTGCAAACACAAGCCCCCACAGCCCACGTCGGTGTCTTGTTTTACCAGCGGCTGCCAGGTACGTGGGACCTTTCCTCAAAGCATGGAAGGTTTCTTAGAATCAAGCTTCAATAATTTGCATCCTGGAACTAAGTGGAAGAAGGGAGTGGGATTAAAAATGACTGTAGCATTTGTTGTGTACTATATGCTAAGGTATGCTTGCATTTAGTATCCTATTTAACCACCTTTATGAAGTAGTTACTGTATAACTTTTGTCTGGTGAGGGAGAAATTGGGGCAGATATTTAAATGACATGCCCAAGTCTCATCCTAGTGCTGAGCAGAACCAGAATCCCAATCCAGATTCCTGTTGCTAGATCTTGAAAGGTCCTTTTCCACCACCCAGATGGCCCTAAAATGTATAAGTGAAATGCCTCACAAAGAAAAGCCTAATGTTGAGCTTGCGTCATCTCCAACAGCTGAGAGACTAGGAGCAACAACACTAAAATAGAACACAAGGCATGGCACGTGGGAGGAAGGATGCCTGTCCCATCCCTGCCTCCGCGTGGCCATGACAACCCACAGTCCATTGCTTCGAAGGTGCTGCTGCTTGGCACCATCTTATGGAAGAGCCCTGGAAAGTCCGAGTGTGAAATGGCCATCCAGCCATCCACCATGTGCTGGTCTCCCCTGGCGCTGACCTCAGCCCCACGGCGGAGCCTCCTTCCCAGCCCAGGTGGAACCCTGTGAAATACCAGGACCAGTTAGCTTGTGTAACTTGACTTCTGATGGTACATTTTGGGTTAATTTGTCTTACTGCAGAGTGGTGCTGCTCCCCACACCCATCTGTTTAGAACCAGATGTACACTGTTCCATAGATGTCTACTTTTCGCAGCCTTTGGGAGGAGAGTCCCGTGCTCATGCACACCTTCTGGTTGACTCTGTAAGTATCACGGACCTTTGTGGCTGCTTCTCTCTCTATTGGATTTGCGATGGTTCTCTCTGGAGAAATGTCTCTTGAGAAACACACATGCATTTGTTTAATTATAAACCTGTGCGCAGTGGTCGTCGTTCAAACCCAGCAGCCACGCCTCAAAAGAAAGATACAGCATTCTGCTCCCATGAGATTACAGCCTTCGGGGAGTTCTACTGGGCCCCGTGGGGTACTTCCAGGCAGTCTGCAAAGAGTGAGGTTTGTCAATGGGCAGAGTTTGGATCTTGAGAAAAATTCACTTAATTTACTTCCAGATTTTCCTAATTGAGGTCATGTAAATTGCTTCTTGCTTCGCAACAATGGATATTTGGTGCATCATTTTACATATATCTTCTTATTTTATGTAAGCCTCAAAGGTTCATGACTCTTGAGATAGCGAATTATTTTCTGCAAGGTTTTACCCAATTAATTGTCAGTAGTATGTTGTACCCGTTTCATCTCACCATTAGCAACGTGCTATCACATTGTATACGGTTGTTTTTTTAAAAATGAATTCAGTGGATAAAAATAAAGTTGCTTTCTTTAATATATGTTTTAATGCTTGTGGGATTCTCCTAAGACCATGATTCAATTGACAAATGAAGCCCGACAACGTTCTGTTGGAACCCAGCGGTGCCCGTTCGACTTATGTGTCACCTACCTACGGCTGCTTGAGAAGCCCTGCAGGTTAAGTGGTTAGGCGTTGCGCTGATCACCACACAGTCCGCAGCTCAAACCACCAGCCGCTCCGCGTGAGAAAGAAGACGCTTTCTACTCGGTAAAGAGTACCAGTTCCGCCCAGCGCTAGAGGGTCACCAGGAGCAGGAACCAACTTGCTGGCAGGGAGTTTGGTTTGGTTTGGTATGCCTACTTTTGAGCTACAAAGGAGGTGTCAAGTGACTTCAACAGAGTTTCCCAGGCCTGCAAAACTTAAAGTATTTATTGGACCCTTAACAGAGGAAATTTGTCAACCCCTGATTTAGTTAGTGTAATTCCATATTGTGTGAGTTGTGTCTTCCGAACGTAATTTTTAACTAACATGTAGTTTTTAATTAAGCTGAGGCAGGTGCGATTTTATTGATGCCGGCTCCACTATCAGAACGTCTAGAGAAATATTGTTTCAAGGCTGGCCTACCAAAAGTTGAGCTGTGAGATTTATCAAAACCAAAATGAAATAAAGTATGATGCCCAGTTAAATTTGAATGTAAAAGAAAGTGCACATAATGTTAATGTAAGGATTTCCAAGTATTGTCTTCAAATATTCCTTAGGAAAGAAATACTGAAAAATAATTTGTCATTTATCTAAAATCTGAGCTTAACTGGGTGTTCTATACTTTATCAAATCAATAGTAGTCTCAACTCTGCAGTCTGGAGTACTCTGTAATAGTTGTGTGAGAATCTATCATATTAACTGAAATAGAAGACCAACTCTTAAATGGGAATATTAAGCTAATGTTATTGTCTTGTCCCTGCAATTTATTTCTGCAGAGAATTTTATATAGAACAGTGCTCATTAAACAGCATATTTTGGCATCAGGGGAAAAAATTCTAAGCCAATAGGTTTAATTTGTGGTAAAATTTTTACAAAACGTGCACTCAGGGAGAGTAGAGAAAGGGAAGAAGAGGAAATAATTCTTCAAATGCAGAGCATTCCTATGAAACCTTTCATAAGCCAAATTGGGGAAATTACATTTATATGGTCATTTTAAAATATTTTAAGACCTCCAAAAAACTTACCAAATCATACCAAATAATGTATAAAACCTAAAATAACTCTAATGTATAGGAACCCTGGTGGCATAGTGGTTATACATTGGGCTGCTAACCAAGAGGTCAGCTGTTCCAAACCACCAGCCACTCTGCGGGAGAAAGATGGGGCTTTCTACTCCCATAGAGAGTTAAAGTCAAGGAAACCCACCTTCTACTCTGTCCAGTGAGGTCACTATGTGTCAGACTTGATGGCAGCGAGTTTGGACTTTGATAGTAAATGGGAGAATGAGATGCAAATACATACACAGCCTACACAAAGTAGAAATCATATCTATGCAGTGTACTTCCCAGGGCAAGAACTTAGCTACGTCACACCCCACTGCTCAGGGTGCTGCTTCCTCCTTTTACCAGCCAAACAAACACTGAGCACTAATTTGATGTCTCACTTTTGTGAAAATCCTCTTTGGATTTCTTTCAATGAGCCAAAACAGGTACTCTGTGTGGGTCTTTCCTGAGCAAAGTGGCGTAAAGTGCTTTGGAAAAAACAAGAAACACCTGTACACTCTTGGACGAGATGTGTTAGTCCAGGTGGGCTAGAGAAGCAAATCCAGAGACACTCATATACGTATAAGAAAGAGCTTTATATCAGAGAGTAATTGTGTATCAAGAAAATATCCCAGTCCAGTCCAGATCAAGTCCACAAGTCTGATATTAACCTGTAAGTCCAATACTAGTTCATAAATCTTTCTTTAGACTCAGGCAGCACATGCAATGGTGCAGAATGCAGGAAGAGCACAGGTCAGTGGGTGAAAAGTCTTGTGGATCCAATGGCAGTGGAAGCATCACAGGGCTGGCGCAGGTCTCACTCAGCAAGGCTCTACATGGCTTCTCAACAGAAAGGTGAAGCAGTGAGAGAGAGGCTCTCACAGGGCTCACTCACCAAGTCTCCGTGTGGTTCATCAACAGGAAGACCAAGGCAGAGAGGAAGTTCCCAGACTCTTCATGAGGAGGCCATACCCACAAAGAGGCATCACCAAGCTGACCTGATTGACAGGCTAGATCCCACCCCTTCATTCTTAAAACCCTCAAGTTGACACCAGATTATGTAACTACCACAAGATGGCTGAGTGCCGTTTTCAGGAAAAGGGCACAGCTGTGAGCCTCTAGCAGTCAGCACCCATGGGAGGTGCATCAACATGCCAAAGGGCATCTGCACAGGTCACCAAGGAGGTCCACTGTAACGCCTGCCAGCAGGGGTGTCTCATCAGAGACAGTCACTGGACTTGTTGCTATTGCCTATCAGTGTGGCTAATTCTACACCACCAATTTTGCAGATCTGGGAAGGCACTTAACTGCTTAGCACTTCGCCCTTTCAAGGTCTTCTCTTCTCGATAGCGTGGATGAATGCTAGCATCTAAGATCCGGAGGTTTTGCCAGGAAGACCAGATGAAAGCTTTGTTCCACCCTGGATGCGCCCGCTGCACAAATGCCGTGTTTGGCAAGCACAGACAGTTGAAATCTGTTCTCATTCACCCTGATTATACACCCTGTGCTGCCATAAAAATGTCAAAGGTACATTTTACTCTGGGATGGAACACAGAAGCATGTTTTTATGGAAACGTATATCGTGTAATATGCTTTGTCTAAACACATTTCGTTTTATATTCTCAAAAACTATCGTTGTTCTTTTAAACGGTGGAATGGACTACGGTTGGTAACATAACGTCTTTCCAACTTTCTAGAGGAGGAATGAGTCACAGAATCACAAACTCTTATAGCTAATGAAGACGTTTGTCATCTAGTTCAGCTACGTGATTCCAGGCATGGCCAACTCTAAACCACCTCAGAGCAGGAGCTGGCTGGCGGCACTCGCTTCAGCCCTATCCCCTCTGGCTTTCTTTGACCCCTTGTCCTCACTTGACTGGTGTTGGGAGAATGCAGGTTAATTTTAGTATTCACTTAAGATACCATAGCAGGAGTGTGTACACTTCTTTATCAAACACATTTTTATTAAGTATATAATTAGAACATGATTGCAGCAGTACACCAAGCCAGATTAAGAATAAGGCAGAGTGGAATAAGGGTTATCACTGCTCATGTAAGATGTTTACCTGTGTTGGATTGACTATACGAAGGCATTCAACTGTGCTGCTGTTGTTAGGTCCTGTCAAGTTGGTTCCAACTCATAGCGACCTTGTGTACAACGGAATGATCCAGTGGTCCTGCACCAGCTTCACAATGACTCTTAGGCTTCAGCCCATTGTGGCAGCCACTGTGTCCATTCATCTTTTTGAAGGCCTTCCTATTTTTTCACTGACCCTCAACTTGACCAGGCATAGGTCCTTCTCCAGCGACTGCTCTTTCCTGATAACATGTCCAAAGTACATGAGGCAAATGTTCCTCTAAGGAACATTCCAACTGTTCTTATTCAAAGGCAGATTTGTCCTTTTGGCAGTCCATGATACAGTCAATATTCTTTGACAGCACCATCATTCAAATGCATTCGATGTTCCTTATTTAATGTCCAACTTTCAACACATATGAGGTGATGGAAAAGACCATGACTCAGGTCAGGCGCACCTTTTTCCTCAAAGTAAAATCTTTGCTTTTCAGAGGTCTTGGGCAGTCAATTTATTCCATGCAACGCATCTTGAGATCTCTTGACTGCTGCTTCCATGAGCATTGATTGTGGATCCAAGCAAGGAGAAACCCTTGATAACTCAATCTTTTCTCCATTTATCGTAATGTTACCTATGGACCCAGTGGCAAGGATTTTGGTTTTCTTTACATTAAGTTATAATCCATACCGAAGTCTGGAATCCTGATCTTCATCAGCAAGAGCTTCAAGTTCTTACTTTCACCAAGCAAGGTTGTGTCGTCTGCATGTTGCAGGTTGTTAGTAAGCCTCCAATTCTGATGACGCAGTCTTCTTCAGATAATCCCGCCTTTCTGGTTATTTTGCATACAGATTGAACAAGCATGGTCAGAGGATACAATCCTGATGCACACCTTGCCTGATGTTAAACCACGCATTATTTTATTGTTCTGTTTGAACAACTGCCACTTGATCTGTGTACAGGTTCCTCATGACCCCAATGAAGTATTCTGGAATTCCTAATCTTCTCACGATTGTCCATAGTTTGTTATGATCCACACCATTAAATGCCTTTGCATAGTCAGTAAAAGACAAATGAACATCTTTCTAGCATTCTATTTCCAGCGAACATCCATTTGGCATCCTCAATGATAGCCCTTACTCCACATCCCCTTCTGAATCCACCCTGAACCTTTTGCAGCTCCCTCCCAATGTACTGCTGCAACTGTTGCTGGATGATCTTCGTCAAAATTTAATTTGCATGTGATATTGACAATGTTGTATTATTTGAACATTCTGTTGGGTTACCTTTCTTTGGAATCTGTCCAAATGTGAGTTTCTTCCAGTCAGTTAGCCAAATAGCTGTCTTCCAATTGTCTTGACATAGATGAGTGAGTGCTTCCAGTGCTTCATCAGCTTGTTGAAACGTTTCCATTGGTGTTCCATCAGTTCCTGGAGCCTTGTTTTGAGGTAATGCTTTCAATGAAGCTTAAACGTCTTCCTTCAGTACCATTGATTCTTGCTCATATGCTCCCTGTTGAAATGGCTGAATATCGACTCGTTCTTTTTGGTACAGCGACTCTTTGTGTTCTTTTCATCTTCTTTTGGTGCCTCCTGCATAAGTCAGTATTTTTTCCATAGAGTTTTACAATATTGCAACTCAAAGTTTGAAGCTTTCCTTTAACTCAGTTTAAGATATGCTGAGCATATTCTTCATTTTTAGTGTTCTAACGATAGGTCTCATTATAGTATTCAACTTTGTCTCTCAAGCTGCCGTTTGAAATTTCCTACTCAACTCTTTTACTTCATCCTTTCTTCCATTTGCCTTAGCCACTCTACAATGAAGAGCAAGTTTCAGAGTTTCTCCTGACATCCATGCTGGTGTTTTAGTTCTGTTCTTTCTTCTAACGACCTTTGGCTTTTTTCATGTGGGATGTTCTTGATGCCCTCCCACGGCTCCTCAGCTCTTCTGTCATTGGTGTTCAGTAAGTCAAACATGTTCTTGATGTCCCCTAAATGCAGATGTGATAGACTCAAGGTCATATGTTGCCTCTTGTGGACTTGTTCTCATTTTTTTCAGCTTCAGCCTGAACTTACAGAGGAGCAATTGATGGTCTGTTCCATAGACAGCCCCTGGCCTGGTTTTAGCTTCTGATATTGAGTTTCTCCATTATCTTTTCCCACCAAACCCAAACCAGATTCAGTGCTGTGGAATTGATGACAACTCATAGCAACCCTATGGGACAGAGTATAGTTGTCCCATGAGTTTTTGAGACTGTTACTGTTCACTAGAGTAGAAAGCTCTGTCTGTGTTTCCCGGAGTGGCTGGTGGTTTTGAACTGCTGACCTTTCGGATCCCAACCCAACTCATAACCACTACACCACCAGGGCTTTGTCTCTTCCCAAAGATGTAGTCAAATTTGATTTCTGGTCATTCCATCAGGAGAAGTCTATGAGTATAGGTGCCATTCGTGTTGCTGGAAAAAGGGTATTTGCTACAGAGAAGTTGTTGTTCTTACAAAATTCTGTCATGTGGTCTCCAGCTTTGTTTCTATTACCAAGGCCAGAGATTCCATTTTCTGCTCCCTCAACTTTGTTTCCAACTTTTGCATTCCAATCACCATTATCAATTCGTTTTGATTACATGTTTGATCAATTTCAGACTGAAGACATTGGTAGAATTCTTGAATTTCTCCATTACTAGCATTGTTGGTTGGTGCATAAATTTAAATAATAGTTGTATTGACTGGATTTCCTTGTATGCGGATAGATCTATCCTATCACAGACAGTATTGTACTTAAGGATAGATCTTGAAATGTCCTTTTTGTTGATGAATAAGACACCATTCCTCTTGAATTTGTCATTCCAAAAATAGTCAAACAGATGATTACCTGGTTCAAAATGGCCAGTATAAGTTCATTTCCGCTCACTAGCATCTAGAATGTTGATCTTTATGCATCCTATTTCATTTTTGACAAATTCTAATTTTCCTACATTTGTATTTCATACATTCCAAGTTCAATTATTAATTGGCATTTGCAGCTGTTTCTTCTTATTTTGAATGATGCCCCATCAGCAAATGAAGGTCCCAAAGGCTTTACTCCAACTGCATCATTTTGGTCAACTTTACGCTAAGAAGGCAGCTTTTCCTCAGTCAGATTTTAAATGCCTTCCAACCTCAGGGGTTCATCTTACGGCACTATCTCTGACAATGTCTGCTTCCATTCATGCGATACTCAGTATCTGGATATGTTGTTGATGCTCTCCATAAGGTTTTCAGTGGCTAATTCCTCCAAAGTGAACATCTTCCTAGTCTGTTTTCAGTCTGGAAGCTGTGCTGAAACCTGTTCCCTTTGGGTGACCCTGGTGGTATTTGAAATCCCAGTGACATAGCTTCCAACCTCACAAAAACACACAACCCACCACAGTGTGACAAACTGACAGACAAGTGGTGGACTCAATTGTAAAGTAAGACTAACACTGTGAAGCACGTGGAATCCAGAGCATCTCATTTGCTCCTGTGGAAACTGTCTGTACACTGAACACTTATATTCACACAGAGCAAGGGGATAGATACTGTGTTAGACAGGGTTCTCTAGAGAGATAAAACCAAATTGCTGATAATTTAATATATTTATTTATAAAGATAATTAGATATATAACAAATGAACTGTTGAATCATATACAGATAAATATGTATTTACAAGAAAGAAACAGTTAAATTATAAAGCACTACAAATGGCTCAATTCAACTCACTCCCATGGGAGAGTTGTGAAAGACTAGCAGTCCTTCAAGTCTAGTCTGCTGCCAGATCTTCCTCTATTTATAGAGAGAGCTAGGCTATGTCAGCACAGCAGCCAATCAGAAGGCAGGTCACCAACTGCCAGCCAGGTCACCAACTGCCAGTCCCCAGCTCCAGAGATGTCTTAAAGGGACCTCAACTTACAGTGACACAGTCCACAGGCTAGGCATCCCACAGGTAGTGTAGCCTTTAAATTGAGGCACAGGACAAGCAAGGCAGCCTCACACTGGTCCTATGATCAAAGAGCGAGAGACAAGAAAGGCAAGACCCACCAAGCCATTTATCTCTCTGCCCTTCAGTTAATCCCACTTGTGTTTATCGGCCAGGCTGGCACAATAAACTATCTCAGATACCGTGTGGTTTGCGATGAGGAAAGGTGTGCATCAGTGAATCTTTCACTACACTTAAGCAATCTGTATGCTTAGCAAATAATCTGAGAAGCAAGACTCTGAGAGAAAGAGCTGGAGGAAGGCCCATTAACAATCTGCACTATGCGGGTCACACAACCTAGGTTACTGTAAACAGAGAGGACTTCACGTGCTTACTGGTGACAATCGAACTGCGGCCTTCAGTGTGGATTCGTCCTCATCTTAAGGAAAACAAAAGTCCTCACAGCTGGATCAGTAGACAAGATCATGAGAGTGGAGAAAAGATTGAAGTTTTCAAGGATTTATTTTACTTAGATCTGCAGTCAACGCCAATGAAAACAGCAGTCAAGAAATCAAATTTCACTTTGCATTGGACAAATCTACTGGGGGAGTGGGGGGTGGGGAGCCCCTGTAAAAAGCAAAGCCATCACCTTGAGAACTAAGGTGTGCCTGACCATAGTCAGAAATCCCCTCTTAGCCATGCAAACGCTGGGAACTGAATAGGGAAGCCCCAAGAAGAGCGGATGTGTTTGAATTATGGTGTTGGCGAAGACTATTGACTGGGCTGCCAGAGAATGACTAAATCTGTCAGAGATGAAATTACAGCTAGAATGTTCCTGAGAAGTGAAAAATGATGAGACTTCATCCCACATACTTGGGACATGTTTTCAGGAAGGACCAGTCCCTGGAGCAAAGCATCATTCTTGGGAAAGTAAGAGGAGAGCAGAAGAAGAAGAAGAAGAAGCAGCCCCTCAGTGAGATGGAGTGCCGTGACGACTGCCACAAAGGGCACCACCAGCAGTGATGGGGAGAGCGCTGCTGGACCAGGCAGTGTGTTCTGTTTTACGGAAGGTCACTATGAGTTGGAACTCCATTGCACCAAACAACAATATAAAGGAGACAGTGTGGCAGGCCTTGGTGAAAATCCGACAAGCATCACTCCTATGTCCTGAGGTCTACTCGCTAAAGGAGAGAAGCAGACCATGAAACAGGTGAAGCCCACCTGGTATGGGAGGTGGTGGATGCTCTGCGCTGGGAGCAGGCATCACTGAAGGCCTGGTAGGGGAGATGACATCCAGAGTTGGCCCAAAGGAGAAGAGTGAGACACAACAATAGCAAAAGCCCAGGGTGGAGGCAGACTCCCCGGGCGGAGAAATGGCTGGTTCAATGAGCTGCTAATGCAAGGTGGGGGCTTGAGTAACCTGAGGGACCTCAAAAGAAAGATGTGGTGATCTACTTCCCAGAAGTCAGCCATTGAATGCCTTTGGAGCACAATGCTTCTCTGATGCTTATGAGGTCATGTAAGTCAGATTTTATTCCATGAGAACTGTCTTTTGTTGTTGTTGCTTTGTTTGTTGGTGTGGAGACAGAGCACAATGGGAGAACTGCAGAGTTCATGTGAATTGGATAATGAAATTCAACTTCATCTCACCCTTTTTATTACTAATGCTTCACAACACCCTTTGCTATTGTGAAATGGAACTCATAGTCATTTTCGTTTTCTCATGCATCTAGCTTCCAGAAAATATCAATGCAATGCACTAATACCAAAAAGAAATAAGAGGAATTTATGAGGAAATAATGTAACCTTCAATATGCATATGTAGAAACAAACACCCCACATATATTTAAAAGTAGTAGGAAGATGATCATATACATATGAGATAGCCACAAAGCAGGGGTAGGGTACTGGAAACTCAAATAACTTGAGCAACATCACCATTGGTGATACAGTTTTATGCATCAATATATCTTGACACAGGTCAAAACAAAAGTGAGGTACAGTCGTCCCTTGATTTATATAGTTATTGCATCCCAGGAACATTCATTCTGTTCCTCTAAAAACTATGTAACAATGACTTTATGTCCATATGTTTAAAAAGTATACAGTTAAGCTCTCTCCTCAGATAATTGTAAACAGAGATTTGGGGGTTTTGTTTTCATTCATGGATGCTTGAAGGCTGTAAGGAGCGTAGGATGATTTTCCATTTTGTGAAACTGCTCTGAGCATTAGATAATGCCTAGCATTTCTGGCCCTTGCCCACTAAATGCCAGGAACATGTCCCACCCGATCTCTGGGATGCCCAAAACCACGCCTATAAATTTCCAAACTGCCCCACAGGGGGCAGTACCACCCTACTGAGAATCACTGGGCCAAGAGGGAGTGGCACAATGAGATGGAGCTTAAATTGTACCCTGAGGCAATGGAAAGCCATTGAAAAGTTTTAGGTAGGGGTTTTATAAATAAGCTGCATTTAAAAGGATTACTATAACTAGCTTCCATACTGAAAGAAATATGGGCAAAATGTTGCATGAAGCGTCAAAAGAAGATGAAAGAAATACACAGAAAGAATTTTTGACATCTATACAAAAATAATTCATTGACATTCAGCCATTCTGGGAAGCAGTATAAAAGCAAGAATTGATAGTTTTGAAAGAAGAAGTCCCCACTGCATTGAAGCCACTAGTGCAAAGCAAGGCTCCAGGGGTTGATGAAATACGAACTGAACTGTTTCAGTTAATGGATGCGATGTTGAAAGTTACGTACTCATCTATACCAAGTCATGTGGAAGACAGCTACCTGGCTGACTGACTGAAGAGAGCTAGCTATATGTGTGCCCACTTCCAAAGAAAAGTGGTCCTGTCTAATGTAGAAATTAGGAATATCATCCTTATCATACACAAGTAAAATTTTGATGAAGACAATTCAAAAATGTCTATAGGAATACCAAAGAGAGCTGTCATAAATATAAATTAGATTCAGAAGAGGATGTGAAATAAGAGACGTCATTGCTGATGTCTAATCTGTCTTGTAAGCAGTACAGTCAGATGCTCCTGAGAAGCGAGAATGTGGCCACTCTATCGCATTTACTTTGGGCATGTCACCAGGAGGGACCAGATCCTGGAGAAGGTGACCATGCATGGCAAAGCAAAGGGTCAGAGGAAAAGAAGATGGCCTTCCCCAGTGGCTCCAGCAATGGGCTCAATCATGACGACAATCGTAACGATGGCCCAGCACTGGGCAGTTTCATTGGGCGGTGTGCAGCGCTGCTGTAAGTCAGGATTCCCTCAGGGGTCCCTAGCAACAGCAGTAACAAGACTACTGTAGAAAACGTATTGGGTGAAAGTTGGGCTGCCCCTTGGGAAGTTGGGCTGTGACTAGAATAATCTAGGTGGCCAAAATGGGGAAATGGTAGGGGAATCAAGAGCAATACATGCACCTTAGACACATTGAAGGGATAGAATTAAACAGATCTGTGATTGATTGATTGATTGATTGATTGATTGATTGATTGATTGAAGGAGCCCTTGTAACCCTCTTGGGCTGCTAACCATAATGTTGCTGGATCAAACCCACCAGCCTCTCTGAGGGAGAAAAATGAGGCTAACTGCTCCCATAAAGATGTGCAAGCTCAGAAACCCTGTGAAAGGTCACTAAGAGTTAGAATCGACTGAATGATGATGATCTGTGTGCGAGGTGTCAGAGGTAGGGAGTGTTGCTGACTAAGAGACAGGAGTCACCAACAGTCTTCACTTTTCTGCACTGAGCTATTTGATGGACAGGGCCATCATATACCAATGACACAAAAAGTAAGCCAATTGCAGGTAGGATTGGCTTGCAGTGGGGAGCCTGGTGGTGTAGTGGTTATGCCTTGGACTTCAACGTGTGCACTTGGAAACCACGAGCTGCTCCGTGAGAGAAGGATGAGGCTTTCTCCTCCCATGACAACTTACAGTCTCCAAGGCGTGGCGGCACAGAGGCGCCGCCTGCTGCTGTCACACTCATGGTGCCCTTTCACCCAGTGCCTCCCCAACCTGGGCAATCTCTCTGCCTGGTGCTCTGTAGCAAGCAGGGTCTACTTTCTATCAAAATATGAAATTATGGAGGCAAAGTTCAGTGCGCCGACAGATGCAAGATGGCAGAACGAAAGATCAGAAAATCAAGAGAAGGTGCCTGCCAGCTGGAGATCCAGAGCAGGTTGGAGGTCTATGAGCAGGCCGGAGACCTGGAGCAGGACGGAGACCTGGAGCGGGATGGAGACCTGGAGCGGGACGCAGACCTGGAGTGGGATGGAGACCTGGAACTGAGCCCACGTCTTCTCTTGGCTGTGGATACTGAGATGAGTCAGTTTCTCAGGACATCCTCAGCCGATGGCAGCAAGGTGGTCACACTGCCCTCGAATCCCTTTCCAAATCCAAACATCAGAATTACAGCCCAGAGCGTACAGGAAGGTGTGTGTGTGTCGGTGGGAGGGGTGGGGGCAATGGCTTGGGAGGAGTACATTGCTGACTGCATAACCCCACTCAAGGGGAGTGAACAACGAAACTGTCTTTGAATGGATATAGTGGATGGTGTAAAATACGGCAAAAATAAATCAGGGGTGGGGTAAAGGGGAGCTGTTACCAAGGAAAAGGAAAAGAAAGAAAATGTTTGGAAACTGATTGTGGTAGCACTTGTACAATACTACTTCATGTGGTTGAACTAAGGAATTTTATATTATCTGTAAGAGCTCCCTATAAAATGATTAAAAAATTTTTAATTTACAGTGTCCAAAACCCACAGGGGCAGTTCTACCCTGACCTGTCTGATAGCTGGGAGTTGGAATGAGCTCGACGGCAGTGTGCCTTGATTTGGGTGTGCAGTGCCCGTGGGACAGCCGGTAGGCACCTAGATCTGTGTGGAGCCCACGGTTAAGAGCTGGGCAGGTAAAATTTGGTCAGGAGGCCCGGGCTGTATGGATGTGCTCAATTCATAGCCTAAGAAGAGAGAGGTTCACATCCACCCAGGAGTGCCTTGGAAGACAGGCTTGGCATTCTTCTCCCCCAAAGACCATAGTTTTGAAAACTCTACGGAGGAATTTTCTGCACACGTGGGAGCAGATTCCACAGCACCCAAGGGCAGCAGCAGCAGCGTCAGCACCGTGCGAGCGCAGCACTGCCCAAAGGCAATGGAAAAAGACGACAGGTGTAGGGCATCTTGGGCTATTAGCGTTCCACATTGATCATGCAGGGAGACCTGGCCAAAGTCCTCATGTCATAGTTGATCACAAGCTGCCTAGAAGACTTTCAAACTGAAGACAAATTTGCCAAAAAGTGAAAAGTTAATAATAATAACAGTGGGGGGGGGGGATAAAGACTTATTTTTACTTCCTTTACCCTGCGTCCATCAATGTAAATGCTAAGTTATATGCGGCTTACATAAATTGAAAGTTTTACTATCTGCCATCTCCCACCACTTGAAAGGGTTGGCTTGAGTCTCTTTGGGATGGATGCTCTCAAGAGTCTCGATGTTATTTTTCATTTGTTACTACAGCCTGGAACATCACACAGTTATGACCACATGTCTTCTGTTCTCATTGTTTTACAAGCTTGGTCTGATTCCTCAAATCAAGTCTTTGGAGAGTTTCTGCAGCAAGCAGGACTTAGATGAGCACCAGCTGCAGAACTGTGCTGAGATTGGCTCGGAAATGGGACCTCGGATACTCCCGGACGCATGTGAAAGACTTACCATCAGCATGTCTGCCAAGCTACACAACGGGGCTGTGGGTGAGTCCAGACCACTAGACTCTACTGAAGCACTGCTAGCTGTACAAATGCTCCTTTGAAAAGTAGAGGAATCGATTTAAGTTACTTGAAATATCGATCACCCAGTGATCACATGCGCAGCTGCAATGTTGGACTCAATGCACAGCACGTTGAGTGTGCATGTGTCTACAAGAAGCTCGAAATAGCTCTAGAAAGCCAGGCTGCTGGAACAACTCGCCTTAAAATATAGAGAGAGACTTCTTCAACTCTGAACAATGTCCTTCCTCACCAAAAGTTGACTTAATAAGTTATTAAATAAATGATTTAATAGATACATGCAAAGATAGGATGACTTGCCATGTGGAATGGTAGAACACGATTCCTGAACTTTAAATAAATAATGATTTATTTAAACATTTCATTAACTTAAAAAAAATTTCTTTTCATTCATGTTTAAAGCAGAGTTTATTGGTATTGTTGGCTGGACAATTCTTTGTTCTGGGTGGGGATGGTCTTTCAGATTTGAGTGTGTTTATCATTGTCCTTGCTCTCTATGTAACTAACTCCTGCTGGACCAGGGAGCAAAATCACACCGGCCCCAGATGAGACAGAATGCCGGTTAAAATGAGACCCTGGGCTTCCTGAGTGTTAGGCAAATGTTTCTCTGTTTCCTTGTAGGGGATGGATTAAGGGTGTTCATAATCGCATGACAGGTAGGGAAAGTGGGGAAATAAGACCCCATAAGTGTTGGAAATAACACGCATTGGCTAGGATGTGAGAAAACTGGAATCGTGATATATTATAGGTGAGAATGTAAAATGGGACAACCGCTGTAGAAAACAAGTTGTAAGTTCTCCAAAAGCAAAATACTGACTTACCTCTTGAGCCAGCAGTCCCCTTCCTCCGTACGCACCCAAGAGTCTAAAAGGCAAGGACTTGTACCCCAATGCTTTTTCAGCCTCATTCACAAGAGTCAAAAGACGCAAACAACCCAAGTGTTCGTCGACAGATAAATGGATAAACTAACTGTGGGGCGCCCCTGGCATGGAATAGTATTCAGACATAAAGAGAAATGATGTTCTGGTGCCTGGGACAACCTAGATGAACCTTGAAAATATTACACTGAATAAAATAAATCAGACCAAAAGGAGAATTGTTGTATGACACACACCCCCAATAGATGAAATCTCTACAATAAGCAAAAGTATAGAGACAAAAGTTTATTTGTGATAACCAGTAACTAGTGATGCAGTGAGCTACACGTTGGGTTGTTAATCACATGGTCAGCAGTTCGAATCTACCAGCTGCTCCTCAGGAGTAAGCTGTAGCTCTCTACTCCCTTAACCAATTATAGTCTTGAAAACTCACAAGGGCAGCTCTGTCCTGTCCTATAGGGTCACTATAAGTTGGGATCTACTCAGTAGCAGTGAGTTTTGAGGAACTAGAAAAATGGAGGATGTGGAGTTATTGCTAAGGGGTATTGAGCTTCTCTGCAGGGTAATGAAAAACATTTGAGAATGGATAGTAGTGACAGTGCATAACATGGTGAATGCAAATAATATCACATGGCACACTTTAAAAAGGTC
>NW_022103920.1:37772295-37775032 GCF_000313985.2 Echinops telfairi
AGAGGAGCTGATACCAAGGGCTCAATAGAAAGTAAATGTCTAGAAAATAATGATGGCAACATATGTACAAATATGTCTGATACAATTGATATATGGATTGTTATAAGAGCTGCTTAATGATCATTTAATTAAAAAATTAAATTGTCTAAAAATAAAAATAACATGTATTTATCTAGATATGGAAAGAAAACATGCCCTAAGAGTTTGAATGCAGACAAAGTAATGTGTATAGTTTAAACAGGAAAGGCCTATGGAAATTTACTCTGTAGAAAAAATGTATTAGGATTTTTTTCCTTACTTTACATTAGTCATCCTTTCAGCAGGCACCTACCAGAGGCAGAGCTCCATTAGCACCACCTATACCATCTGAAAATTTACACTTAGTATTAGAAGCCCTGGTCACATAGTGGGTTACATGTTGATTGCTAACCACAAGGTCAGCAGTTCAAAACCTGCTTGGGAAAATTATGAGGCTTTCTACCCCTGTAATCAAATGGGATATCGGCTCACGGTGGAACTGTATTTGCATAGACTCCCCACACCTACAGTCTCCAGAGTGATGTATCATTGCAAAATTTGACGACATTGCAAGTGCAATCCCCTTATACGCCGGGGGGTGATTGACAACGATTTACTTTTCTGTTTCAATGAGTGTTTTGTTGCCCTGCCTTTAGTTTGCTTGGTTTTGTTTGTTTGTCTCTTGTTTTCTGCGATTCGGTTTGTTGCTGTTGTTGTGGTAGTTGGTCTTATGGGGTTTTGAATTTGTCATAATATGTCCACCAAAATAAACCAGAGTCATGCAGATGGATTATGGGCCCCCACTGAACTCTAGTCCCAATCCAAGAACAGTTGATTCTGATAACATGGCCTTGCTCGATACTGACCTTCATGAAATGATCAATGAAGATAAGGGTGCTACAGCAAAGTGTGGTGAAGAAAGCAGATGGTACCCGCCCATCAATCCGAATAGTACCTGGAGTCTCAGAAGCTTATATTCAAACAAGCAGTCATCTAAGCATGGAGTCAACTAAGTCCACATGGAAGAAGCACACCAGCTTGTATAAGCCAAAGGCAACAACAACAAAATTCAAATATAACAAAGGGAAAAGTATTGGAGCCTAAATTGTGAACACCTAATTTGTAGAAGGCTGTGGAGGACAGTGGGAGCCCAAAACCCCTCTGCAGAGCATGTAGCCTGATTAAGAAACTGGCAGATCCCCACGAAATTCTTCTAGGTGCAAGTATTTCTTGCTTGTTCCATTACAAACATTTCTTCCCTGGCTTCTTAAATATTCACAGTGGTCTTTCTTTCTTACCCACTATTTGTATTTTTATCTCTATATTATTGTCTGATCCTTACCACTTTACTTTCTTCTGTTTTTGTTTGTTTGTTTCTGTTTGTTGGGTTTTCCAGTTTCCAAAGCACCGAAGTTGTAGAGGCATAGAGACAAGAACTGATGCAAGGGTTTATAGGGGGGGGGGGGATATAGGGAGGGTGAGGGGGTGAGGGATGGAACAGTGTTTGTGGGAGGGGGCGGGAGCACTCTCTAGAACTGATGATGATTGCACACTCATTTTAAAATTGATTTAGCCCTGGGGGAGAGGGAGGAGAAAATGTTCTAAAGTTGATTTTGATAATGATTGTACAACTCTTCTTGTTATGATTGAACTATTGTGTGATATGTGGATTAAATGCCAATATAAAATTTTTTTAATTTGCTGCCTTGGAAAGACAATGGCAGTTTTATTTGGTCCTTTAGGGTCATAATGAGTCGGAATTGACCCCCTGGCAGTGGGGTAGAGTGAGTGTATAGAGTGTATTCTAATCCCAGCTGAGGAGCCCTGAGTAATGCAAACGATGAATGTGCTCAGCTACCAACCCAAAGGTTGAACGTTCAAGTTCATTCCAGGGCACCTCGGAAGAAAGGCATGGTGATCTACTTGTGTGGGGGAAATCAGCCATTGAAAACCCTGGGAAGCAATGTTCTAGTCCTAGGGCTTGCCAGGAGTCAGAGTCAGTAAGTGAAAGGAGCCCTGGGGATGGGGAGGTTAAAACAAGGCACCTGGGAGGAGGAGGAGAAAGAGGACAGCATTGCCCCCACAGGAAGAGCTGGCCCCATGCTGGGCTTGCAAACAACTTGGGACTCATTTTGTAAGCCACCCGTTCATGAGGATACAGTTGGGGCTTTGGTTCAGAATTGATCATTTAGGCCCCACGGCCATCGGGTCCTCTGTTCACAGTGTAAAACAACTAGTGGGGAGCCTGTCCCCCACTGAAACTAAAACTCAGGCACCAAGAAGACCTCCAGGCGGGTTGGTTCCCCTTTCAGGGGGGTCCCGGGAGGTGGCACATCCTGCTGGTCATTCCTGGGCACAGTGGCCAGGTCCATCGTGAGCTTGTCCTCGTTTTTCTGGCTTCAAAATGTTGTGACCTTCCTGAGCTACACAGGGGGTTCTGTGCAAATGCTCAGACGCAGTCACAGGATCTGTCATTGACCAGGGAAGGGTTGAGCCTCTGCTATCTTATCTGAGAGAGAAAGAGAGAGAGAGAGAGAGAGAGATCTGACCACTTCGAAAAGGGTTCATTTATATATATAGTTGGGGGAGGGGTTGTTGCTTTTGTTTTTAATCTAAGAATTCGAATCCTAATATCAGTGAAAGTTGAACTCATTGGAAACATGTTAATTGATTGATGACAACAATATATGTAAGGCCATCCCCCCCCCCCCCCCCCCCA
>NW_022103920.1:37775291-37794625 GCF_000313985.2 Echinops telfairi
GGTCTTTCTCCTGACGTGCCTCCAGGTAGACTCGACCCTCCAACATTTCAATTAGCCACCTCTCGATGTGGCGTTAACCATTTGCACCACCCAGGGACCCCCCCCATGATAAGTTAACTCACTGCCATTGGTTGAATCTGACTCACAGTGACCCTATAGGACTGAGGAGACCCGCTCCCTAGAGTTTCCAGTTTGCACATCTTTATGGGAGCAGACAGCCTCCTTTTTCTGCTGAAGAGTAGCTGGTGGATTTGGAATGCTGACCTTGCTGTGTGAAGCCCAACCAGTAACCCACTACGCCACCAGGGTTCCCTATGGCAAGTTAAAACCAAAACACACTGCCATCGACTCGATGCAGACTCCTAGGACAAGGTAGAACTCCCCCTGTGCATTTGCAAGACTACCATTTTTCCATTTTTCCAGAGTAGAAAGCCCCATCTTTCTTCCGAGTAGCCACCAGTGGTTTCGAACCACTAACCTTGAGGCCAGCAGATCAATGCATAACTGCTACATGCCCTTGGCTCCACCATGGCAGGTTAGAGAATGTGCAAAATCATACTTATAAGCCTTTCATCCCCACACTGCTCAGGACCCCCACCCCCAACCCAACAGAGCTTCTCTTTGCTTTACCCAGCATGTCAGTACCACCCTCAAGGGGCGTCAACCTCTTTATGTGACCAAGTCACCAGACAGCGCTCCTGCCGCGGGGAAGTGACTGGCCGCCACTGCGATCGGTGCCTGGCCGGATATTTTGGATTTCCGGAGTGCCGCCCTTGCCCTTGTAATGGGTTTGCAGAGCTTTGTGACCCCGAGACAGGGTCACGCTTTAACTGGGGAGGCTTTACAACTGGACGCAACTGTGACAGGGAAGGAGTTGATTGATATGTACTTTTACTTATTTGTTTTCTTTGGTTCTAATCCCGAGACATTCTCTGGAGGGTCACCAGGTAGAAATACAATAATAGTTAAGTGTGAAATGAACATGACTGGGGGCCCGGCGGTAGAACATTGTTCCATCGTCCTTCACAATCATTTCATGAGCCAGAAAATATCTGATGAAATTCATAGCCCACGTGGTGCTGGCACTTTGCTCTTTATGGTCCTGAGCTGTGATCTATAAATCAGGTGCTACTGGAGTAAAGGCAAGCACTCTACTTTGGGACGTTCACGATTTAAAAATAAAAAAGGAAAAGCTTTTACAGAGCATGTGATCGTGTCCTGAAATATTCCCAAAGGATCATCAGTCCATCCGGGCTCGCCTGTGAGCCTGTCCTGGGAACATTTTAGAAAAGGTAAATTGCCTTGACAGGTGCATCGATGGTTACTATGGGGACCCTGCTTCAGGGCCAGCCTGCCGCCCGTGCCTGTGCCCAGATGCTCCCACCAGCAGGTGGTTTTTTGCCCATTCCTGTTATCAGACTGCTCAGAGCTCGGGCGTCATCTGCAACTGCCGTCCAGGCTATACAGGTATGCAGCACAGAGCATCACGAGCGCTTCCATCCGACCTGCACTGCCGCCTGAAACGTGTCCCCGGGTTCACGGAAACTTGTGGGACAAGTGAGTGGTCTAGGATAGGGGATAAGCAAACCGTTAGAAGACAGAGCGTGGTAAATTGCTGCATTACTGAACAAACAATTGCAGTGCTTCAAAAAGAAAGAACTCATTCCCGGAGCTGTACTTGTTTCTAAATGATGCTCTGGAACACCAACTCCCCAAACAAGATCAAGTGAATTGATCATTGATCATTTTATTTATTTTCTTAATTTACTATTTATTGTCAGGTTATTAAGATTTAAGTAAATTTGCATTTTAGTGTAATCAAGCACTCATGTTTGGGGGGATACAAGTAATCAGTCTGACTGATATTACAAAGGCTTCACTGATGTTCTGTGGTCGATAGCTTGAGTCAGTGTTTTCAGGCCTTCATTTGGCCCGCGGGACTTTGTGGCTTAGACAAAAGGTCAACTGCCTTGAACCAAAAGGTGGGCAGTTTGAACTCACCCAGAGGTGCCCCTGAAAAAAGGCCTGGCGATCCGTTTTAGAGAGTCAACATCATGAAAACCCTCCACGGTCCAGAACTCTGTGCACATGCAGTTGCCATGAGTTGATTTGACAACAACTGGTTTGGGGGCCTTGTTGTTCCAGACACTGTAAATGTCCTCATGCGGAAGTGGCATCTGTCACCCAGGCAACAGCAACAACAAAACGTTGTTTTGAATAATTTTAGCATAAGTATGACTTAACACACACAGGAGAAGCGTATGAATTCCACCTGGTTTAAACATGTTTTAAAAAGATAACAGTATTCTTTTCCCCAGTGGCAACTACAGCCTTGCTAATAAATCACCATAGCTAATATTTTTCCTTGCTTGTTATTTCTAAGGTTACATATGTCTCTAGAAAATTTTACCTCCTCAGCCTTTCCTCCCCGCAGAGTTTGGCTTGGTTGATCAGTTTTTAGGAAGTGAGGCCATGTGTTTGATAAGAGCGTCTGTCCTGGTGGGATGAACCAAAATGCGGGAAGTACCACAGTTCAGGCACCTAAACAACTGCCCTTGCCTCGTAGGTGGGAAGATAAAGGGCATGGTTGGACAGAAGGAGTGGCCCTTCCACCCAGTGCTTACTAAAAACACGCTCAGGGGCTTGTCCATCAAGGAAATAGCAATCAGTTCACCGTCTTCACTTCCAAACGCCTGTCTCAGGCTGTTGACATTTTTCTTCTTCTTCAAGGCTGCTTCCTGGTGCATCTTTTAACCATGTCTCACCTGCAGAAGCAGGTGAGCAGAGAGCACAGGTGCTGAGATGGTGTGTGCTTTTGGCAGTCCCTAGGGCTCTCGGTATCCTTGCCCAGCACCCTATCTCAAATGTGTGGGTTCCTCTCCGGCCTTCCTTATTCAGCGTCCATGCGTCACATGGGTGGGAGGTGACCAAGCCGTGGCTTGGTCAGGCGCGCCACAGTCCTCCAGTGGCCTCCTTGCTCTTCAACACGAATGTAAAGAGGTCTTTGGCAATGTTGTGCTCAATGCCAGGCCTCATTTGTGCTCTTGACCATGGCTTCCGTGGGCATTGGTGGTGCCTAGGGAAGCCCAATGTGTCTCTATTTACAGCAACAGTCCCTGTCCCTGCACCCACCCCACCCCACCTCGCAACCCTTTCTCTCTCCTCCCTCATGCAGGGATTCAATGTGGAGAATGCTCTGCGGGTTTCTGTGGAAATCCAGGAATCTCAAGAACACCTTGCCGGCTGTGTGCCTGCAATAACAACATCGACATCACGGACCGGAGGCCTGCAGCCAGGACACTGGGGAGTGCCGGAGATGTCTGTACAACACTTGGGGCCCGAGCTGCCAGCTCTGCAAACCGGGCCACTTTGGATCAGCACTCAATCAGACCTGCAGAAGTAAGTCTACAAGGGTCCCCGTAGGAAATGCCACGCTGCACAGCCACTTACAGAGGGCTCACTCACGCTGGCCCACTCCCCGCAGGTGTGAGTGGCCCCCTTTGTGTGGCCAGGCAGCTGCCCTGAACTCAGTAGCGGAATCACTGGGTGGAATGCTGCCACCGAAGCAATGCACCCCCTCGGCGTGCCCATTTGCCTTTCGTGACTTTTGCCTTGGACACCTGGGACCCCATGTACCTGTGCCAGAATCCCCTGGGGGTGGGGAGGAGGTGCTGAACATGAGGATTCCTGGCTGTGCCTCAGACCCTGCATGGGAATCTGGGTTGTTGCCTGGGTGACAGAAATCTGCATGATGCCTAGCTCATCCGATGGTTTTAATAGAAAATCTGAGCATCACTGATTTAGAAAACAAGGGCTTGAGCCTTGCCAAGGGGAGACCGGCCATAAACTGCACGCTTTTAGGGAGACCTTGAACAGTTTCGTTCTCCCAAGTCAATGCCGTAGCCCATGGCTTCTAGGTCACTTATATAGGTGGTGAATGGACAAAAGGTTAGTAGTGGGTGATCCTACTTGTGGGCCTTAGAACATAAACCATATGAAGCGATATGAATCCCAAAGCATATGGAGCTCAGCCTTCTGAGATTCATTCATACAGCCTATATGATGACATCATTATGAGTAGGGTTAGTGGCTCCACTACCAAACAAAAGGGTTTTGGTTTGAACCTGCTCAGAGGTACCTCTGAAGACAGGCCTGGCGATCTGCTGCCGAAAGGTCACGACCTTGAAAACCCATTGGAGCACAAGTCTGCTCTGCCTGTGTGGGGTCACCAGGTGGGAATGGGGAAATGATACTTGCAGGCCCAGGAAGCTGCCCAGATCTAGTTGCCTAACTGCTGGCATGGTTGTTGGTTTTACTTCTGACCATCACTTTATGATCCCAGGATGCTCCTGCCACCCTTCCGGTGTGGATCCCAGGAAGTGTCCCTCTGGTCAGAGACCTTGCCTCTGTGACCCCACCACTGGCTCCTGCCCCTGCCTACCGAACGTCACTGGCCAGTCCTGCGACCGCTGTGCTGATGGATCCTGGAATCTGGTCCCTGGCAGAGCATGCCAGTTATGCGACTGCGACCCCCAAATGTCTCACAATAACCACTGTGACCAGGCAGGACACTTAAAACTCTACCAGGAGGATTCCTCCTGGGGCATAATCAGACAGGCCTCCACCCTCCAACTTCCTTTACGCCGTTTTGACACCCACCAGACTTCTCTGTTGGGTTACAGAATCCGTTGCCATGGCCGCTCAGAACTCCCAGACCATCTGCAAGGTTGTGGGGTTCAGTAGAGAAGCGAACAGCCTACAGGTGTGAATGATACGGTCCTTTCTCCCAGCGCTTCGCTTCAGCCATGCTGGCAAGCAAGCTTCTGGTCCTCTGCCTCCCGGCCACCTGCTCCGTTGGCCTCTGCCACAGTGAACCGGAAGCCTGCCTGCCGTGGCCTCCTGGCCTCCTCTGCTCCGTCTGGGGGTCTCAGTGCTGTCTCCTCCAGGACCACCTCAAGCAGTCGTGGCTCTTCTTTCTTGATGGTCCTGGGAGTCCACGCCCTGCTTCTGAGGGGGCTCACTCTTCCATGCCTAGGGGAAAGGCAAACTGACCAATGCCCTCTCTTAGTGGTTCACGCGCCCTAATTGCATGGCCCCATCTAACGAGTTGGTGAGAGTTACAACAGCGTGGGTAGGAAAGCCTTTCCAAATCATTTCACTTCAGCACAGGTGCTCAGTCTAAGAACTGAGAGTGAGACATTGTTCCGAAGAGGGAAAGAACTTCTTTAGCGACCATGAACCAGTGTTTTGACAGGCTCAGCCTGACACAGGCAGAGAGTTGACATAGACTCCAGAGTGAAGCTCACCAGAGAAAGAGCATGTGAGGCTCTCAGGAAGAAGCTTTGCCTGCCTCCGCTATCTCTCGGCTTCTCTGTGGCTGAGGGAGTCAGGATTCCTAAACAGAACAGCAGGGATGAACTGCCCTGTTCACACATCCACAGGGAAGACTCAGCCACTGAATGGTTAAGCAGACCTACTAAGCAGAATGAAAATAAGCAGGTGCCTCCAGAACCCATTGTTGCTGTTGCTGTTGTTGTTGGGGGCCATTGGGTCAGTTTCCACCCTCACTGGGTCTGTGGACACAGAAGGAAACACGGCCTGGGCCTGCACCGTCCTCACCACTGTTCTGCGTGAGCCCGTTGGTGCAGCCACTGGGTCCCTCCTTCTTCTCGTCCAGTCTCCCTCTCTTCCTGCTTCTCCGCGTTACCAAGCAGGAGGCCCTTTTCCCGGCCTGCCCTCTCCTGATGCCATGTCCACAGTGTGTGAGATTAAGTCTCTCCATCCTTGCTTCGAAGGAGCGTGATTCTTCCGAGAGAGATGTTTGTTCTGTTGGCAGCCCTGGATACTTTCAGCCTCCTTCTCCAGCACCACAATTCAAATGCATCTTCTGCTTTTAATTACCAAGTGCTTTCCGTGTTACTGTAAGTCCAACACCCACTGTTCTAAAGAATACAGCTGACCGTAATTCCACATTGTTGAATATGTAACTCGTGCTAGTTAACTGCACATGTGATTTTTGGTCAATAAAATAATGTACATGGAATGTTTACAAAGAGTATTGTATCACTTGTGAGGAAAAATTATTTTCTGATACTATGACTAGGGGTTTTTTTGTTGTTGTTTAATGAATATACTCTTTGAAATTCATTTCATATTCATAGAAATTAAAGGGGAGAGGAGGATAAAGCCACTGAAAATATGTATGTATGACATTTTACAAAGAGTCAAATTTGGAATACCAGGGTTTAAGTGGAATCAAAACACTGGCCTAAGAAGCCAGAGTCTTTCCAAATCGAGAGCAGGCCTCACCTCTCATTTCAGCTCTCATGTTCCACTTCTTACTCAAAGGTCAATTCTCAGGTCATTCTTAAACACAGAACGTGTGTCCTCCTCTCTTCCTTTCTCTCCCCTCCCCTACATATACCCACTACCCCCCCCCCTTTTTTAATTAACCTTTTCAGTTGAAAATAGATTCGGATTTACAGGGAAGTCATGAAAATTGCACTGTTCCGTGTACCCCACACAGAGTTTCCACTGTTAGGAACATGTGCCTTCCTGGGGTGCCTTTGTCACGATGCATAGACCGATGCTGGTACGACATTATGGGCTCCTCCACACCGCATTCAGATTTCCGGAGCCTTTTAACGAATGTCCTTGTCCTGGCCCAGGAAATGTACAGGAAGCTACAGTACTTTTCATTATTGTGTCTCCTACGCTCCTCTGGACTGTGATGGTCTTCCAGACTTTCCTTGTCTTGAATAACCTTGACACTTGTGAAAAATACTAAGATAGTCCCATCCTGCTTTCTTTTGTGGTACACATGGTCCCTGGCTTTCACTAGTGGGAGTAATTGAGCGTGACGCTTGTGTATCTTTGACATTTCCCCATTTGTATGTCAAGTATTGGAACATCCCTCAGATGAAACTTGCCAGATATTTTCCTTAGAGTTAAACCAGAGTAATGTGTCTTTGGGAGGAAGACCACAGAGGTCGGGGCATTTTCATCACGTTATAGTGAGATCCATAATATCAACATGGATCACTATAAAGGAACAGTGGGTCAAGCATTGGGCTGCTAGCCTTAAGATTGACCACACAAACCCACCAGCCACTCCAAGGGAGAAAGATGAGCCTGTTTGCTGCCATAAAGATGTCGTTTCAGAAACCCAACGAAGTAGTTCTGCTCTGTCCTGTAGGGTCAATTTGAGTCAAAATCAGCTCAACAGCAATTGGTTTGGTTTGGTGGGTCGTCAGGTGATAGTCCAATACCATAGAGTTCTCCATCGCCTCCTAAGCATGTGACAGTTGGACCATGGTCGAGATGATGCCTTTGAATTGTGGTCCTGGAGAAGAATATTGAAAGTACCATGGACTGCTGAACGGACAAAACAATCTGTCCTGGAAGTAGTACAGCCAGAGTGCTCCCTAGAGCAAGGATGGCAAGACTTCGTCTCACATGCTTTGGATGTGTTGTCAGGAGAGACCAGTCCCTGGAGAAGGGCATTATGCTTGGTAAAGTGGAAGGGCGGTGACAACCAGGAAGGCCCTCAACAAGATGGTCTGACACAGTGGCGGCCTCAGTGGCCTCCGACAAAGGAGCCGTGATGAGGATGACGTGGGACCGTGCAGTGTTTCCTTCTGCTGTGCACAGGGTTGCTACGGCTCAGAGCCGACGCAGGGGCACCTAACAGCAGCAAGTTGATTGTGTTGTTCCCATGGTTTCTGTCTTCACCTAGTGGGAGCCATTTAGGGTGACTCTGGTGTCCCTTTGACATCGCCCTCTTAATGTAGACATTTTTTATTTTGTCTTTGGGGCACATTTTCGCTTTCGGGCATGACAGGATGCTCCAGACTCATCCTGTATGCTTCCTAGCCCTGAATCAGCCATTCCTCCAAAGGACCTCATCGTCATCTCTTATTGAAGAATGGTATTAGAGACTTAGACCTGGGTTCTCCATGACCATGCCCTTGTTATATGCTCCCACCTTTTCCCTCCCCAACAGCCAATCGTGGAGCAAGCTCGTACATCTCCACAGGACTGCTTGGCTTCCCAATCCATGAGGGATTCCTAATGATTCTGCTGTCACTGTCTGGCACACTTCACAGAACTTATGACATCGTGATTCCCGCAGCAATCAAGGACGATCACAGTCCAGTCAATGAGGTCAGGGCCAGCCCAGGAAACTGAAAATCAGCTAGCAGTGCTCTAACCAACTAGCCTCTCTCGACAAGGATTGTCAGGTCCTTAGGGGACCTCTTAGGAAAGGTTGAAGCTCTTTGATTGGAAAACAGAGGCACCACGGCCATTCACAGCCCAGGCAGCTGAAACAACCATTGATAAATGCCTCTGTCTGCCAGGAGGTGGCCCCGGGGGCATGCCCAGAGAGAGATCCAAGCATGCAGTCCAATATTTTCATCAGCAGTTCAGATGATGTTAGAGAAAAAAAAATGTTTATCAGATTGAAAGATATTTCAAAGTTGTAAGCTAATATACTACAGTCAGAATACAATTCAAAATCTCCCAACCTGCTGATATGTATGCTGGAAGCAAGAAGATGACATGTTAACAGGGTGAAAGTAAGGGTTTGCAGTTGGTTTCTAGAAACCCCTTGCATAAGCACAGGATTGGAGTGGTAACTTGCACCGACTCATGTGAAAAACATCAGGATTTTTGTGGTGCACAGACTTTAGGTGAGCCGGTAATACAACAGGGCTGCCAATGGGGTGATGCCAGTTCAGGCTAGAGTAGGGGGGGGTGTTGCTCTTTTTCAAGGAAGCCATTGTCCCATGGTCCCTTGGCAACTCCAGAAGCACTGCCGTCCTTTCTGAGGACTGTATTTTAATAGACTGACAGTTAGTGTTGACAATATATTGACAAACTCGTGCGTGTCCAAAGGAAGACAACCAGGAAAGAGAATAGAACGGTGGACAGCGCCATGCTCGAGGTTTGAAGGCATTCTTTCTCCAGTTGGGAAAAGAACTGTAAGGAAGAAGAGAGGGGTGTCTGTGTTGTGCAGTTTTGAAAGGTAGGACTCTAAGCAGGGAGAACGAGTAACGAGGAAGCAGACTCTGCATGAGTATAAGAGCGTAGCCCAATAATCAAGCACAGCCCACTGCCCATGACTCCCCCATCCATGAGCAGAAGAAGTCTTTGTGAGACGAGCTCCCGAGATGGGTGGAAGCTAGGAGGTCGAAGCTGCTTTTACTTTATTCAAGTTATTGATTCACTGGAAGCATAATTATAAAGTTGTCGTTTAAGCAGGCATGGCCCTGTACAATTTACAATTGCAAGATTACAACAATGGTGATCTGCTTCACATTTTTCTTCTGTTAATTATTTAACCTTCTTGGTTTTCAGAAAGGCTGGTCGTGAAGCCCAGTCGAGGAGGTGCAGGAGATTCAGTTTTTCCCAGCATACAGCTAAATAACTGATGTTGAACAATTAAGCCCCAAACATAAAAAAGAATATTTTTAATGCTGTTTTGTCAAACAACAAATACCCAACAAACCAGTCAATTGGTAAAAGAAACAATCTACATTCCCTATTTGGGGGGGAAAAAAGTGAGTGGCCACATGAATCGATAGTGTGAGACCAGGCCTTTGGTCCTTCTTGCTCCCTCCTGGGAAAGCGCTCACAGCTGTAGATGGAAAGAATGTGGCTCCTCTCCCGGCTGTGTTTTGTTTTCATTTACAGCTGTGGATGTTTCCCAATTGGGGGCCACCTGTCCTTGACCGGCTGGGAGCAGGCGGTAGATTCAAGAGCCCTAAGCCAAAAAACATTCCCTGTGGTCCTTGGTATTGTCGGGGGTGGTTGCTGGCCGTGGGAATCAGCTTTCCTCTGCCCCGCAAAACCGGAAGGTCCAAAACAATGGAGGGGGGCGGGGTGGGGGCGGGCATGGCGCCGGTTAAAATGATTTTTTTTTTAATTTTTTTAGATCATCGAGGTTGTCACTTTCTCACTCATGCCTCTTCTCATGTTCTCCCAGGTTACGGGCCAGTGTCTGTGTCCATTGGGCGATGGTGGGAAACGCTGCACCGAATGCCAGGACAACGACTCCGGTGGTCCACCGGGACCGTGCCTGCGTAAGTACTGGTAACTCAGAAAAACCCTGAGCACCACCAGCCTGGCCCCACCCGGGCTGCGCTTCATTCCTTCTGATTCGTGAAACAGTTTACTCGGTGGGTGCTTTTAACGAGCTAGAAAATCTACAAAATTGTATCTGCTATTTCTGGAGTCCTGTAAGAGGGACTCTTTTGGCCTTCGTGAAAAATCTTTAGCTGATATTAAATGGGTGGCCTATATGTAAATTTCTCAGAGTCGTCGCAATGGGACAGAACTCCGGGCGCACGACTTGGCCCAGGGATGGTAGGAAGCCAGTGAAGGGGACATTTCCTCCAGCGACTCCCATGACTCCAACTCTATTCTGGATTCACTTACTCAAAAAGCCTTCGGCCATGTCTGCTGAGTGCTCTGGGGGAGCGAGTCAGGCAAGGCCCTGTCCTTGTGGAATTGGAGTCCCAGTATCGTCATCCCATGATTAGCTCTCACAGGATTTAGCGCAGTGCCATGATGGGAACGTTCTGAATCTGTGTTGTCCAAAATGGTAGCCACTAGCCAGTGTGGCTATCGGGCCACTTGAAAAGTGGCTGGTACAACTGAGAAAGGAAATGTTTGTATCTATGTCATTTTAATTCGTCTCAATTTCAATCGCCCCATATGCTGAGATAGAACAACTTAGATTTACAGTCAGGGTTGGGTCTTGGTGGTGGGAGTTTTGAATCTCCACTTTAAACCCACTTCCGGAGGAAGTCCATCCCCCAAATCCCATCAGACATGACGGTCGTTCCCACCAAGCACATAATGTACTTTCCCTTCTCAGCTCAGTCACAAACGCACTATGGGGGCAGAACCACAGCCACGATTTTCTTGCTTCATTCAGCTACGCAGGCTCGATGCTTCCCCCTGAATCTTTCCCACTTGGTTCTCTAAGTGGAGTTGCTGCTTTAAGAAGACAGGGAGGAATTTTGGTTCTCGGAAAAGCTTGCCTTAGAGAGCCACTTCCTTTGTGTCCCTCTAACATTCCCAAAGCCTTGTTTTGTCACCGTGCTTCCATCCCCACGGCTGACTCGGGAGAGGAAACATGGCAAATGGTCAGCTCAGGCCACAGACCCCGGTTCAGCTCCTGGAAGAGGAGGCTAACGAGGGAGTGCCTTGGGCTCCAGCCAGGGAGATGACCTAACACCATCCCCTCAGGGATCCTGTGAGGCCTCTGGACCAAAGCGGACGGTGCCAGACACAGATGGCACCTGGCTGGGGGGCCCGGTGTGCTAATCCAGTTTTGGTTGTAATTGGCATTCTCATTCTCCCGTGGGCAGGGGCATGACAAGTGAAGCATTGGTAAGCTGCTGATTCCTTCCCATTCGTCCACAGAACTACGCCAGTGGTTCTCTAGCCTTCTAGAAATTGCTACCGTGTCAAATACCCATCCTTTATTTTCAGGATAAGTCAGAAACCTAGCTCCTTCAAAAGTGGGCATTTTGGAAATGATGATTAGGACAAAGGGAACAGGCCTTTGATTTGCGGATAAAAGGTTTCTCCTTCAAATAGGAAAGACAATATGGACAGGATTTTCCTAAGGGAAAATGTGGTCATGCGAGTTCTTAGAGAGTTCTGCCTACATCAACCCTCAAGAGCAGAGTCACTAGGACAATAGCCCCCTTCACTGGGCTAGGTGCAGAACCCACACGGGCACACCACAGGCACGCAGTCAAAGTGACAGCCACTGTTGCTCACCTGTAAGCCACGGGCCAACTGGTTGGAGAATGAAGAGAGGGTTGCTGTCCTTGGGTGACCAGTGCGCAGACAGCCGGAAGTATTCTAGTTCACAATGTTCACCCAAGAAATGCGAGACGGCAGGGCTCTTGGGGCAGGGGCGAGAACTTTGTTCCTGCCTTAGTGGTAAACAAAAAGGCCAGATAACATTCTGTGTTCCTCCTCTCTTCCTTTGTAACATGTGACTGCAACCCAGAAGGTTCCCAGATGCCCACATGTGACCGGGACAAGGCCACATGCCTCTGCCAGGAGGGCGTTGGTGGCCAGCAATGTAATCACTGTGTCCAGGGTCACAGCCAGGAATTCCCAGCTTGTCTGCGGTGTCACCCGTGCTTTGATCTATGGGACCGCACCATTGCTTCCCTCTCCCCAGCAGTGCAAGGGTTAATGAGGCTGGCTGTCACCATGGAAGATAAAAGAGGGACGCTGCCCTTCTGTGAGGCTGACTTCAAAGACCTTCAAGAGAACATGTCCGAAATAGAAAGGATTTTGAAACATCCTGTTTTCTCATCTGCGGACTTCTTAAGGGTCCAGGGTTATCAAGACTCTGTTAGGTAAGAGCTGTGCTCCAGCAGCAGGCAGGTGAGGGTCTGGCTCACCTTCACCCCCGCTGACCTTTCACAGTTGCTTGCAGTCTGCACTTTACAAAGGTGTCTATGTTGACCGTAGGCAATTAACAAGTGACTTGGTTTAATAACCAGGCTGGTTATCTTGCTGGTCTGGCTTTTTCATACCCAGTGAGGGTTTCATGTAATTTTTCTAGATGCCAATGATAATGACCAAAATAGGATCACTAGTATATCCCAATAAAAATCGAATCATCATCATCATATGGGAATCACTGAACAGATTCATGGGCCCCAAGCCCAGAGCAGCTGAAAGACATGAAATGGGAAATCTGGTCATTTTGAATACAAATAACGTGTCTGTCAACCACACACTCAGAAAACTTGGTAAATCTCCCCAAATTCTTCCCTTGTTTCGAAGGCCGTGCATGGATGTGAAGTCTTGTAACAGGAATCACAATTCCTTCAAAATGTATGGTCATTTAGGTTACATGTCACGGAGTCTTCTCTTTATGATTGAGACAACGTCTTATGACTAAGTTGGCTGCTATGGGACAAGAGTTAGAAAATCACAGTTCAGTGGCCAAATCTAACCCATCGAGGAAAAGAGAGTTTCTTTGAGACACTCCACACCCATCTATTTACGTATTGTCCGTAGCGGCTTTCCTTCTACCCAGGAAGGGATAAATAGTTGCAGCCAGGTCTTACCATCTTCAATGTGCAAAATGTTTACTGACAGGCCCTTTACAGAGCTGATCTGGGCGGGGTAAAATCAGGATGAGCTGGGTGTTGTTCCCACCCTCAGAGAAAGTAACAATGGCTATCCAGTGCATTTCAGCCACTGGTGACTTGTACATCTCAGGGTAGAACTGCACTTCATAGGGTTTCCAAGAGCTGTGGGCTTTGCACAGAAGCCAGACAGACCTTGCCCCCAAGGGCCCTGGGGTAGATTTAAACTGCCAGCCTTTCACTGTGTGTGCCACCCAGGGGCTCCACAGAGCAAAATAGCTCCTGCATTAAAGAAAGTTGAAGCCGTGGAGGAGTTTTGTGCTATGTGTACCACATATGTAAATATAAGCCTATTCATTATCAATAGCCATATATTCCAAGAGCTACATGGTAATTGCCTGGAAGGTCCACAACAAGGAAGACAGAGCCCAGCTGGTGGTTCAAAGGGAGGTGACCTGCATCCTTAATATACCAACAGGGCCGGACAGTCTGGTGTGGACAGATTATCTAATGTCTCCAGGCTTCCATTTCTTCAGAAAAGAGGGTCTCCTTTTAATGGGATTCTTGTGAGAACGACTCAGGACAAGCCAGTTAGCGGGGTGTGGGGTACATAGTGCTTAAGGAGTGTCAACCATGATAAATGTTATTATTCACTTAAAGAATTTTAATTGGGACCATTGGAGCCTGAAAGACTAGTCTCTAGAGGAGAAGGGAGAGTTAGAGCAGAAAGGCCAAGAAGCAATAGTTAATGTTTTGTACTTGTTCCAAGATACATTAGTCCCATAAAATCTTGAAAGATTTGCAACCACCTTCCCCATCATTAGGGGATATATATATATCAGCGGAACCAACTCTAGGCTGGGCCAAGCAAAGCCAAAGCAGGCCAAAGGTGTGCACCATCCCAAAAGAGTGTGCTGAAAAAGACCACGCCCAGGGGTACATTCTCCGACCAGGAGGTCTCCTTGTCACGTGTGGGAATTGTAATTAAAACCCCATGCAGCAGTAGCAGTGAAAGGAATCTTGCTGAGAGCAGAGTTAGTCTATGGGAGAACCGATTTTTACCTAGAGGCTGGGGGAAGGGTTTGTGTCAGTTAACATGTGCTGAATGCCTGATGCAGACCGGACCTCTAGGTACATCTAAGTGAACCAGATCTGAACACATGTGTTGAAACCCCAAGCAAAAGGAAGCAAAGCATACACAGTTACAGCAGATTAATTCGAAAACCACTTTACCTTGCATTTTGATCACACTTAAATAAATCAGTGCTAGAAGTTTTAGCACAACACAATGGCAATGGGTGGGTGGTAATGGTGAGGGCTATTTCCCCCTCCAAACTATCAAATATGATAGAAGCGTAACCACATTCACCTTCATGGGTTCCTCATAGGGAACTCATCAGGCAGCTCAGTGAGCCACTGAACATAGTGCATGGATGTCAAGATCTGAACAAAACCATAAGATGACTGAAAAATGAAACTGACCTCTTACTTGAAGTCTCTCAGGAGGAAATTGATTTGCTAGCCTATCTCAGGAAGCGGAATGAACTGGAAAGAGATGGCCCAAACAAAATTTAAAATGGTCAAATGAAAATCTGGGAAGAAAGACTCTCTTCTAGTTGAGGATCCCTGATATTGAGGGTGCAGCCCTGGGTTACATGTTGGACTGCTAACCGCAAGATCAGCAGTTCAAATCCACCAGCCGCTCCAAGGGAGAAAGATGAGATGCTCCCATAAAGAGCAGGTTGGAAACCCAAACAAGCAGTTGCACTCCAAAATCAGCTAGCTGGATGGGTTGCTATGAGTCAGAATCAAAACAGTGACGGTGGGTGGGTATGATGGGGCTATTTGCCCCACCAAACGATCAAATATCATACACGTTTAATCACACTTACCTTCCTTGTTTCCCCAAAGGGAACAAATCATGCAGCTAAGTGAGCCACTGAAAACAATGCATGAATTTCAAGATCAGAACAAAACCAGAAACTAACCTCTTACTTGAAAACCTTCAGGAGGAAATTGATTTGCAATCCAGTGCCCAGAATGCAAGTATCTTGGGTAAGAGAAAGTGCACTTCTGCTGTCTGTTTCTGCACAAAATTTGATGAAATCTACAGCATAGTCCCATTAGTGAGTCACCCTGTGCTCGCCACTGTAGTCCCTGAGCACTTCAGGAGTGAAAATGTACCGGTCAAGGCATGATTTGTCCATAAATGTGGCAACTTTTCTGAGTCTATATACCATTTTCGCCAAATTTCAAGGAAGCTAGCAATGTCTGATACTAAACAAATACTAAGACCTAAAATAGCCTTCTGGAGCCAAACCCTTCAGGGATCTTAAGTCATCAGCACTCAGCCATTCTGATACGGGAACATCCCTATCTGGGGTTAAGTCCTTCTGTTTTCAGCAAGCCTGGGCACCAAGGAATAGGAAGCAAAAAGGAAACAAACATGTCCCCCAAAGAACTCAGTAGAGGGGCCGTTCTACCCTGCCCCATAGGGCCCCTGTGAGTCAGTGTTGACTAGAGGGCACTGGCAAAGACGACTCGGGATGATTGACAATGTTCTCTAACATGAAATGACAATGGTCTTTCTAAGGTGAACCAGATACTTATATAACCATAGCTCTATGAATGGAATTGGGGATTGCACTAATTCTAGCCCCAATCCAAGAACAATTAGTTCTTGTGGCATGGCGCTACTTGATGCTCACCCTTCTGAAGAGATCACTGAAGATACGGGTGTTATAGCACAGCACGGTGAAGAAACTAGATGGTTTCAAAAGCAGTAGCATCTGGGGTCTTTAAGGCTTGTCTTCAACAAGCGGCCCTTTAAGTAAGGTGTCCACTGAGTCCTCATGGAAGAAACACACCAGCCGGTGTGATCCAATTGTTGCAAATAATAAAATCCAAATCCGGAGGAGGGAATGGTATCAGAGCGTACATTGTCAACACCCAGTTTACAGAGAGTTGTGGATGATAGTGGAAGTTCAGAATTCCTGTGCAGGATCCACACGTGAACTAAACCTCTGGTAAATCCCTCTGATCATAGTTGAGGGCTGTGTGTAGCCCTGTTATCAGACAGAGAAGATAGTAACATCCACTGTAGCAGATATGGTTAGGTTAAAATATAATGTTTTATCATTTGATGTCCCTTCGGGCCCATTTTAAAGTTGTTTCAGCTGAAAAAACAAGTGAAGGGGAAATTCACTTGGATTAAGTCTGTAGTGAATCCCCTCTGACCGCAGACCAGAGATATGAATGGAATAGTCTAGCTATCATGCAGAATGTATTAGAAATGGATTTTTGTAGATGTAGCTAGGTTAAAATGTAGCACCTTTTAGAGCCCCCAATAAAATGATCTTTTAATGAAAAAATTAACACTTTTCATTTAATTTCCTTTTGATCCGTTTTAAATTTGTTCTAGTTTTTAATGTTTTCTGCTTTCTTTCCCATTGAGTTTTTTTTATCTCTTTTACTTTTTTGTTGTTGTTAGATTTCGGGGGGTTTCTGGGTTGGTTTTTTAAAAATATTTTTTATGTATGTGAAATCCAGGATAGGTAAATCTGGATTATTGCTTCCTTTTTTTTTTTTTTGCAGCTTTTTTTCAAATAAAAGATTCTTTTATTGGGGCTCTTACAACAATCCATATATTAATTATATCTAGCATATACATATGTTTTACATATGTTGCCATCATTATTTTCTAAACATTTACTTTCTATTGAGCCCTTGATATCAGCTCCTCTTTTATTCCTCCCTTCCCCCTCCCACCTTTGTGACACCTTGATAAATTATAAATTATTATTTTCATACCTTACTCTGACCACTTTCTCCCTTCCCCCGTGGTGTCTGTTGTTCCATCATGGTGTATGTGTCCATCATTGTGATCAGTTCCTCCTTCCTCCCCTTTTCTCCACACCTTCCCTCTACTCTCCTGGTATCACCACTCCCATTCCTGTTCCTGGATTCCATGTGTCATGAGCTCTTATCTCTTACCTGTACCCATGCACATGCTTCAGGCTAGCCCGAAGTGAAAAGCAGGACAGGGGTCATGATAGTGGGGGTGAGGAAGCCTCAAGGAACCAGTGGAATAATTGTGTGTTTCATCAGTGCTTTACTGCACCCTGGTTGACTCATCCCTTCCTGGTGTTCCTTAGGGGAACAACAGGGGACTTTGTGAGGGAATGGGAAGTTAATAACAATTAGTATAGGAATGAAGAAAATGTTCCAAACTTTATTGTGATTATGATTATACAATTCTTTTTTGTGTGATTGAACTAATGAACTGCATGTTATGTGAATTATATGCCAATAAAACTTTTTGGTTTTTTTTTTTAAAGAATCTTTCTAAATATAAAAGGAGGGAGTAAAAGAACTCTGTAGGGATTCGAGTCATGAACCATTCTAAATTAACTATCATCACGTCCATTCTGACTCAGCAAATGTATGTGGGATTTCTGATGGTGCAAACTTGTACAGGAGCAGATAGCCTCCTCCTTATCCCATGGAGTGGCCAGTAGGCTTGAACCACAGACCTTGTGGCTAGTAGCCCAACATCTAACCCACACCACCACTGCATATTTGAAGCCCTTGTATGTGTCCATACCAAATCCACTGCCAACAAGTCACAGAACTGTCCCGTAGGGTTTCCAAGGTTGTAAACCTTTACAGAAGCAGATGGCTACATTTTTCCCTTGTGGAGTGGCTGGTGGATTTCAACGGCTGACCTCTCAGTTAGCAGATAAGTATTTATCCACAGTGCCAGCAGGTGCCTTTTATATGGCATAGCTCTTTAAAATGAATTGAGTCATGCCAAACCCAAGACTGCCACAGCGGAGAAATGAAACCATACAGTAAGATATGGGCTAGGGTAGTGGTTCTCAACCTTCCTAATGATGTGACCCTTTCATACAGTTCCTCATGTGATGGTGACCCCCAACTATAACATTATTTTTGTTGCTACTTCATCACTGTAATTTTGCTGCTGTTATGTATCGGGTGACCCCTGTGAAAGGGTCGTTTGACCCCCAAAGGGGTCACGACCCACAGGTCGAGAACCTGCTGGGCTAGCGCATCTCCTGAGTTGAGCTCCATTTTACATTAGGAAACGTTATCAAGAGAAGCAGCACAAGCTGAGAGGCAAAGGGAAAATGCACAGGAAACCAATCTCTGAGCAAAAATCTTGACTGTTTTTCTGTATCCCTCTGTGTGTTCCTTTGTTTCAACTAAGATTTAACCTAGAACAGAAATGTTTTAAAATATCAGATCAGTGAAGTACCTTCCGGGAGAGAGGAGTGAAAGACCAGGAGTCCTTGAGAGCTACCAACAGCTAATGTGCTCGGCTGCAAACAGGATGTTTGGAAGTTGGTTCCCATCCGGTTCACCTCCTGCACAGCCACCAGCTATCTGTCGGTGGAGGCCTGTCAGTTGCTATGGTATTGCTCAGGTTTCAGCAGAGCTTCCAGACTGAGACAGACTAGGAAGAGAGACCTGGCGATCTACTTCTGAAAATCAGCCAATGGATACCGGGAGGGTGGAGGGAGGGTGGGGAAACCGGATACAAGGATCTGCATATAACCTCCTCCCTGGGAGACAGGCAACAAAAAAGTGGTGAAGGGAGACATCGGACAGTGTAAAATATGACAAAAGAATAATAGTTTATAAATTACCAAGGTTTCGTGAGGGAGAGGGGTGGGAAGGGAAGGGAAAAAAGGAGGAGCTGATACCAAAGGCCCAAGCATAAAGCAAATGTTTTGAGAAAGATGATGGCAACAAATGCACAAATGTGCTTGACACAATGGATGGATGTGTGTATTGTGATAAGAGTTGGACAAGCCCCCAGTAAAATGATTTTTAAAAAAAGAAAGAAAGAAAATCAGCCAATGAAAAGCCTATGGCTCATAACCATTGGACCCCCGAGATCTTGGGGGTAGCATAAGACTGAGCAACCCACTGTGCCATCGTGCGGAGGGCTGCCATGAGTCCAGGAAGAAGACCACCCCCAACAAAAAGGAAAGAATTTAATCTGACTCATGATCTGGCAAAAGGTGCCCACCGAGAGAACTGAAAAGCCATCCGAGGTGACCCCACGTCCGGCAGACTATAGTGAGCTGGCTCCAGGTGCATCCTCTCACACTGGAAACCTCCCGCAGTTCCTGGGGTTCCGCCAGCTGTCTGAGCCCGCCCTGGGAGGTAGAGGCAAGGAGGTGA
>NW_022103920.1:37798039-37799991 GCF_000313985.2 Echinops telfairi
ATACAATTCAATCGTTCAATCAATTGTACAATTATGGTTGTATAATTATCACCACCATCAGTTTTAGAACATTGTCTTCGTTCTTGTGCTCATTATTCTTAGCTACCCGTTTACCCCCAAGCCCTCTGCCAGCCCCTCAAGAAACCATTCATCTAGTTACCGTCTCTTTAGATTTATCTATCCTGGATTTCATATGCAGAAAGATATTTTAGAACAAATAAAAAACTAATCAGAAAACCAAGTAAAGCATTAAAAACTTCAATCAAAAAGCAGAAAATATTAAAACCAGAACAAATTTAAATGGATCATAAGGAAAATCGCATGATAGGGTGCTAAATTTTAACCTAACTGCACCTTCAACAATCTACTTACTGATTTGCTCAAGAACCTACCCAGTGAGTAAGACATGAAGGCAGGTCTCAATCCCACATCCGTGAACTTAAGTCTCAATCTTCTCTATATACTGTATTTCCGTTAGACTGCATTGAATGTATTCTACTTAAATGCAAGATCAAGGAAGAGAAGGTTGAATCTTTTCATTGATAGCTGAGACCAAGATAGTAGTCAAGCTATGGAATGATTATCCTTAATAACCAAATTATAATTTCATTTGTTTCCACAAAAGCTATCTTACTTCTATTTGTATTATTGTAGATTCCTCAAAGAACATCAAGAAGTATGTTCAGATATCATTCTCTTCTGAAAAGAAATCTAATGAAACATCTTCCATCTTAAGTAACTCTGAAAACACCAAAAACGACTCACTTAATATCTTAGATACAGTAACCTCCACAGGAAACTTGTCATTGGAAAAATTAAAGCAGATAAAGATACCAGGTATCCAAACACTGAATGAAAAGGCAAACAACTGAGATGTGATCAAAGTTTTTCTGATTTCCACTTGGTACACAAGTCTTTTCCATTGTGTTTCTCTACCTTACATTTTATTATTTATAAGAGTCAAGGTTTGGTCAAAATCAAAGAATAAAAATATAGCTTAATTGTATTATCTTATTTTTACTTTGTTATTCACTGTCTCCGAGGTGATGTCGATTGTGGGCATTTTCTCCTCTTGGAAAACACCATTTCTCATTCAAAAGATAAAATGAACAAAGAAACCCTAACATTTGTCTACTTTATCCAAAAATTTACAAGTACAAGGTCATTTCTCTTTTTAAAAAATAAGCAAGATATACCTAAATCTTTGGCTATTTTCAATTTTAAAAGATCACTTCTATTCTAAAAAGTAAGCATGGGGCTCTAGGGGTTTGACTACTTCTCCCCAAAATTACAATGATAAAAGATGACGTGGATTGAAACAACACCAGTAACAAATAATTTTGATATGTATTCATAAGCCTCGGAAACACTTCGTGGGTGACCTCTATGTGTCAAACATAGACAACTATTGAAGAGGCACATATGATTGAAGCGGTGCCTTGCCTCAGTAGGAGAGCCCACATGTAGACGCTCATGTCATGAGATATGAGTCCCCTCTTAGAGAGGGCTATGTACGTGCTGTGGTGCAAACCCATGAGAATGCTGGGCATAATCAATCCTGGGATTTAGTCTAAAACTACAGCATGCGCCACTGTCAGAGCATAGAGTTTATAGCTACACATGTTTAGTCATGATTTAATGGGATGGTTAACATGCTATATTGTGGGATAGACTGACAGGTGTTAGAAGATAACTCCAGGAACATTATGCTTTGTAACTTCCACGCTTTCTCCTGGAAGGTGTGTGGGGAGCCGGGGCAGCTGCCCTGTGCGCTGGCTCCCTGTGGCGGCACTCTCTGCAAGGACCCTGAGGGACACAGACGCTGTGAGGGACCTGGCTGCGCCCTCCAAAAAGCCCAGGAAACAGAAACTGTGATTCATAATTTGGACAGCCAAGTTCAAGGGTTTAAGAATCAGGTAAATACTGTCCTTTCTTGCCCTTATTGGTAGTTA
>NW_022103920.1:37801474-37819836 GCF_000313985.2 Echinops telfairi
AGAGAATTCTCGGTGGTCACTGATGACAGAAGGTGGATTGCAGTGAGATGCTTTATTTATTTATTTTAATCATTTTATTGGGGGCTCATACAGCTCCTATCACAATACATACATTGTGTCAAGCACATTTGTACATTTGTTGTCATCATCATTTTCAAAAATTTTCTCTCTACTTGAGCCCTTGATATCAGCTCCTCATTTTCCCCCCTCCCTCACAAACTCTTCATAATTTATCAATTATTATTATTTTTTCATGTGTTACACGGACCTATGTCTCCCTTTATCCACTTTTCTGTTGTCCGCCCCCGCAGGGAGGGGGTTATATGTTGATTATTGTGATCGGTTCCCCCTTCCTCCTCCCACCTTCGTGAGATGCTTTTAAAGGTGAAGTGATTTAGCAATCTCTCTGTCTTTTTCCCTAAATCTGGCATCCACTCACGCACATGGAAATCGCTGCCACGTCACTTGGTACTTTCTCGCCCAGGGTGTCTATTTCTGCAATTGTCCTGTCACTGCAGTCTTAGTTACCTCCCTTTAAAGGGAGGGAGGCCCTTGATGAGCAAGGGGAGAAAGAGCACAACTTGAAGAACATAAGCCGTGTCACTGACTTGTACTGGCAGACATCGGTGCATGCCCTCTTGGGTACAAGTATATTCTTAGCACAACAACAACAACAACAAAATACTTAAGAAAGAGAACGCTAGAAAATTAAACCAATCTAGAAAAAGAAAGCCAGATGTCAGGTACAAGTGTATTTTTAAGTGATGTCAATATTTCTTTTTTAGTTTTCTCTTCTGCTGTTTGGTATAATCAAAGCCTTTTTTCACAAATCCTGTACGGGTCCAATGACCCAGGCTCCTCTTTTTGTAGGAAAAGAAGGCAATTTTTTTCCTAATGATTTTTTTTAATCCTAATTAGCCCTGCTTCTGTCACAATGAATTTATTCAATGAAGTTCGGCTTGTTGGCGATATTGTCCTGTTGGGGTGTTCTACCCACACCACCCCACCCCCGCCCGGTTCTCTCTCTGTTTTGTTGGAGTTCAAAGAAAAGTCCCTGACCTTTCTCAAATCACACCATGAAGAATCTGCCCTTCTGAGTTACCCGACTTCACATCCTATCATTCTTCCACCAAATGCATCAAGTGCCTGGACTGTATCTCCGTAGCCTACTCTCCCTTCAAACTCGTTTATTAAAAGGTGGAATGCTTTCTTGTTAGCTTTCAAAGAATGCACACTACTTGAAGTTGAGGAATGTTTAGGAAAAAACTATCTTAGCTTATATAAAAGAAAATGCTCTCAACCTCTTCAGCATGGTGATCATTGTGGGTGCGTGGCCCTAATCCGTGTCTGTGAAAGTTGTACGCATTTCATGAAGACAGAGCGTGTGTGTGGATGTGTATCAGGCTAAGCCATTAATGCTAGGTCAATATGACCTCCAAATATTAACGTTGATCATTGACAATGTTCTCAAAGATTCGTTTGTATTAAGAAAACTTTATGACAATGAAAATAGGTAATCAACACCTTTTTTAAAGAACCTTTTAAAATGAATCTATGATTTTATTATCTGGACTCCTATTTAGTTTTTTAGTGACAATTTTACTTGGTTTGGCTAAACAATTAACCTTTGCATATGATGTTCATTTTTTATTTGTTTATGTGTTATTTTTCCCTACTCCAGATTAAAAATGCCACTAAATTGACAGGAGTCTTCAAGTCCAATGCCTTACAGTTAACTGAGAAGCTGAAGAGTATAAAAAACCAAAGCGAATCTGAAAAAGAGAAAACAAATCTTTTAATCGAAAAAATGAAAACCTTTTTGTTAGGTAACATCTTTTTAATATTAGGAATGTTTTTGGTTTCTTAAGTTTCTTATTTTCCTTATACTCAAGCATCATAACCATTCCTAAATTATTTTCATTGACCCTTACATAGTTCAGTCAGAAATGCCATGTATGCCTTGGTTTGAAAGGTCTAACTGGCCTCATATCCCTAAAATAAGAATTCCGGGCCAAGCAAGTTTAGCTCTTTAGTTAATTTTAAAAATCCAAACAAACAAACTTGGGGTTTAAGGTTACTTCCTTTTGTTTTTAGAAAGAAAGAAAGAAAAAATAAAATTTAAAAAAAGAAAAAATTTAAAAAAAGAAAAAGAAAGAAAGAAAAGTCCGATATGGTAATTTTATCAATTTCCCCAATGTCACAATTCTGTCATTTTTGATGTTGAGAGAGAATGATATGAGATCACGCTTTGCTTAGTGGAGGGGACTCCGTACAGTTTGTGGTGAGAGAAGGTCGCACATCGTGTACTTGACATCCACCTACTAGCAGCATCCCATAATCTAACCCATGAACTTCAGAAAATCAGGGAACTTGTGCAACTCTCTGAAGACGGCAGGGCAGACAAAAACAGGCTAAAGAAGACAGAAGGTGGAATTCAGAAGCTTTCGGCGAAGGCCAAAGTAGCTGAGTAAGTCCAGCACTAATATTCTCATCCTTCTCTAATTAATCATCCCCTAAAAGGCCACCTGAAACATATTTGAAAGCTATACCTTTCAAATAAAATCACCCTCCCAGAATTGCACGCCATGCTGGCCGAGCACTGGTGGGAAGTCTGGTCAAATGATAGCCATGGTGCAGAGATGCCTGCTTCCTGTTTTGCTCACACTCTAATGCTTTTCCACTGACCGGTCTCCTCTTTATCCCAACATAGGCTGTAGACTATCTGGGTGCCCACAGCTCAACAAGGGGCCGAATATCAATGAATGGGGTTTTCATTACATTTTACTTATTCATTTTTGGGCGTAGTGTTACTTTCTAAATTTGCTATAACTGAAGCCTGGAAAATCACGACAAGAGAAGGCGAGCAGGGAAAGAGATCGGGTCGTAGAGACTAGAAGAGGGACGCTGGGGACAAAGAGCGGAAGAGGCAGCAGCAGGAGTGTGTGTGTGTGTGTGTGTGTGTGTGTGTGTGTGTGTTCCCAGCACCTGCAGGCGCCGTGAGACAGTGGGAGTAGGTGTCCCAGGTGGGACGAGAGGACGGTGTGGGTGGGGCGTGGGCATGTGCCAGTTAGCTCATTTGATTCTGAGCACTTCAAGTTGGATCTTTGAAGAGAGGTCTGAGTTCACTCACTTGGGACCTGGCTTCCAAAGGTGGTTTGAGTCCCCAGATCTGGTGCATGTTGACCCGAGGTGAGCTCCTCTCTGTCAAGTGGATGGTATCCTTTGGAATGCTTGTGATTTTAACCTCTGACGGGCCCTGAGCAGCTGGAATGCCAGCGAAGCGTAAACAAACCTGCAGAAGCACAGCCTGCAAGCACAGGGGCTCTCCCGGTCTCTTGGCTCCAATGGAGTCTCTGACTCCCCCCCCACCCCCCTCAAGTAAGGGTTCAGCGAGGGTGTTTCAATTCCAAGACATTTAAGGAACTGAGAGAGGCTGAAGATAGTGTTCATGGTCAACGATTGATGGTTCTGTCCCCAAACCTCTCTGCTCATGACAAATGAAGATGGAGCAAGGCCCAGGTGCTTAATGTCCATCACGGGATGGGATGCATCTGCATTTACTAGGTGTGATGCATCTATATCTTTTTATTGGCATTTTAAACCACCTCTATTTCAAAAGGAACACATCAGCACGCTGCTAGGTTTAAGAGTAATCTTAATTTACTTTATAAATAATTCAGCAAGCTTTTGGTTCATTCATGAGTCGAATGAACTCTCAAGGTGAAATAAATGAATAATGTGATAACTTATCTGATCTGATATGTTAATATCTTACTTTAGGAATGCGACCCATATGCTACTATTCAATCTTGACAAAATGTTGCGCATGCTGCAACAGGTTCCAGTCACTCAAGGACGGGCAAATGCTACCCTCACAGAGCTGACTGCGGAGCCACCAAAAATAAAGAAGGTTCTACTGCAGGTATTTCTCTGTCTTCTTGGAACTCTCTCGAAGTAGATTCGGAGTGCAGAAGCAAGAGAGCAGTTTTTATAGATGCCAAGGTCATGGTCACCTCACCTGCCTGATAGGATGATTGCGAGGTTAAAATTTTGCTCTCATTACATAGGTATCACTCATTTAGTTAATATCCGACAGGGCTCTCACAACACCCTATCTCGTAACTATCTACCAGTCCTGGGAGTCAGAGGAAATGCTACAACGACTCTGTAGAAACAAAGGAAATTAAGGCTGTAGGGAAGTTACCTGACCCAGGCCATGGTACTTTTCATTGTTCGTATGCATGTGAACGTCAAGGCATTAAAGAAGGAAGACCGAAGAAGAATCAATGTGTTTGAGTGTCGGTGAAGTGTTTGCGTGTTGGTGAAGAATATTGAAAGTGCCGCCAACTGCCAAAAGAGCAGACAAGGTTTGGAGGAAGTACAACCAGAATGCTCCTTGGAGGCAAGGATGACAACGAGACTTTGTGTCACATCCTTTGGATAGGTTGTCCAAAGATACCAGTCCCTGGAGAAGGACATCCTGTTTGGTAACATGGAAGGGCAGCTAAAAAAGGGAAAGCCCTTTTGACAGCCTAGATTGACCCAGTGGCTGCAACAATGGGCTCAAACATAAGAACCGTTGTGAGGACGGCCCAGACCCAGGCCGTGTTGTGCACAGGGTCATCAGCAGTCGGAGCCGATTCAACCTTCGCCAACAACCCAAGCAAGTTAAGGGACTTGACCTGAATCATACAGCTAGGGAATGGGAGACTTGAGTCCGAAGTCCATTCTGGTTTCCTCGGGATACCACAGCAACAAACATGGTGGAGTGAGACGATAGATAGGCTTTCTCTCACCTTTTTGGAAGTTAAAAAGTCTGAAAGCAAGCTGTTGGCAGGGCCATGTTCCTTCCAAAGGAAGTCAAGAATTCTTCCTTGACTCTTCCAGGTTCTGGAAACCCCAGGTGTTCATGGACTTGTGACAGCCTAACTTCAATTTTGCCTCCATCTTCGCATGGCCTTCTTTTTAGCATTTCTGTGTCTCTGAGTCTGTATCTCCTTCTCTTGTAAAGAGAAGCCATCGGATTTAGGGCCTGTCCCAATCTAGTGTGTCCTCATCTTAAATTGATGACATCTGCAAAGACCCTATTTACACACTCCAGGGGCTGGTCTTCAACATCTCTTCCTGGAGGACACAATTCTATACACTACACCAGGAAATGAAGTCAGTCTTTCAAAACTCACTCGCTTAAGAGGTGACTATTGCAATATTTTGGTAACTAAATCTGCAAGAAATGTCATCAACCTATTCTAAAACAGAAAGCATATTCTACTCTATGGGAGGTGTTGCATACCGAGTTTTGTGGGCTCCAGGCCAAGGGTTAACCCATGTGACAGAGCGGGGGGAGGAGGAGGAGGAAGGCTTGCAGGTGGAGGATGGGGTAGGATCCAGCCCTACAGCTAAGCCTCTTGGTATGAAGTCTTCTTCCTCCAAGGTCCCATCCTCTCTGACACATCCCTTCTGAGGACAGTGGGAGTTATTCAGCTGACAACGGATGTGATATTCCCAACCACATGCACCTTGAGAACAAAAGCAAAAAACAACACAACAGGAAGTAGAGTAGGGGGGAGGGGAGTTAAGCTATGAAGAAGTTCAGTATATGGAATAGGAGAAAAGGGGAGCCCTTGTGTTTTCCCTTTCTTGCCATATAAGATAGAGCAGGATTCCACAAACCATAGTCCATGAGTCAAGTGGGCCCATATGTGTTTTTGTAACCAGAGTAACAAAGTTTTACTGAAATAAGCTACGTTCATTCACTAATACATTATCAATGGCTGCTTTTGCATTACAATAGTACACTATTGTGGAGTTTCAACAGACACTATACAGATAAACAAAAAAGCTACCGTATTTATTATCTGGTCCGTTACAGAAAAAGTTTGCTGACCCCTGCTCTTGAAAACTTACCCACATACGCCATAAGGCACTAGTAGGGGCTTCCATTTCTAGCACGAGAGTGGACAAACTGCTACTAGATTTTAAAAAGGGGTGGGTGGGGCTAACAAAAAATGCAGGTCTAGTAAGAATGTGAAGACAACCTTAATGGCAAAGCCTGAGTGTAGAGAGGTCACCACGCTGACACAGACACCCCGTGAGGGCATCTCCCGGACCCTGGAGCAAGAAAGCTTTTGGTTTTACTGAGCACCAGACGTGAGTGACAGAAGGCTAAGAGCACACAAGGATTCAACAAGACCCCTCCGTAGAGCTAGGATGCTGGAAGGCAAAACGCTCAGTAAAATGCTGATAAACATCTGAGCATGCGAACTGAGCATGAGCATACCCGAGAAAGAACCGTGATGAAACACGTCGCAGGGTAGAGAGGTGAACATTCTCCACCAAGAAGTCCGAGCTGACTCACGCAGGAGCTAGACTCAGACTACCATGAGCTCAAAAGGAAAACCCAAGCTAGAAATATCATTTAAAGTGGTCTTGGGTTGGTCGTGCCCCAGAGGCATGGCAAATACTAATCCCCTCTAAAGGAATACACCTTAAAAGCAAACCTCAAAGCATTCCTCCTTAAAAATATCATTATTTTAAACAAAATATTTATATAAAATATAAAGAAACAAATTACTGCACATGAGAGCCATCAGAAACAACAAACAATAGAATCAGAAGACCAGAGATGGTGGATGGTGGGATTATTGGATGTAGAATATACAAGTATCTTTGTTAAGACCATAAGAAAGGGTGTCACCATTTGTACAAAGAACAAGAGACAAGAGATAATTAAAAAATGACCAATCAGATTTTCTTTTATATCCAACAAGGACTTCTAGATATAGTACAGTAGCTGTTGAAAGAAGAAACAAATATGCTTATTATTGTTAGGACCTGAATCAACTGGAGAATAGAAAAATAAATCAAAGATCCTAACAGCAGAATGTTTACGACTGTTGAAAATGAAGTAACTAGAGCTATGTGAATTAATCTACATGCCCCTGACAGCATAATTCTGAATGGTTAAAAAAACAAGTTGCAAGTGTCAAAAATACAAAGACACTGTATAGATTAGGAATACTGCATTGCATGTAGTAAAAAAGCCGGGAATTACCTGAAAATGGAGAGCACCGGGGTCAGCACCCGGTTACCATTATGGAGAGAGAGAGGAGACTCGGCAACTACCACTATGAGCACTCCAGCTCACTGTAGTCAGTGGGCTTCTGTTCAAACTGGCTGGTGGCCATATGGATTGTCATGTTATCTTTGGGAGCCTGGTATGTTTGAAATACTTTATTATCATATTTTTTACTTAAAAGGAACAGTCAAGAGAAGGCACTGAGTTACGCCGGGTTGACTAGAGACATAAATCCAGAGACATTCATATATGTGTAAGAGAAAGCTTTATTTCAAAGAGTAATTGTATATAAAAAAAATCCCAAGCCAATCTCGATCAAGTCCAGGAGTTCATGAGTCTAGATCAAGTCCATCAGCCCATATGTCCGACACTAGTCCATAAATTCCTCTTCAGACTCACACATCCACTTGCACTGAGGATGAATGCAGGGAGACCACCCTGGTCAGTAGGTGAAAAGTCTTGTGGATCCAATGGCCTTGGGATCATCACAGGGCTTTCGCCACAGGTCTTTGCCACATGGCTCGCTCAGGTCTCAGCGTAGGTCCACATGGCACGTCCACAGAAAGGTGAAGCAGGAAGTGTGTGGCCCACATCCAGGGAGAACAAGAGGAAGTTCCCAGAATCCTCATGAGAAGGCCACGCCCACAAGGAGGTGTCAATCAGGCCGTGAGCTGATTGACAGGCTAGACCCCACCCCTATACTTAACAAATTGACATAAAATTTTTTTTTGACATGAAATTATATAACTCCAGGAAATTTTTGTCTGTTTCTTGTTACATAATGAGATTTCCCCCGTTCTGATCTTTAAATCAACAATAGGCTGAAAACCAAGCCAACCAGGCTACCAAAGAGCTGGATGTAGCACACCGGCTGTCGGCGCTGATGGACGGACTCCCCCGGCTGCGGACCAAGTTCCAAAGGAACCGGGACCAGGCTGCCAGGGCACAAGCTCCCGCTGACTCCTCCCGCAGCCAGGCCGAGGCCCTGAAGAAGGTGGTTAGTCTCACCGCTGCCACCCCAGCAAACCAGCTATCCTTCTGTGAAGGAGAATCCTTGACATTTAGGGACACCTGCAATCCCAGATTTCTGTGCTATTGCCTGCCTGCCCCCTGGTCCTGGTTCATGACTGCAGGGCGTAGGTTCATAGAGAACCTGTGGGGCACGAAAGCCTATCTACGGTAGAAGCCCGTCTCAGCAGAAGGCACGAGTCCTCTGGTCGAATCCTAGCTCCCCCTGGGCTCACCCTAGTAGTCCCGGCGGCATGCATCCGGGTCTAATGGTCTAGTCGATGAATTTTTCCTGAACTGCCAAATTTCAGGATGGATGGCATTTACCTATATTGTCTTTCTTTGCCCTTTATGCTAATTAAATTACATAACATGCAAAGGGAAGTAAGTGTGAGTGCCCCGCCAAAGAACAGAGATCAAATTACAAAAGTCAGAGTAAGTTCATTAAACAGTGTGGAAAGTGGCCCGTGGATTTAGGTTAGGGAATGAACGTATCGCCTGGTGTTCTTTACAGGAAATCATTGGTTTGTCACATTATCACAGTAGCCTAAACAAAAGGAGAACATGTTAAAGTGTTTGTACACTTGTCCTGTGGCTTTTGATTCCTAATGGGCTGGGTAAATCGACCACCGACTTAGGGGTTCAGAACAGTTTCTATGGGACAGAGGTTGATAAAAATACTTTCTGCCCACCCAACCCACCCCCTGTACACTTCTGTCCTCTCATGCTGGCTCAGGCCTTTATTCGTCTACTTAATATTCAGATTGGCATTCACACAGGCTGACTCCACCCATTTCCACTCAGGGACTATCTTCATACCCAACATTTCGGTTCCCATCCTGCCTCCCTTCCTACCTCATTTCTCCCATACCTTTACCAGCCAAAGGATGTTTCTCTGTGACCTCTAACTCTTCACCACCATGCCTGCCTTAATCGTGTAAGTTCAACCTAACAGATTTATCATTTGTATGGATCAGGTCATTTCTATCTTAATATAGCAGTGCCCCAGAAAAGGTTGCCTTCACATGGGATAATGCAGCAGTTCTCTACCTGTGGGTCATGACCCCTTTGGGGGGTTGAATGGCTTTTTCACAGGGGCCATCTGATTCATAACAGTAGCAAGATTACAGTTTTGAAATAGCAGCAAAAAATAATTTTATGGTTGGGGAGGGCACCACAACATGAGGAACTGTATTAAAGGGTCAAGGCATTAGGAAGGTTGAGAACCACTGGAATGATGGAATCGTTTGCAACAGATGTTTTAATGCCTAATTAACTAAAGCTAAGATCTGTTTAACCTGAAAAACAAACATGCCTCATAAAAAATTTGAGTGATGAGGCATAGTGATTGGATTATGGTTTATTCTATATTCCTTTTATGATAATTGCAGAAGAATCATCATATGTGTACGTGCTTTATAAATATTTCCTGATCATGCAAGTGTTGATCTGTTTCAGGAGTTTGTTGAGTCGATAAAACAATATGCTCTTCTTCAACGTAAGACAAGCACTACAGGACTGACAAAGGAAACACTGGAAAAACTGCAACGACTAAAAGATGCAGCAGAAAAACTGGCTGGAGATACAGAGGACAAGATGACAAGGATAAAAAGGTAACTGTTCTTTTGTACATGGTGGACTTCTCACCACAAGATCAGTGGTTCAAACCCACCAGCCATTCCATGAGAGAAAAATGAGGCTGTCTGCTCCTATAAAGAGTTACAAAGCCTCAGAAACTCTATAGAGGGTAGTGATGAGTTGGGATCAACTCAATGGCAGTGGTTTTTTTCATATTCTTCCCTTAGGAGTCATGGTGGCCATGTTGCTAGGTTGGACTGCAATCAGCAAGGTCAGTGGTTCAAACCCACCAGTAGGTCCTTGTTTGTCTGATCCTGAAGGTTTTCTGCACATCAGAACCAACTGGATGACAGTATTCTTTCACCCCTGGCACTAATTCTACACTTCCTGGTACAGGAACCTACTCCTATTACAATTTGTCATTGATCCGATTTTGCCATATACCAGTCACCTAAATATAAGGGCACCCATCAGAATTGGCCTTGTTTTTTGGCTTTTTGCATGGTTTTCCCTACCCATTGCTGTCAAATTAATCACCACTCATAAAAACCATAGAGGAAAGAGTGGACCTGCTCCATTCAGTTTCTGAGACTGTAAATATTTACTGTGCAGCCAGCCTCATCTTTCTCCCATGGAGCAGCTGGTAGGTTTTGAACTTGCCAGTTAGCAGCCCAACACTTAAACCCCACCAGGGTTCCCGATAGTTTTACTTGGAAGACTATTGAGCTCATCTGCATCTGCCACCAACCAACTACGGTTGCCTTTGGTCACCTTCACATACTCTTATCCCAAGCCAAGGGCTCTCAACGAGGAGTGATTTTATCCCCCAGGAAATATTTGGCAATGTCTAAATACATGTTTGATTGTCTCATCTAGAGGGCAGGATGAGGGTCTAGCTACTGGCATTAGGTAGAGGCCAAGGACAAATTAAAATAGATAATCCTACAATTCATAGGACAGCATCCCATAAGAAAGAATTATCTAGCCCAGAGGTTGGCAAGCTGCTGATATGGAAGAGCCAATCCTGTCCCTCACAACAATTTAAAAATTACTCTGGAGCTAAAATATTTTTTTCAAACAAATGAAATCACTGTTATGTGAGTAATATCCTTTAATGAAACTAGAATAATTTTCTTTTCATATTCAATGTTTGCCAACCCCTAACCTAGCCCCAAACGCCATTAGTATCAAAGTTGGGAAACCCTGCCCCAGGCCATGCTGCAGGTGTTTCCTCTCACCCAAATACCTTTCTTGAGGGTCGGTGTGATCTGGTGTCTGGGCCGGCCAACTGTGGCTCTTGGGCCCTATGTGGCTCTTTTGGTAGGGGTATGTGGCTCTGAAATAAAAGTGAAACTTGATGAAGGAAGCTAGGATGGTGGCACTTCATCTCACGTACTCCAACATGCCCTCAGGAGAGAGAGGTCACTGGGAAAGGGCCTCATGCTTGGTAGTCAACGAAGAGGAACACCCTCAACCAGATGGGTGGACGGCGTGGCTGCAGCAATGGACTCGAACCAAACAATAGTTGTGAGGCTGGACCAGAACTGGGGAGGGTTTGGGTGTGTTGTACCCAGGGTCCCTGGGAGTCACCTCCCACAGCAACCTCTCGAGGGCAGAAAGCAAGACTGTCTGAGGATGTCGCTCAGCCAGCACTGGCGGGGAGCACGGTAACGACACGCATCCTCTCTAACCGAGCATGGGCACTACTCACTCATCCAAGCTCGGGTCCCTGTCCACACTCTCTCCTGGGGAAACGTGAAGGAGAGCCAGAGGGCAAGGGAACCTCGGTGATGCAGGTCAGCTTTCCAAAGCACCGAACAGGCCGAGGCCGAGAGCTGGCACAGGCAGTGAAGAGCAAGCTGCACAATTATAGGGACGTAGCTGGTAGAAACATAAGGGTTCTTCTCCTTTCTTTCTTTCTTTCTTTCTTTCTTTCTTTCTTTCTTTTTTCTGTCCTGTTTTGTTATTTTTAAGTTCTAATGTCATGTGGTGCCACTGTAGAATCTCCTTTTCAGTTCCAAATAACCTATATCTGAACATTGCCAGTGGCAGAAACCTTACCAAGGTTTATGAGCATTCTATAGAAGCCAGTTAGTCTTTGAACGGTAGGAGCTACTAGAAAGTTCTTTCATCTGTTCAGACCAAATCTTAATTCAGGGACTGTGGCCCACTGGCTGTCATTTGATTTCAGGATGACAGAGCGTGCACGTGCTCTGCTGTCCCGCCCCGGCCCTTCATGGGCTTTACATCAGCCATGATTCGCACGTGGACTCTCCTGTTCTTCATCAGGAGCACTGCCAATTCACTCAGCATCTGTTAGCAGGACACCTTCACATTTCTTCAGACGTCTGGTTCTTTTCTCGAAACACATGCCATTTGGACAGCTACCCGAAAGCAAACTCCGCTGTCTGGGGTGATCCGACCACATGAGGCGGGATATCACCCCTTCCTTTTTTTAATGTTCTACTTCAGCCCAACATCAGAGTTTCTTTTCTAAAGGCCGCCTCACTCTGTTCATCTATTCTTCTATTTATGGCTCTGGGTCCTCTTGTTAAGGATTACGAGAATTCCCAGGTATGTGTGGACTGGAAAATGAATAAGTGGAAGCCTGGGTGGCTGAACAGACGGATGGACAGCGGGGCAGCTATGAGTGAGACCAGGGAGGGCCTCACTTGGCTTTCACTGCCCCGGGACCTCTAGCTATGGAAGAGCCTGAAGAAACCCAAATTTCCATTCTTTTTGTGGAAAGAATGGAAAACTCTAAAGCGGTGAACACATGTTGAAAAGTAAAGTTAAAATTGATGTATGTATGGATTGTGATAAGAGTTGTATGAGCCCCTCATAAAATGCTTTAAAAAAGACACATGGACCCACCCTGATGCAGAGACCCCTGCCAGCGCTGAGATGTTTTCTATGATACCGGATCCATGGACTTTCTACCCACTGGCCTGTGATCTCCTACATGTGGTGTCATTACATGTGTTTCATGAGTCTGAAGAGGACTTTATGGATTGGTATCGAACATATGGGCTAATAGTGGACTTATGGACTTGATCTGGACTGGGCTGGGATGTTTTCTCAATGTTCAATTGCTCTTGTATATAAATCTCTTTCTTATACAAAAAAAAAAGTAAAGTTAAAAGAACCAGAAAAACCAATCCAGGGCCAGATTCAGGGCCATCGTCTATCTTTTAATCTCTAACAATCCTAACTTACAACAGACGCAGATCGATAAATGCCTTTGGATAAGAAACATTTTCTTGTTGTTATTTTCACATCAATATGTCACCTCTGAATTCTGTGTAAAACCTTTCAAACACCCAATGACAAGACATGTCTTCTCCATTGAACTAAAGCACACCCCAAAAAAGTGTCTCTGTTCATCAGACGCACAAACCTCTGGGTTAGCGGAACAGGAATCTGCAGGGAATCTGTGCCACAGGAAATGCAGCGTGCTTCCCGTTTTCTTCTTTCAGATTTAGAAAAGAAGATTCAAAATTTGCATCTAAATAAAGAGAAAAGGCTGATCAACTGAAATGGTTGGAAGAACAAGTCACGGCCATTAAAAACAAGATCGTTGAGCAAGGAAACAAGTTTGCCACCTGCTACAGTTAGAGTGTGCATGGTGTCTGTGCCCTGGATTCCCGCGTCGGAGAGGCAAACAGGCTGAGCTGTGCTGACCTTGCGAAGCAGACCGGCTTCTTCGCTTCTCTAGCGCTTCTCCTTGCAGCTCCGCTTAGCAGGGCTGGAGGCAGAATTGAGGCCGGACTAATGCCTTCCGCCCCACCCCACCCCATAGTACAGGGAGGAGAGGGAAAGAGAGGCTGCTGTCTCCTCCTCCCATCCTTCTCCTCTCATATTAAAAACCATTGGTTGCATATGATGTGTAGGCATTTAAATCCGTATACCCAGCTGTTGATAGTCCCCGTAGTCAAATGAATCCCAACATTTAACTAAGTGTCTCTAAGGCTACCCGTTGTCACCGGGTCACCTCCAACTCACGGTGGCCTTGTGTGTCAGAGCAGAACTGTGCCCCTAGGGGTTCATGGCTGCTCTTTGAGAAGTAAAGCACCAGGCCTTTCCCCTGAAGCTCTGCTGAGTGGACTCAAACCTCCAATCTTGTGGTGAGCAGCCAAGTGCACCACCCGGGGCCTCTTGTCTAATCACTGCCCTTGAGTTGATGCCGGCTCATAGCAGCCTTACAGGACAGGGCAGAACTGCCCTGGGTGAGTCTGCCAGGCTGGAGTAGAAAGCCTGGTCTGTCTGGCTCAGCACGGCTGGTGCTTTCAAAGTGCTGCCCTGGCCCAGTGTGTAACCACCGCACCATCAGGGCTCCTGGATGGAATGAGGATGAGTGGCATCTATTAGATGCCACATCAAAGTGGCATCTTTGTGTCATGATTCTTGCTGGGATTTGCTTCCATTTGTAATATTATTCTAGTGTGAATAAAACATGTATAACTCAAAGGGCAATTTATTTTTAAACCCACCTTTTAACACATTTCTGTGCTCAGCCAGAGGATTCTGCCTTCTCTGAATGGCACCGGAACAATATTTTAAACAATGGACATTGAAAGAGCTTCTCATCATCTGTCTGCAGGCTCTCCCCTCCCCCATCTCCCATGTCCCCCACCCCTGGCCCAACTGAAAAACCTGCTACTTACTTTTTAAAAAAACAACTGGCAATCAATTCATATTGTGTAGTATAAAAGCTTAGATTGTCTCATTTGAAATGGGTCTATGGTTTTACATGAACGTCTTTGGCATGTGCTCATGTGTGACAACATAAAGCACATCGCCTCTGTTGCTGAAAGGTCCATCAGAGGGATTGTTGTAAGGGCGTGTGGTCCCCTGTTTTGAACAAGAAATCATCTATAGCCACACTGATGCATGCAGGAGGGAAGGCAGCTGCACCCTTTCTACGAAGGACCGACTCCGAACACAGGGCTTTAACAATTCAACAAAGGGGCTTTAGAATGACACAGAAATGAGAAATGCCTTAAAACATCAGTTATTAAGAAAAAGTAACAGAATCTATCTCCCTGGAGGCCCTGAAAAACACAATACAATGTTTTTACTTCAGGAAAGGCAACCCCAGGAATCTCTCTTAACATCTATTGTAACATTCCACACAGCCAGCACTGAAACATCTGGAAACTCCCTCCAGGGGTGCGCCAAATGCCGAGTCGTGCTTTAAAACCCAGTTCCCACCCACGGACTTCATGCAGCACTGAAGGTGGGACCGGCTTCCACTCTCCTCTCGAGAGGCCGACGTGGAGGCAGTGGTTAGTCGTCACGCGACAAGGTTACTTCTCTGTTTGCAAGATCAACATTCCGTGGTTCTGACTGTCGGGCCGAGAGGCGTGGAGTGCAGAACAGCACCCGTCAGCTACTGAGGAGACTAACTGCCAGGCAATTCGACAGAGATTGACAATGTGGGAAACACAGCGAAAGACTGAGATCCGCTTGAGAATCTCAGCAGAAACGGAATGGGCCGATCTGTGAGGCTGACACCGATGCAGGCCTGGCCACACTGGGCGGCCTCGGACCCTTTCCCATGTGCAGGGCGGAGCTGCTCTCCCTCAGGGTGGCTCGGCCGTGACCTTTGAGAAGCAGATTGCAGCCCTCTCTTCTGAGGGATGCACGCAGGGTCTTCATCCGCATTGCCATTGTCCTGATCTTCCCGCGACACACCGGTGACTGCCGTTGGTGACACACTCCAACGGCCAGGGACTGGATGGTTGCGTGGCTGCATTTGCTCCTCACCAGGTGGCCACAAGTCAGAATTCACCCCAAACTCACTGTCCTTGAGTGGATTCCAGTTCACAGCGAGCCCATGGGACAGTGGGCCTTGGAGGCTGCGGACATCTCTCTAGTCTCCTCAAGATGGCACTAAGCAAAAGACATGGGAAATACAAATCATTAGCCCACAAAGCATGCACAGTTTAAAACAGGACATGACTTTCAAAAAATGAACCAGTAGATGATATCACCTGTGATAGGAAAAGATCCGAAATGACTGTCAGAGAAGTCCCCGCCACAGCTGGGCAAATTTACAGGAAACGAGGTGCAGGCACTCTGAGGGACATCCTGCTTCTCTCCCTGCTGTTGCCTACTTCAGGAAAGACTTTGGAGAAGTTCCTAAAAGCAAGAGATTTGACGCATGTTCCTAACCCCACCCTCTCATTTTCTGAAGAATCTTGAAGTTGTCTTAAGCGCTCAGCCCCTGGGAAAGGACATCGTGCTTGGTAAAGTGGACAGTCAGCCAAAAAAGAGGAAGACTACATGGGGATGGACTGACATGGTGGTTGCAACCACGGGGCTGAAGCACGAACACTTGTGAGGCTGGGGCAGGACGTGGTAGAGGCTGGCTTTGTTGTACAGGTTGCTGTGAGTTGAAAGGCCTCAATGGCCCCTGACAACACACAACAAAAGCTAGTTGTTGGTCATGTCTTTTTTGTAGCCCTCTCATAAAATAGCAAGACTGGTTTTTACTTGGGTTAAAGTGAAGCGAATATACTAGGGGGTACCCCTACCCCAAAACAGAAAAAGCCCTGCTGGATAGAGTTTTGTAAGTACCCATTTTTCCTACCAAGTGAGCATCTAGCCACTCTCTCAAAGTGGCGTCACCTGGGAAGGTTCTCTCTGGTCACAGTGAAGTTTTTGTCATAAAAGCAGTTTCACTCAAACCTCATTCTTTGTGATGGTCAATTTAAGAGAAACTGTGTGCAGCTGTGAAGTTTTGTTTCCTGCTCGGAAAAATGCCACAGAAACTGTTGTGATGTTGAACACAGCTTACAAGGACAGTGCTAGGGAAAAAACTCAAGTGTACAGAGTGGTTTTCTCATTTCAAAAAAGGTGAAATGTCGATTGATGACAAAGCTCCTTCTGGACATCCATCAACTTCCTGAACAGATGAAAATGTCAACTCATAGTGCATTCGGAGTTTGTTCCACCAGGTCAGACTCTTCCTGAAGCTTGCTAGTTAGAGGTTCTGTAAAGATTGCATAACTGTGTGACGAAAAAGGCTTGATTTGTGGCAGATATAGGTTTTGCTACCACCACAAAGCACCTGCTCATACAGCCATCTCAGTGCACCGGTTGTGGGCAAAAAAACCCAGCATGCCTTACTTGCCCCACAAACCTTACTCACCTGACCTTGCTCCATGGGACTTCTTTTTGTTTCTGAGAATGAAGAGGGACATGAAAGGACAGCGATTTGATGATGCAGAAGAGTGAAGAAAAAAACAAGAGAGGTGCTGTCAGCCCTCCAAACAGATGAGTTTGAAACATGTTTCCAAGAATGGAACCACAGATTTGACAAATGTATTAAGTGTAATGGAAAGTACTTTGAAGGTAATAAGGTGGTTTTGTAAAAAAAAAAAAAAAAGATTTAAGTGCATAGCATTAGAGGAAAAAAATCAGGTATTTTGGGGGGTACCCCCTTATATGCACTTTAACTCAACCCTCTCTCTGGTTTCTCAGTTGACTGGGCCAGTTAGAGGGACCACCCCATGGTGAACTTTTCAGAAATGATTAGGAATGGAAGCTAAACCTGGCCTGCAAATCTAACAACCAAACCCGTGTTTGAGCATTCCTGAGGTGGGTACCAGGGGAAGAAGCTCAAAGCCTGGGAAAGCTGTATAAACATTCCATATCTAAAGATAAACACTTGGATCTTTATGACATTCAGGTTTAAGTTTGTGTTGGCCATACTGCCGTATGACTCAGCTAGGAAAGGCAAAATATGAATGGAAAAGACCAAATATTTAGGTTTACGAGAACAATGACTCTCATTTGGAAAGATGGAGCCCGTAATGGCTTAGAAATAAGTGTAAAAAGTCCATTTATTTAAATGACTGATAGAATCCTTTCATTGTTTCCTTTTAAAAATACGGTGATAGTCTGGGTTGACTAGAGAAACAAATTTCTAAACACTCATAGGTGTGTAAGAAAGAGTTTTATATAAAGAGTAATTGTACATTAAGAAAACATCCCAGCCCAGTCCAGATCAAGTCCATAAGTAGCTCACTTGTCCCAGACCACTCTGCAAATTCCTCTTCAGACTCATACAACACATGCAATGACGCTGATTGTAGGAAGATCAGAGGCCAGTGGGTGGAGTCTTGTGGATCCAGTGGTGGTGGAAACATCTCAGTGCTGGTGTGGGTCTCCACGTAGCTCCTCCAGTTCCAGGGCTCTGGCTCCATCAGCTTAGCTCCATGTGACTTGTCAACAGGAAAATGAAGCAGAGAGTGTGGGTGTGGTCTCCAGTGAGCTATTTATCTCCGTAGTGCCTCCAAATGAAGTTATCAAGCTGCAATCTGATTGACAGACTAAACTCCACCCCTTCACTCTTAATAGTCTCAAGTTGACACCAGATTATGTAACTACCACAAATACCATACCACCGTCATACATGCTATACAGCAGAGAAATAGAAATACATATTCTAGAGTTCCTCCTCAACACACTCAATTTTCTTTCAACTGACTTTGGGAAGCAATGCTGATACACTCTTTCAAAGATCTAAATGTTTATATGTGAACCAACTTCTCAAGAAAAAACAAAAAACAGCTTTCTGTCAGTACCAAACACAATGCCCTGTGTGTCCTTGGGAACATTGTGGCAAAGGAAGTGGTTAACAAGCTTTAATGAAGCCCTGGGGTGGGGTGGTGGCTAAAGCAATCCGCTGGTA
>NW_022103920.1:37821681-37832360 GCF_000313985.2 Echinops telfairi
GGACATGGCTTACATTTGGGTGAGTCGCTTGCCAGTTACATGATGCTGCTTCTGTACAGAGAGCAGCCATGGAACTAAGTGAGGTTACCAGCAGTTCTCAACCTGTGGGTCGCGACCCTTTCAGGGATCAAACAACCCTTTCACAGGGGCTGCCCAATTCATCACAGTAGCAAAATTACAGTTATGAAGTAGAAACGAAAATAATTTTATGCTTGGGGGGGTGGTCACCACCACATGAGGAACTGTATTCAAGGGTCGTGGCCTTAGAAGGTTGAGAACCACTGGGTTAGACTTATAGTTGTGTGATAACTAGTGCTGTATGTCTCTAAAATATCCCAGCAAACTGTTCACTTTTTCTTATTTCCCACTGAGTGTGCGGTGTACTCTTTAAAGCACAAGGGTGTACTGGATATAATGCATTCTAGCTCCAGAATTGCTGTGAATGCTTTCTCTCCTCGAGAGAACAACAGGCACATGTTCAGGCATCTCATGTTCAGATGCCCACTGTGCTCCGTGCTGAGCAGCCATGCTGCCCTCGCGGCACTTGGCATGCCGCACATGAGAACACTTACATTCATACACCGACAATCTACTTGATGGATGCTGGCTATGCAGCTACAGCGTGCTCTGCGCTGCGCTGGTGCTGAGACCCAAAGGCAGGGTACCTGACCTGGTGTGATTGTTCCTTCTAGAAAAAGCTGGCAAGACCTCCTGCCAGCATGAGGCGAGTGTGGACCTCCTCTGAGTATTGTGCTGGGCACTGGGGTTGAGAGGTTTGCCCAAGTAAACGTGCCATGGGAGCTGGCTTGGCGCAGAAGAAAGTGCTCTCTCTGATGGAGAACAAGGCATTCCAGGCTGAAGGAAATGCCTGAGTGAAAAACAGGGTTCAGGTTTGGGGGCTAGGGGGTACACCAAAGCTACAGTATGACAGGGGTCGGTCCAGATCTCAGAGCCTTGTGTGCTGTGTGTTAAGGTGTCTGCACTTTATACTAGTTTCACACATAAGGAAACTGGTGCAAAAAAGTGATGTGACTTGACAGGGTCTCAGTACATTATTGAAGAGCCTCATCGCGTGTTTCAGTAAACTCATTCCTCACTAAGAATAATGCATTATAATTTCACAGGCCTCTGAGTTTGTATTTGTTTCAAAGCAAAGACTCAGCCTTAGTTGACATTTACATAGAATGTTTATTTTGTTCAAAGTAAAATAAATCATCAGACTTCTAAACTGACTCACGGGAATTTTTGTTTTTGTTTTGCACACCATTTAGAAACAAACACACAAGCCTTGCTTGAAAAAGAAAGAAAAGTTAAAACATTGCAGATCAGTCCCCTTCGAGCCTTTATGCCAACCTCAATTCTATTCCTCCCCCCAAAGTATCTCCATTTGCTGTCATCCATTGGCTGGATCTCCTTTTGGAACGTCATTGTTGTCATTTATGTGTCTATTGACTGAAAACAGAAAACTGTCCCATTCTCCCCTCAGCTTAGAGTGTCACTCTCATTGATTCTTACCGACAGTGTACACGTCAGCTAACCCTTGCCTTCATAGATATCATAGATGTCGTAAGAATTCGCATAATGCCTCGCACATGGTAGGCGCTCAAGAAATGTTTACTGAAGAATGAAAGATTGCTGTTAAAGCACCTACTAATTCTTGCATTGTCAGTTGGCGTCCACTCGATGGCAGCGAGTTTGGCTTGGTTTGGAAGACACTGATGGGGTAGGTGGACTCAGCCAAGCCAAGGCCAGCCACCTGGATTAAAAGGTTCTGGTCAATAGCTGGGTTGTCAGCTCCCTAGTTTTAGGCCCACTGAGACATCAGGCCCTCGAGATCCTGACTAGAATGGAGGTTAATAATGGCATTTCATCTTGAAAGGCACAAACACATCCCCCAACATCTTGGTCTGGCAAATGGCCCAGCATCTGAACCAGCACCTAATCCTGGAGCAAGACCTCCTGCTGACTTCTTTCTGATGCGATAAACGCCACCACTCAGCTCTGGGTGGGCTGGCCTTCATAAATCTGATTAGCAGCCTTGGCAACTGCAAGCCAGACGTGTGATGAAATAAATGTTCTTTCCAGATGAGCAGGCTTGTTCTCTTTTAGAGGGTCTGCGGTTGCAGAGTTAATTCATCTAGAAGGCTGAGGGCATTCTGTTTGGGAGAGATGAGGCAAGATTGCTGCTATTGGACAGAAGGGACAGATCTTAAGAGCACTTCCATCTTTTCTGCAAGGTGCTCAGATCAAGGGTAAAATAGGGGGTTGGAAATTAGGATCCACTCCCAGTGTAAGTCATGAGAAGCAGCAATGCATTTAGCTAGCTAATTAAAGCCAGTGCCCTGGGCCCCTCGAGGTAATCATTAACAATCCAGTCTAATCTGATCTCTCCTTACAAACCCATCACTTGAGCCTCTGCAAAAAAGATAGCTCCTGAACCCAACGGAGTCACAGCAACCCTATAGAACAAGGTAGAACTGCCCCTGTGAGTTTCTGAGACTGTAACTCTCTCCAGGAGTAGAAAGCCTCATCTTTCTCCCATGGAACAGCTGGTGGTTTTGAACCACTCACCTTGCGGTTAGCAAGCCAACATGTAATTCACGACACCACCAGGACTCTTCTGCCTGAACCTTAGCAGGTTCAAAATACAGGTTAAATAAGAAGAGGTTTGTTTGTTGGCTGGTTTGTTTGTTTTATTTCAGCTAACAAACATTTCCTGAGTACCTACTATGTACCCGATATGAGGCTGGGGACTCCTCAGAAGGTGTGGCATGGGCCTCAGGAGAGAAACTGAGTTTAATGAAGATGTGTTTCTAAAGGTAAGTATCAAATCAAAGGTCAGTAGTGGCAACCAGGCATCCTGGGGTTTTCAGAGCTGAGTTTTGGAAAGTAGACTTAAAGGCCTTTCTTCTGAGGTGCCTCAGGTAGACTTGAGCTTCCAAACTTTTGGTTCACAGATGCGTTGGAAGTCCTTAATGAAAATCACCAGCATCTAATTGCCTACAACTAGCACCGCCTAGAAGGAACTAAATGATCAGGGTCACAATCGATGGATCCTTACAGATGGAAGAACTGTGGAACAGAACTCCAATTCTGAAAACCTCTAGACGTCCTGGTCTGATGGAGACGAAGGGACTCCTAGTCAATCCTAGAGACAATGGATGGTCTTGGATACACATTAAACCTTAACCAGAAATGATCCTTCGAAGTCAGCTTTTAACTAACAGATTGGCTCATAAAATACAAAGTGCCACACCTGAGTGATGACTTCCTTTGAAAAATCTTCTACCAGAGACCAACCGGTCCAAAATTACTCTAAAGCAAAGACGAGAGGGTAACCCACCACTGACATTGAGTCAATTCTGACTCAGCGACCTTGGGTTCCCGGAGTAGAAGGCGTCATCTTACTCCTGCACTGTGACAGTGACCCTTGAGGAAGGGCGGGGCTGCAAGCAGGCCCACTCGAATGCCTAAGTGCCGGGAATGGTGCAGGCAGAAGGTCAAGACCGAGAAGGAAGGCACATTGTGAGAATGTAGCCAGTGTCACTGACGGATTGGGGGAGACTTGATATAGTTCCCTCAGTTCTTTCACCTTGAGATATAGGAAGCGTGTTCCTCTTTTTTGTGTTTTTAACTCTACATCTTTGCACATTTCCTTATAATACGTTTTTCCAACTGTTATACTGGCATATAATCACATGTCATGCAATTCGGTAGCTCAGTGACATCAAGAAGAGTTGTACAACCATCACCACAATCGGTTTTAGAAGAACACGTTCTTCGTTCTTGCACTGATTATTAGCTCCCCATTTCCTCGCACCCCCCCTGCCATGCTCATTCCAATCCAGTTGCTGTTTCTATAGGCTTACCTATCCTGGATTTCAGACTTCACGTTCTTACTCCTAATCATTTATTGGGGCTCTTACAGCTCTTATAACAATCCACACATCAACTGTAACAAGGACCTTTGTACATATGTTGCCATCATCATTTCCGAAACATTTTTGCTACTTGAACCCTTAGTATCAGATCCTCTTATTTTCCCCTCCCACCCTCACGAACCCTTGATAATTTATAAATTATTTTTATTTTCAGAGTTGACACCATCCTCGGGCTCTCTTCACCCATGTTTCTGTTGTTCGTTCCCCCCGGATTTGGGGGAGTGGGGAATTGTATGTCGATCATTGTGATTGGTTCCCCCTTCTCCCCTCACCTTTCCCCTACCCTCTTGGGATCGCTGCTCTCTGTGATTGGTCCTGAGGGGTGTCAGACTTTACTTTTTATCGTCTCCCGTTGCCCTTTGAACTTTCTGCTCCTTTCTTTGACTTCATCATTTCTTCCCTTTGCTTTCGCTACTCTATATTCGAGAGCAAGTTTCAGTCTTCTGAACTTCTCTTTCTTCGCTCTCTATAGATTTTTTTTTTTGCTTTCTTCATGTAGATGGTCTTGAGATCACCCCACGGCGCATCAGGTCTTCTGTCGTTAGTGCGCAATGAGTTAAATCTGGCCTTGAAGCCCAGGAACTGCTGTGGGAACTGTCACTTTACCCACTGTGAAATATTATTAAGTAAAAAAATATGCTTTTAGACATGAAGTATAGTTCACAAGGGGAACAAAAAGAATTTTCTCCCCAATAAACACAGTTGTGACTCACCACCGTGCAGGGGAAGATATCTTATGCTGGGAAAGTGAAGCTTGGCTACAGGAGTAGTAATCACGTCTTAAATGTGTTTAATTGACTGCATTTAAATTAATCCTGCATAAATCTGATACCGTTTTCTTGAAAAGAATTCTAAGGCTCTGTAGGCTTACCTCCGATGGTAATCTCTCTCTCACTCAGTTTGAAAATGCCAAGGCAGCAACCAGGTGCCAAAATCCATGAACAAAGGCTAAATACTGGACTGAAAAATCCTGTCTGCTGGAGAGCTTTCTATGGCATCCCTGTTAACTGCAGATGGCATTGTAGAGAAGGAAGGATGGGCTTGGACAGGTAGAATTCATGTGCCATCCCATCTCCCTCTGGATCTAAAGCATCTTCCTGCTGTCTTCTTGGGTGGGGAAATGCAATGGCCACACAGCCTGCCGAAAGCCAGGAAGGAATTTTGATGAGGCCTTCTTACACCTATTTCAGTGACTACATGATAACCTTCAAATATAGATTTGGAGTCTCACGACATCTTCCGTGAGCTCTTTCCCAATAAATGCCATTGTTGGTGCACACCGTGGGGTCCACTCCCCCCCTAACCCCCCTGTAGGACAGAGTAGACTTGCTCCGCGGTGGTTCCTAGGCTGCAGTCTTTGCAGAAGCAGGTCTTCAGGTCTTTCTGAGAGAACACCGTTGTTAAGGCAGTGTCTAAAAGGACTGGCTGCCGCCAGCAGGATGAACTAGGTTGTGTCCAAGGGAAATAATAACAGAAACAAAAGCTTTGTAATTCTCAGGCTCTGAAAGGTTAAGGTCCTTTACCTCTCTCCCATGCTGTCTGTCCAGAGAAAATTCACCGGCAAAGAACACGGATCTGGAGCAAGAAACTCAAAGGTTGCTCTCAGGGGTCTGCCTCCTGGATCCTCCTCAGTTCTGCTTCCCGCTGGTGTGGGCTCTCGCAGGTCCAGGCTGAGGTCCTTACAGTCCCCAGTGTTAGGGAAAGAGTTTCTCCTCCCCATGAGTCCCACGAAAAGCTCAGCAAGAGAAATCGGAGTCAAATGCCCGTCCCTGAGCCAGTTCTACGAGAGAGCTCATGGCGGGCTTTACAAAACAAACACGAAAGCACGCAGTCACCATCGAGTCTAGTCTGACTCAGGGGACCTCGCATGTGTCAGAGTAAACTGTGTGTGCGCCACGGGATTTTCACTGGGTCCTTCCTCTGCAGGAGATTGTCAGGTCGGTCCTGCAAGGTGCCCCTGGGGGATCCAGTGCCTCCCGTGGAGAGACTGGCCCTGTCCCAATTACGTCAGCTGGCACTGGAGAGGAAGTTATCCAAGCCGGGAAAATCCGGGGATATTACCAGATGGAGGGAGACTAGATGTTAGGCAGAACCATGATTACAGTCTAAGACTTAAAGTCCATGACTCCTTGCCCAATGCAGACCCTGATGGTTTCCATGTTACAGAGGGTAACAGGAATGACCCCTGTGTTCTCCCTTGACTGCCAGAAGACAGCATCATCCCGTTTTATTTCTTCATTCAGCAAGTAGATGTTGAGTGCCTACAATATGCTGGGAAATCTGCTACCTGATCTGATTACGATGCCAAATGAAATACAGTCCCTGCCATCAAAGAGCTCCCAGGGACCAAGACATGGAACACATAGTTACTCCCAATTACTGTGCTATCTATTATAAAAGAGGCAGGTAGGGAAATGCTGGCTGGCGTTTTTTCCTGAATTTAACTGGTCATTGAGCTCATTTTCCCAGATCAATTCTGAATCTTCAACCCAATTAAAAAAAAAATGCTCCAAGGAAAAAAAATACTAGATATGAGAATAATGTTAAATAATAACCAAGTTTTCAATCCCAAAGATCAAAGGCTCGCTTCTGACTTCTTTGTGGTTTCCCTGTCAATCTTGGATTTAAAATGAGGCAGATAAGTGGTATTCTAAGACTGGGTCAAAGTTTACGGTGACCTTGAAAGCATTTCTTTTTCTTTTCCTTCAAACAAAAATAAAGACTGCCTCGGGGAGATAGCTGTCACCCATTCTCTGGGAGGAGCAGTCAATGAGCTGCAATCCCATCTGTCCTTCACAAGATCAGCAGAGCTCTCCAGTAGGGACTGCCTTATCCCCAAGCAGCTACATCAGGTGAGGCCCAGAGGCCAGTCATGGCCACCAGCTGGAGGGAAGCCTTGAGAGACTTTGATATGAAAGGAGCGATCGTTCATCCGATATCTGTGCTCTCTTCAGAAACCACAGGAAGTTGCCTGGGACACAACAGGGAGGAAGGAATTAGGCGTGAAATTTGCAATTATTCCTGACTTGAACTCAAATCAGACGGTGACAGGTCTTCTTATCTTTGACTCAAAATAAATTCATGTTAGGGAGAATGTGGGCATGGAGGATTGGAGAAGAGCAGACGGACCAGTCTATTTACTTCCACTCATGAAACATTTATTGAGCACCTACCATGTACTTCGTGATGCTTGGCAATTTGCATACAAAAAAACCCCAACAGCAACAACAACAACAAATATTACACCATCCTTGTCCTTGTCCTTGTCTCCCTGTCTACAGGGGAGGATAAGGACATAAATAATAACAGCATGATGTCATGCAACAGGCTTTTACAAGGTGTTGGAGGAGGGTGCAGTGTAGAAAGTCCTGTTGGAGCCAAGTCTTCAAAGATGCATGGCTGGTCCCCGAGTTGATGGGGGCAGAGAGAGCCACCCTAGCATGAGTACGTTGTGAACAGGGAACTTCCGGAAGTTCATTCAGGTGAGGGGGAAGAGGGAGGCACTGAAGGATTTTAAACAGGTGAGCGAAATGATCAAGGTAATGCCTCTGGAAAATCCTCCTGGTGATTGCGATCAGGTGGAGGCAGGAAGAGCAGACAATCCGTTCCTGCTGATATTCAGTTCAGACTCGAGGAGGGCTGCCTTACGGCACGGCAGTGAAGTTGGTGTGGGGGTCGGTGTTGGCCAGTTGCTGGAAAAGTAGAAATCGCAGGGCCTGGAGGTCCATTATAAGGGGGAGTGTGTGCGAATAGAGGGGAGGGATGTGTCCAGCATGGCTCAGGTAGGCTCAGCCTTCTGGTCTGAGACTTGCTCAGTTGTATAGGGCCCCCACTTAGAAAAAGTCCCATATTTGGTTGAATGCTTGGCTGACCCCATCTTGAAATTCTTTGCTTTGGAACAAGGAGCCCCCTATTTTCATTTTGCTCTAGGCCCTGTAAATCACAGAGCTGGTCCTGTTCCCAGGTTTCTGCCTTGAGCTAGTGGGCGGATCATGGTGACAATAATTGAAAACAGAAATGGGAAAAGGAGCACATTTTATTCTACCAGGGTTGGTTGAAAAATCTGAGTTCCGTCATGCACACATGAAGTGCCTATGCCCACGTGTCATCAAAGGAGCCCTCGTAGCGCTATGCAATAAGAATTGGGCAGCTAACCGCAAGGTCAGTCCGTGGTTTGAACCCACCAGCTGCTCTGAGAATGAAAATGAGGCCGTAGGTTAAGGTAAAGATCTAGTCTTGAAATCTTATAAAGGGTCGCTCACCATGAATCAGAATTGACTTGATGGTAGTGGAAGGGGTGGGTGTGGTCATCAAAGAAGAGATACTCAATAGACTGCTAGACATTTAACATAAAATTCTATAAAATTGGAACAAGGTATGGACTGCAGATACAGGCAAAGGGGTTGCCACAGTCAAGGTGGTGATGAGAGCCATGGCATGAAAGAAAATATTCGGATGAAAAATCAGCTGTAAATAGAACCTTTGAGACATCAACATTTCCTGATAAGAGGAGGACCACTGAAAAGACATTTTGGAGGGAATTATGTTCTGGATGGGGAGCGCTGGTAGCATAGTGCTTACACATTGGGCTTCGATCCGCAAGGCCAGTGGTTCAAAACCACCAGCGTCTAAGGGAGAAAGACAGAGCTTTCTACTTGCATCTAGAGTTACAGTTTCGGAAACTCACAGGGGCAGTTCTACCCTGTCCTATACAGTCGCTATGAGTCAGCATCCACCTTGATGGCAGTGAGTTAGATTTTCGGTTTTGTGTCCTGGAAGCCTGGGAGTCTCAAGAGGGAAGGCAGGACCATCGGAAGCATATGTTACAAAGCAATCCAGTCCGGTAACAGTGCAGAAGTGTCCTACCCATCTGGCAGTTGGAAGGCTGCGGACAACGATGAGGATGGAAGCCATGTTGTAATGGAATAAAGGTGAGAAGGAGGCGCAGCAGGTAACCTGCTATCGAGGACCCTTTGAAGAACCTAAAGCATGATGCCAAAGGAAGGAACAAAGTAGAAGGTGCCAGGGAAGGCAGGGGTTGTTACGTAAGGTGGGAGCCCAAGTGAACAGGTTTGGGAGGGAGAAGCCAAGGAAGAGGGAGCACTCACAGAAAATGGAGGCAGGAGCACTGCTGTCAGGTAAGAGGCGAGCACATTTCAAGGACAGAAATAATAAAGGGAGGACCCGAGCTAGATGAGCCCAAAGGTCAGCAGTTTGAAACCACTAGCTTCTCCCAGGGAGAATGAGGAGACTCTACTCCCATAGAGTGGGTCTTGGAAACTGACACGGCCAGTTCTACCCTGTCTTACATGAGTCGGAACCAACTCGATGGCAGCAAGTTTTGTTGTTTTTTCATAGAGGCAAAACCTCCAGAGGCTGCAGCAGGACAAGTGCTGGTCTGGTGAGTAATTAATACATCACTTAAACCTGAGGCTGCAGCCTCCCTGGCCCCACCAGGGGGGTTTACAAACTGGCAATGCAGCTTCGTCTAGGGTCTAATGATTAAACTTCCCTGAACCGGTTTTCATTACAGCAAAGTTAAAATCTCACCAACTACCCACTTAAACCTCTCTCCCTGCACTGATTAATTAGAGAACAAGCAAAATCCCCAGACTGGACAAACGACTATTGTCCCCAGATTGCAGGGAGGAATGCTGAGTAGCGCATGTCTTGACTCCAGCCATACTGAAAGAACTAAGACAACTCCTAGGATGTGTGTGTGTGTGTGTGTGTGTGTGTGTGTTATGGTGGGGCTCCTGGCCAACCTCAACCCCCTCCCCAGCCCCCAGGAGATAAACAAGCTTATAGTCACCTATTATTTAACCAAAGAGCCCTAGTGGTGCAGTGGTTAAAGCCCTTGGTTGCTAACCCAAAGGTGGGCCTTTGAGTTGTTCTTGTAAAGATTACAGCTTGTGAAATGCCACGGGGCTGCTCTCCTCTTCCTTCCAGGTAGTGAAGAGTCACAATCGAATGGCTGGCGCAAATATGTCCAGGTTTGGGGTTTGTTTTTTTAACTAAACAGGTCACACTTTAAGGGACCCTTCCATGCATGCCTTCACCCTCCCCTCTCCACTTGTAGAATGTGGAGCTCCTCTCCAGAATTGTGCAGGTTGTGCTTCGTGGAGGCCTATGTCTCAGAAGAGATTTCCAGGTTCATGGGTGATGGGTAAAGGGGTCACCAACGCATGTCCATCGAGGCAGGGACTGGATCAACGCTACCATCTGGATTCTGCTAAGAGGTCGACTTTTACAACTAGGTGGGTAATTGGAAGCTTTGATGTCTTCCGAGGCATAAATGTGCGTGCACAGGTGCCCAAGAAAGCATGGTTCACGTCTTCAAGTGAAGACATTGCACGTGGCGCGCCCTTCCACACTCAGTAACACTGAGAGAGGGATGAACTCCATGGGGCCACCCTTTAAGGAGAGGGTTAACCCGCCCTCCCAGAGCGCGGGGTGCAGGCGTTTCTCCCCTTGGGCACCTTTTTGTGACTCACTTCTTACAAATGTAAACGTTCGAGTCCGCGGGGGGGTCCCCGATCCGCACCCCCAGGCTTCGCAATGGGAATACCTACGACCCAGGCCAGCCGGGACTCATCCCGCCCCCCACGCTGGACCGCCGAGCCCTCCACGCACACCTCTGTGTGCCCCTCGCGGAGAGCCCAACCCCGAAGCGTGCGCCCGCAGACGCGCCCTTAAAACAAAAGAGGAGCCCCTGAGGGTTGGCCCGCGACTCACCGC
>NW_022103920.1:37833406-37850159 GCF_000313985.2 Echinops telfairi
GCCGCGAGCACGCGGGCTAGCTCGCGCGCGCCCACAGACGCGTGCCCGCGGCGTGGAGTGGCCAGCATCTCTGCGCCCTGCGCCCGGGCACGTCGAAGTGGCCGGTCTGCATAGGCACCCTGCGCGATGGGAGCTGCTCTCCCGGGCAGATCGGGGTGGACGCGGGCGTGGGTGGGTTTCCCACGCGTGGTGCTCTCGGCTGATGGACAAACGTAATGACGTGTCTATTTCTTCTCTGCCTTCCTCCCCCTCCCCCTGCCTTCTCTGATACTTGCACGCGCTTCTTTCTGCGTTCTTGGGAATCTGCCCCCACCCCCTTTGTTCTGACTCGCTCCCCTCTCGTGATCGCCTCCAGCCCTTTGCGGAGCCCGAGTGTGCGCGCAGGAACCGGAGTTCAGCTACGGCTGTGCCGAGGGCAGCTGCTACCCAGCCACGGGCGACCTTCTCATCGGCCGTGCGCAGAAGCTCTCGGTGACCTCGACGTGCGGGCTGAACAAGCCGGAGCCCTACTGCATCGTCAGCCACCTCCAGGTGAGGGCGGACTTGCGCCGCCTCCGCGCCAGACCTGAAGGGGCAGGCCCAGGGGACGCCGCGTCCTGCCAGCTATCCAGATAGGAAGCATGGCAAGCCTGGGAGCCCCAGGATTAGGCTGGCAGCACACCCTTTATCCAGATTCAGTTTGCACAGTTGCATCCGCCAAACATTTCCTGCCGCCCCCTCCTCTCCAGAGACAGACCTGACCCACGGGCTCCAAAAGCCCCTATTTTCCCCTTTAATGTGTTCTTTTTGGAAATGTACATTAAAAGCAGTTCCCCCACCCCTCCCCCTTTCCTGTACTAAACAGTGATCTTGGATTTCTCCCAGAATCTTATCGCTTGGGTAAAGGGTATGCAGCCGTGACAGACGCCTTGCAAGGTGACCTCAGTTACTGAACCGGGTTTTCTTTCCCTCCCTCCATTGAAGAGCAGGGACAGATGCTTAGTGGTTTCACAAGTATGCCCTCACTTTTTCAAACATGCTGGAGACTAGTGACATTTCAGGGTGTGAATTTACCAAGTCAAAATTGATTTTAAGAGAAGACACACCAAGGCTAAAGTATTCAGCATCCCTTCTCTGAAATTAAAAAGAGACTGGACATGTCTGGCCTCTAACTGAAGATGCTAAAGATCACATACAGGGCACGCCCCAGGCCAATTCCTCTAATTCTAGTCACTTTACCACCTGGATACCTGCGGTTTGCACAGGTGATACCTTAAAGTGAAGTCAGGTTTGCAACAGGTTAGGAAGAACCCATGCTGGAGAACTAATGAATTAAACTGAAGGAATGTGGTAAAGTGGATTCCTCTCATTTGCTTCCAGATTTATACAGAAATGTCTAGACGGCTTCCTCCTGATTAGAAAGGAGACTATAATTATACTGTTATTTTTTTTTAAGTTCTGGTAATTGTTCCCTAGCACTAGTAACCTTGACTACAAACTAATGAAGGCATTGATGTTATTGTCTAATATTAGCATTCAGCTTTTTATCTAATTTATTGTGAGACCATTCAAAGACCTAAACATCCTGTAATTGAATCACTCGATCATGAAACCAGCTTGGACCAGAGTTAGAATTAGACTGTCTCAAAAGCCAGTAGGGCAGGCACTCATGTTTTTATTGATTGGCCATGAAATTGGGGCATACGTCTCATTTTTTTACAGATACAAGGACCAAAAAGAAAAGACTGGTTAACTTGCCTCCAACATTTAATGGGTATAAAAATATGTAAACTCAGTGCTCCACCATGTTCCCTACTGGAGACCTTAAGTGCACAAATTAAACCAAAACAAAACCACGAATGCTTATCTAGCTGCCAAAGAGGTGATTCCAATTCATTGTGACCCTGTCGGATAGGGTGGAGCTGACCTTAGTGGTTCCCAAGAGTGTAAATCTTCGTGGAAGCAGCCAGCCTGGTCTTCTCCCTTGGTGGCTTGTGGATTCAGAGTGCTGACCTTGTGGTTGGTAGTCTGATGGGAAACCACTGCACCACCATGGCTCCTGTAGAACCTAGAGTGTCCCCTAATTTCACTTGGCAATCTACTTCTGAAAATTCAGTCCACTGAAACCTCTGTGGAGCATAGTTCTTTGGCACACACTGAGTCACCGTGAGTCAAGGTTGACTCAAAGGCACCTATTTTTGTTTCCTGATTCCAAGAATGCAGGTCCGTTTGGGGCTACCTTGGGTTATCCCTAGCTTATAATGGTCCCCCAAACTGCAGGGCAGCCTGGTAGCCCCTCCCCCAGATTTCCTGAGTGCTGTGTAGGTTAGCCTGCACGCCGCTGCCTCGGCTTCACTGAGCAGATTCGAAGCTAAGGATGCTTATTCTGTAAATCCCAAACCCTCTCTAAATGTTTCTGCCTAATGGTTCCTGCCGTTTTATCACAGTTCTAGAAAATCAGGTCAAATGTATTGCTCTCTCCCTCTTTTTTTTTCCTTTCATTTTCAGTTTCTTTATATCAGCAAAAATTCCCTAATACCACTTTTGCCTATAGAATAAGCTTCTCTCGTTATTTATTTAAGATTAAGATTCAAGCTTGGAAATAGGGTTTTGATTAATTAATAGCTTGTGGAAACAGTGCTCTTTTATTTTTGGCCTGGGATTTTCAGAGAGGAAGAACTTCTTTCCAGAGGTAGCTTCGACTTGATAAGTCAGCGGGGTCAGCTTGTGAGGGGGTAGGTGTGCCACATTCACTTGTCTTGAAACAAGTAGGTTGGCCTTTGATATTGCGGGCTTGAGTCCTTGTTGCACTGTGAGATTGTTTACCAGACTCATGAGACACACTTTGTTTTCAGGAGGATAAAAAATGCTTCATATGCAATTCACAAGACCCTTATCACGAGACACTTAATCCTGATAGTCATCTCATTGAAAATGTGGTCACTACCTTCGCTCCAAACCGCCTTAAGATATGGTGGCAATCGGAAAATGGTATGTAGTCGGTGTGGGAACAAGTTCGGTGGCATGTGGTTGGGCGGGGTTATGGGCTTGTGTGTGTATGTGTGTGTAAAATTACCGAGGAATCTCTGTCCTGTAATTATGGCCTTTGGCAGATTTATTGCCTGCGGCACCAAATTCTCCGGGTAAAATCTCATCGTTCTTCTTGAAGCATGCGCTTCCTCGAAGAAAGCAGTCTTTCATGCTAGCCCAGAAGGAGTGTTCCCTAGTTTTTATCCTGAGAGGGAGGGGGCTGGGGGAATGTGTCTGTTTGGAATGGGGGAGAAATCTGGGGAGGGTGTGGGAAGGGCCCTGTACTGTCTCTGGCCTTAATTCTTCTTCCGAAAAACATCGCATCTTTGATTTTGCTCAACCCCAAAGGAAAGGGCAGATGGACAGTTCCGCCGCCCCTTCCACGCAGTGAGAATCTGATACCGTCCGATGAATGAGCACCAGGATGTCAGTTTTTCAAAGACTGTCAACATGGGCGTGGCTCAAACTCTGCGCCTCGTGGTGGTTTGCATCCACCCCCTTGTCTTTTCTGTCATTTGGCTTTGCAGTTAATAAATTCACCAAATAGGCTAAGTTGCAATCACTGTGCACCTGAGCCTAGATTAATTTCACATTTGCTTCATACACAAACGCTGAAATGTGGGGACTGAAAGCATGGTGTGTTGGTTAATTAACAATGTACCATTACACTTGGTTTTTTGTTTTGTTTTTTAAATATGGGAAGGGATAAGGATCCCTCGACTGTACTAGAGCAAGCCCCACGCCTGGGACGCTCGTGGATGCCGGCACTCATTTCTCATTCTGCCAAGAGTAACATTGTTCAGTAGACTTCCTTGTGGTTGACTAATCAACTTCACGTGTTGCTGGAGAACCGTTGGTTCTTGTTGTTGGTAGATGTTGTCCAGTTGGTTCCAACTCACACCGACCCTGTTTACAACAGAACGAAACACCATCTGGTCCTGCACCATCCACACAATTGTTAGGTTTGCGTCCGTTTTTGAAGCCACTGTGTCAGTCCATCTTGTCGAGAGTCGGCTCCTCCTCCTTCACCGCCCTTGTGCTTTACCAAGCACGACATCCGTTTCTAGGACTGATCTGTCCTGTGGGCGTGTCTGAAGCATGTCAGACGAAGTCTTGAATCCATGCTTCTTAGGAGCATTCTGGCCGTACTTCTTCCAAGACAGCTTTGTTCATTCTTTTGTCAGTCCCGGGGGTTTCCCCATTCTTTGCCGCCACCACACGTCAAAAGTATCCATTCTTTGGTCGTCTTTATTCAATGTCCAGCCTTCACATGCAATGGCCATCTGTTTTGAGAGTTGACTCCTAGGGAGGGTTATTCATAGGTTGGCCTTGGGGGCCCTCAGACATGGTTGAGAAAGACTGATTGCTCGGGAAGCACATCATCTAGAGCAGCTTGGTCGGAAGTTGAGTGCGCAGCAGTGGTCTCTGTAAAGGTGCGCTCAAATCTCAGAGGCCTCCTGAAAGTGGCATAGAGCTTTCTGTGAACAGCGACAGGAGGATTTCCTGCTTCCCACAGTCTTCCAGTGAAACAGAAAGACCGTCAGAAGAAGAATGCCTGCAAAGTTCAGATCAAGACTGTTCCCGCTTCAATCAGTAGTCAGAAAAAGTTTTTCAAGGGCTGTAGTGCCTCGGGCAGTTTTCCTGAATTGTATCAGGAGCTAATTGACTTCTAGACCTTTGAATTCGTGGCACAAAAGGGACCTAGGGCCAGAAAGAAGGAATTTTCAAATAAGGGGGCTTTTGAGTTCCCAGCTGCTCTGCTGGGAGCCCTGGTGGAGTAATTAGGGGTTACGCATTGACCTGCTAACTGGAATGTCAGCAGTTGGAAGCTGCCCCCACCCCCCTTCACAGATGAGGCTTTCTACTCCTGTAAACAGAGGCACGGACACCCATGGGGGCAGTTCTACCCTGTCCTGTTGGGCCACTGTGAGTCAGAATCAACTTGATGGCAGTGGGTGAACTGCTTTATCAAAAGTGTTTGGATGAGATTAGTCAGCAGACAGATGGTTAGAATAGCCTGTCATCGCTCAGCTGTCTGGTCATTCACAAAGACTCTGCAAATCTGATTTCATGGATTCTCTGTGCTGTACATGTTGTGCCATACATCATGGCGCTGAATTACCAGTGCCCAGGCACAAAAGTGGCCATGCCGTGGCGTTTGTCCAGGTACTTTTAATTTACCCGTAATGCCGAGCCATGTCTAGGGTTGACACAGTCAAGTGTAGAAGAATTCTTTTTTTCTTTCACATTGTTTTGCTTCCCACATTATAACAAAAACAGCAGTCCTTCGCTGGGTGAGCAACTGTAAAATGAAATGCATTTGGAGTGACTATTGTGGTCTGTGGTTTTACAGGACCGAGAGGGCCCTCGCCCGGCTTTGTACTGTCCATTTTCCCCCTTATCTCTTCATTTTAAACAAATATTGCAGGTCTTTCAAAGCCTGGCAGAGGGGGTGGGACTGTGGCTTAGCTGACATTTTCACTCAAAAAGAGCAACACCCAGGATAGTTTTGTAAGACGATTCTATTTAAACAAATTAGATAAGGTTAATGAATATGGTGGTAATGTTTTTCTTTAGCATTCCAGCTAACTCATATCCGTTCCAGTGACCACTCCTCCCCCCCAGTAGATCTGGCAGTTGTCCAGCGGGAGGGTTTATGACAAAAGGTCCTACTGCTTTCCTGAAAGTACACCATCCTGTGACAGGATTGGTTCTGACACGTTCCCATCTGTCTTCTTGCAGCTAAGACTTCTTTTGCCCCGAGATGGAGAGAGGGAGACACTCGCTTTCTTAAACAGAAGAATTGCAGAATGGCTTCCATTATCCAATTGAGCTCAGCCCGAGGGCCCTAGGAATGGGGTGGGGACGATTTCTGTCCCTGGAATTCCAGTGGCCTCTTCAGTGTGTTAAAGCCAGGCTGGTTGACCCTGGGGCACGGTGCAAAGGCTCCTTTGTTTGTTCAGGCTCTGGCCTGAAAGGGGAGATGTTAGTATTTGTTCTAGGCCAGTTTATTTCTCTGACCCTCTTTTTGTCTCTCTGGCATTGTCTTTCACGTGTGGAAGTGCACTGGGGGGCATTTTTGAATTGGAATTGTAGCTGACGTGTGTGGTGGGCTCTCCTCCCCCCACCCCCCCCTTGCTGCTGCAACAGAAAAAAAAGGCATATTTGTGTCTCTACTGCAGGAGAATCTTGTCCCTAAGCTTCTGACTGCAAGCTGACCCCCCTACCGTGCACAGGAAGTATCTCCCCCCCCTCCCCTGGAAGGCACTTGGCTCTGAGGGTTGGGAAGCTGTTTCACTTCATCCTAAGCAAAGACGTCTTTCTTGACAGCAGCTGGAGGCACTCTGCCAGCCGTCTTGTTCTGGAGAGCAGTTTTACTACGTTGGGCTCCAGGATGATTTGGAGTCAACCAAAGGACTTGAGCTTCACCACCCGAATCGAGCCGGGCTTTTTTAATGATCTCACCTGTGGGTCTTCCGTGCCAGGTGGGATACAACAGGGGATTTCTAGGAAGACCCTGCCGAGCATTGAAGGAAACCGTTCCAACTGTGCCCCGCTGGTTCTGTTGGCCTTGCTGTTTCTTCTGTCATTCTTAAACCATGTTTTTTTTCTCATCGCCTCTAGGCATGGAAAATGTCACAATCCAGCTGGATCTGGAAGCCGAATTCCATTTCACTCATCTCATCATGACTTTCAAGGTAAAGAATCCATATCGTTCTCCCTGAGACACAGGGGAACACCGGGTACTTCAGTGGTCTCGTCGCCGTAAATTGGGTGGTGACACAGGACGGTGACATACGTGCTCTCTGTGTGCACGGGGAGAGCACCCCTCTGCTGAGGTAGTTCAGTTGCACCGTGAAGCTTTAATTCAAGAGCGTTTTGTATTTCCCCACGGAGAGAGGCAGCCTTGACTTGCTTCCAAACCACAGTAGAACATCTGGACAGTGAAGCCCTGCTGTTTATGTTCTAGTGCAGAGTCTGGTGACTGAAGAAGGAATCGTGTTATCTTTAGCTGGTAAGGCTTTGCAGAAGTTTTGCAAGAATGGTGTGACCAAGATAATGCGGCGACTCCTTCAATGTGGATTTTCGCATCTTTTTTTTCCCCTTTTAGAAATGTAACATGACTCTGAGTCTAGGGAATGTCTGTACAAAGTCCCTTTGTTTTCTTCTGCAGCAGCTGCCTGCTAATGACAGACTTCGCATGGCTTACAGTATATGTCAGTGCACATAAAACCCTTCATTTGCTTATTCCTTCTCAGATGGAAATTACTTTTGAATCATTTCTTTTTTTTTTCTCACCCCACCCCTGTGTTGGAGGTGTGGCCCGTCTCTACCCCCCTCTCAGGTTAGACACAACTCTGAGCAGTGGATTTCCCATAGGCGTAAGGAGTGTGGGTCAAAGGCTTACTTGTGTCCTCTGCTAATGCCTGTGAGGGGGGTTGGGGAGCAAAGATGGGTCTAGAAGCCAGAGAGGGACTAAGAGGGACGTTACTCAACTCCTGGACATCAACTCCATTCCCACTCAGAGCCACCGTATAGGACAGGGCAGAGCTGCCCCTGTGAGTTTCCGAGACTAACTCTTGGCGAGAGCATGAAGCTGATTGGCTAGCAGTCCACCAGGTCACGCACTACCTCGACGGGACTCTGGGAGGGACCTTGAGGTCGTGCAGTTCAGTCCTCTGCTCTTCATCACCGTGCCCACTGCCCACCCGTCACTGTGAGGGCAGCAAAGGTTCATGTGACTTTGATGCCGGGTAAAGATTGGTGGGGAGGACTTGCCTTGAATAGCTTATTCTTTGTCACGCGGCCCTTTCCCTCACTTAAAACCACACGCCCATCCTGGTGCTTAGAATTTACCATCAGCTGCACAGAGTCTCATGTTACACGGCACCTGAAAGTCCTCACCATGTTTTTTGTGGGGGCGGGCGGGCTGTGTTTTGGATATCATCTCTGTGCACATGAGCAGGTCTGCGCTCATTCATACTCAGAAGTCCTTTGGGTTTATACTCTAGTTGAGCACTCACTCATTCAAGGGAATGCAGCAGACCCACCTCAGTGCAGAAGGCTCAGTCGAGGTGGAGGTTGAACTGATCCATGAGCAATGGGTACAAGCTGTCAGAGTTCTGTTGATGGGAAGAAACTTGCCCTTTGGGTCCCAGCTTGTGCAAGAAGAGCATCTTTGGGTTAGACAGGCATGGGTGTGAACCCCCAAGCCTCTGACCATCCTGTGGCTTTCTCATTGATCCAGTGGAAACACTGTTGCTACTTCGTCTATGGGGTTGTGTGAAATAACTCCCTGTGCTGGAAGTAGGACTAACCTTGCTGCATGAATAGTTCTTATGTATGCTGATGTGTGACGTGTAATTGCTATGTGGATGACTGGTGCATAGCTAAATGTATCCAGCAACCTTCTGCATGCAAAAAAAAAAAAAACAGGTCTCCCTGCCCAGTGCAAGCCAGATGGGCCACTGCTCTCCGGGGACTTCCAGTTCTATAAAGAAGAAAGATACACTCGTAAACAGTGTATACTACCTGAAAGAATGTGCCAGCCGCTGTGGGAGATGTCCAGTGAATGGGCTGGACATTAGCACGAAGGAGGGTCAGATACAGTTTCTCCCTGGATGGCGAAGAAAGCCGCACGCACAAGGAGAGGACTAGGGTGGTATTTCCCTGGAGACAGGACACACAGAGCAAGATGTCTGAGAAGAGATGGGAGGAAGTGGTCTGCGATCAGCAGGGTTACTCGCGCTGGCCAGTTCGGCGTAGATGTGCTGCCAGCCTCCTCCATAGGTCTGCCTCAGGTGTAAGGAGACTGGGGAGATGGGGAGCGAACGTTAAAAAAGCAGACTCGTGCCCGCAGGACCTTGCTCCCTGCGGAGTGTGAGCTTTGTAGAACGTTTGGGAGCCATGGACTAGGAACTGAGAAGTAGGGAAAGAGCGAAGGGAGCCCAGAAGGAAAGAAGGAGGCTCTGGGGCCCAGAGAAGAAAAGGCAGGTTGGAAGGCTCTTGTTGAAGGGCTGAGGGAGGACGTGACTTGAGAGGCTGCTGTTTGGCCGGCTGTGACTCTCAGGTGACAAGGCACTTCCTCCTGCAACTCCCGGGTGCCAGCAGTTTTACTTGGAGAGGTTTTTCCGATCACACCTCCCTCCCTTTTTGCCGTACTCTGAGACCTGCTGCTGCAGCTGCTGCCTTCGGGAGTCAGTGCTCCAAGGAGCTCCTGTTTTCTAAAGCCTTCGAACCAAAGGCCGGACCACGGATTGGGAAGGACGCCCCTTGAAAAGATTAGCAGCAGAACAACAGACGGAAAAGTAGAGAAATGTATGAATCAAAGAGTACCTAGATGTCCAGGCTGGGTCAGTAGCAGGGTGGGGATACCACTGAGAGTGTCCAGAACAGGAAAGGAACTAAAGCTAGGCGTGTGGAGGAAGAACACGTAACTGGTTCTTATCTGCATTTGTCATGGCATTGGTTGATCACCCGCTGGCTAGGGTTTCTTGGGCTAGCAGATCTCTCAGTATCTGTACAGTCTGTCTGTAGAATAGCCAGGTGTTTCAAAACTCATGACTCTTTTATTTATTATAACTTCCGAGGCATCTTTGCAGAAACTGAGACTGAAGGAGTTTGAGGAATAATGAAAGACTTTTGTTCTTTAGGTAACATGTGGCCCCGTTTCCACAGGAAGTTGGATAGCTCATCAATGCCCTTTGGGACTTGGATCTTTCCAGAAGGGCAGGAGAAGGAAGCGCAGCCAGGACTGGCTCAAACGTGCTTCCTCTCAACTCCCTTTTGGCCTAGAGATACCCGCCAAGGAGTCCCTCCCCCATCGCTCTCCTGGTCCCCCCTCAGTCCTATTGGGATTGAGTTTGGCATGTGCAGTTGGCATGTGCGGCCCCGTGTATTTATTCCTTTCCCCCTTGAAAATTCTCGCCACATACCCTCTTAGGCTTAATGAAGTGCTGTTTCTTTATATTCCCCACTCGGTTCACATTCAAGAGCATGAGCAGTTAGTCAGTGAGGAAGTCAAGGGCTCCATTGCAGTGTGAGCTCCCGTTTTTCTTAATCCTTAACTCCCTAAGGGCGGCAGTGGTCGTCTGGAAGAGAAGTGTGGATTTGAGCATGTGCTGCTTGCTCTCAGAGTTCCATCAAGAAGTGCTTGGCATTGACAAGTCGCGGTCTTGTTCAAGTTCTGGTTTCCAGGTCCGTCTAACGCTTTTGCTCTCCTTTCTCTGTAGCCTGGCTTCCACTTCCCACCATGCACTCGCCGTGTTCAGCAGTAACGCAGCATTTGCCCGTCTGCCTATTTTGGGTGCTCATTCTGCCTCACCTTTCCACCGGGGCCTACCCACAGCACCCTCCTAAATCCCCACCCTGCCCTGCTCGTCTGAATCCCTCATTTTCTACCTGCTCATCAGCACCCACATCTGTCTTCCCCCTGCTTTGAGTCAGCGAGGGAACAACATAGATCGGGTCATATTTGGGCGGGGGCAGGGGTAGCTTCAAAAAGTTCCTGGAAAAATGGAATTACGAGATCATGGGGTTTTTCCATGCAATTTCTCGAAGCCCCCTCATAGACCCCTGTCTGGTACCACGTAGGGAATCATTGAGTGATGAGATAAGCGGACTAAGGACTTGGGCACTCATCAGCCATATTGCCGGTGTGATGGCTAAAGTATACCGACGTGTTTGCTACCAAGGCCTGTCTGCTTACAGTCAGCTTCTAAAGAGAAGCAGGGCTTGGCTCACTCATTGGGTCGGGTGGGAGAAAGTGCAAAACTCGGAGGCTAGTCACTTTCTTTGCTGAAAGAGGCTTCGCGGAACAGCCTGAAGCATTTGATATCCAGCCACCGTCTGAAATGCCAACCCCATGCAGTCAGGGCCCGCGGCACACCGTTGAGTGGTCATTTCTTATGAAACCTTGAAAATACAGATCGCGGATGGAAAACACCAACTGTGACTTTTCCTCCCCGCCCCCAGACTTTCCGGCCAGCCGCCATGCTGATCGAACGCTCGTCCGACTTTGGGAAGACGTGGGGTGTGTACAGATACTTCGCCTACGACTGTGAGAGCTCATTTCCGGGCATTTCCACTGGCCCCATGAAGAAAGTCGATGACATAATTTGTGACTCCCGGTATTCTGACATTGAACCCTCAACGGAAGGAGAGGTTTGTGTTTAGTTTTTAATGGCCTGCTTGCAAAGGGACCTTTGGATCATTGCAAAAATGCCACTTGCTCTTCTTTCTGTCTCTTTGTAGGTGATCTTCCGGGCTTTAGATCCTGCTTTCAGAATAGAAGACCCGTACAGCCCCCGGATCCAGAGTAAGCTTGCTTTTAAATCAAAGTGTTGATGGGCAGCAGCAGTCCAGGAGGCACTGTGCCCATCACCCTCCCCGGAGTGGAAATCTTAGGTGCTAGCCACCCCCCACCCCACCCCCAAGCGTTGTCGTCCTTCTTTAGGACCCTACGCGATGCCCTTGCCATAAGTACTAATCCAAGTCCTCCCTGCTTGGGAACAATGTGGATCAGGAGAAAGATTGTGTTGGGCTGCCAGCCCCAAGGCGAGCAGGTGAAAACCACCAGCCGCTCCATGGGAGAAGGACAAGGTTTCAATCCCATGAAAAGTCCCGGTCTCAGAAACCCAGAGTGTCTCGCAGGGGTGCTGTGAGTCGGAATCCACTTGATGGCGGTGAGCTTGTTGCAGTTGAAAGTCCTCACTGGGGTCGGAAGCAGCATGTGTGAGAGTTAAAGATTGATGAGCACGCGGGTAATGTCTGTGGTCATAATACTGCATTTTATTGCTCGGTATATTCTTGTCTGGATGAAGCTGTTGGAAAAAAAGTAGCCCCCGCCCCAAGACAGTGATTTGAATAAGATAGATGTCTCTGGTTCCTTTATAAAATTATGCAGAGGGATTTCCAGCGAGCTCTGGTGGTGTCATGAGTTGAGCGTTGGACAGCTAACTGAAAGGTCGGCAGTTTGATCTCACAGCCATTCCACCAGAGAAAGCTGTGGCAGCCTGCTTCTGTACAGGTGTACAGCCTCGGAACCCCCATGGGGCTGTTCCTCTCTGTCCTGTGAGTCAGAATCGGCCCTGCGGCCATTCCTGCCATCGGTTCCCTGGAGTTTGCCAGGCGTCTTCTGCCTTTGGAGCCTTCATTCACGTGATCAGAGCTACACTGCCACGTCCTTCCTCGTTCCACCCGTGGGCAGTGGAACCTGGCGGGCAAGCAGATTCCCTCTAAAGGGGAGACCCGGAAGCTGCTCCCATCTCTTTCTGCACGAGGTGATGGCCAATCTCTAGCCAGGTGGCCAGGCCCTCAGCGAAAAGTGTTGGGCGTTCTTACTGCTCCAGGAAGATGGGGAGAAATCCTGCAGCCATGCTCAGGAGAGCGAGGTCTGTGTTTCTGTTTGACAGATGACTCAGCTGCGGCTCAGAGCGCGCGGGTCACAGGTGTACGGGGATGGGGCTATAAATGGCAGAGTGAGATCTTGACCCCCCTATGTTCTGAACCTCAGGCCAGAGCTCTCTGGGTTATCGCAGAATGACATTTTTATTTGGGGAGGCAGACTGTGCAGTGGCTGAAAGAATGGATTTTAGAATCAAACAGACCTGGCTTTGAATACCGTTTTTTCACTTATTGTGTCCAGGTGATTGTCAACAAGCAATTAAGCTTATCCCACCCCTATCCCCCCGCTTCTTTCTTTCTTAAGCCGTGGTGCCTCTTCTGTAAGATTCGGAATTTTGCCCTTAGCATCTTTCTGGAGGGGAAATGTTTTAATAGATGCACACCATCTATCAAAGTGCCTAGCATATAAAAGCCCAACTCACTGCCATCGAGTAGATGACTCACAGAGACCCTATAGGGCAGGGTAGAACTGCCCGTCAGTCTCCAAGGCTCGTTAACAGGAATAGTAGAAAGCTCAGCCTGTCTCCGGAGGAGCTGCTGGTGGTTTCGAACTGCTGACCCTGTGGACCACAGCCCAACCCGTAACCACTACTGCCACTGGGCTCCTCTCCTGCTATCGAGTCATGGCTGACTCATAGCAACCCCCTGTGGGTTTCAGAGACTCTTAGAAAGCCCAGTCTTTCTCCCTGGGAGCTCCTTCTTGGTTTTGAACTTCAGACCATGCAGATCACTGCCTATCGTGAAACCACTGTGCCAGCAGGGCAGAGCTTCTCTGGCACATGACACAGTGCTCAGTCCATGGAAGCCGCCACTAGTTGTTGGCATTGACACCATCCCCTGTGCATAGGTCATGAGGAGCAGTGATCCTGTATGCCGAGTGCACAGGCGGCCTGGCCGGCCTCCTCCCCTGCTCTCGGTGCAGTTGGTCCGAGGAGGAGGGGCTGGCCTGGTTTCCCCTCTGCCTTTCTGGTGGTCAGAGCTTGGCTGTATAACCAAGACCTTGTGGAATGCTATGAAGCTTGAAAAAGAAGCCGGGAAGAAGTCCAGGGAATATTTCCAGCAAAGTGCCCCTTCCCCACTTAATTTTACACTTGACCCAGTCTCTGGTCCATAATTCTCCCCTTCCCTCTGTCACAAAACAGATGTGTGTTTTTTAAATTATTTCTCATTTTATGGGGAGCTCTTACAGATGTCATAACACTCCATAATTCAAATAGGTCAAGCAGAGTTGTACCATTGCAACTACAATCAGTTTCAAAACATTATCATTCTTAAACTCATTGATATCAGCTCCCATGTATCCCCTCACTGCCTCCCCCTCCCCCCAACAAAACAGATATTGAATGACATGTCCAGTCCACTGCCAGCTTCTGAGTGACTCAAAGCCCCTTTGGGAGAAGTGCTCACACCGGGACCATGGCAAAACCCCCCTTTAGTACCTTTACAACTACGTCACCATCTCCTTTTCAGGATAAATTGGTGGGACTTGAACGGTATGTCTCGCCTTTGTTATCCTTGCATCCCCCCTGGTGGGTTGGCTTGGGAAAGGTGTTTCGGCCAAAGGAGAATGAGTCCATTCTAGCCGGTCATGCCTTGGATTTGCTTGGTAAGCAAGGGAACCACGTCTTATGTGAGGTCGTCATTGGCACCTCTGAGAAGTGAACTTCCCCCTTGGAGGGTCAGTGTGTGCGGGGAGCCGGGTCGTTGTCTTGAATGTCGTGCACCATGGAGGGGGAGAGTGGCATGAGCATATTTGCCCTTTCTGCGAGCTGCCCCAACGATCAGTTCAAGGGTTTCTAAACACTCCAGCTGCCCGTCAATAGCCGCTTGTGCTCGCTTTTGTGCAGGAGGATCTGGGCTGGGCGGGGGGAAATGTTGGCATGCAGAAAGCCTATTCAGCTAAGTAGCACCACGGTTTCTCTGTCGCTCTTTTGATTTTGCTGAGAGCCTAACTTCAATGCCTGGAATATCTCTGTCAGCCCACAGCCACGGTCATAGCTGTAAGTTCTGCGTGTATTATAAGTATTTAAAATGACCTTTGGAACTGTCTGATCTATTTAGGTCACTACCCTATTGTCTTGGGTTGCAAATCATTAGCACGCATCAGCATAACTGAACATAAAGCTTAGAAGCAACTTGTGGTTTCTGAGCCTTTTGGCTTCCACTTCAGCAAGAGCAACTTGGTAATGAATGAAAACACCAGTGGGGAAGGTTGAGTGGCTCCTGGTCTATCAGGTGACTGCAGACTGTAATAGATAGCCCAAGTTCAGGCCAAAGTGGGGGTCGGCAGAAGGAAAAGTAAGATCAGTGAAACAGACCCACAACTCACTTTAGGGAAAAAAATGTTGCCCCAACTCCCTAGCACTAAGCTCTTTTATCCTTAGACCGTTAAAGTGGCAACACTTTGTATAGCTGTCATCGAGAATCGTCGAAGGAAATGTTAACTCTAATTCTTTCCTTGGATTGTAGCTTTTCTGTAGTGTTAAATCTATTTCAGTAACTTGGATTTCCTTTCAGGGGTGAGAACTTTCAGATGACATTATCTTCCTCACCAGAAATAGATGCTGCAGATTGCTCTGGGAACCAGCAGGCGCTGTAGTAGGGGCAGTCTAGTCTTAACGGTTTCCCCACTTCCCGCCCTCCCCCTAGAACACTGGCTGCAAACAAATCACCGGGGAATGGCCACGTGATGTTAAGCTCTAATATTCCAGACAGCTGCGGTCACACATGTGCTGGGAAACTTGACGGAAGCCCATTTTTAGCCAGGCCGTCCCATAAAGAGAGATGCCATTATGTCATTGTAAAAGCCCTCCTCTTTGACCGGACTTCTCCTCCTCTTGATGCCCATCACAGATCTGTTGAAGATCACCAACTTGAGAATCAAGTTCGTCAAACTTCATACCCTGGGAGATAACCTCTTGGACTCCAGAATGGAGATCAGGGAGAAGTACTACTACGCCGTGTATGACATGGTGGTTCGAGGCAATTGCTTCTGCTACGGCCATGCCAGTGAATGTGCCCCTGTGGATGGGCTCCGAGAAGATGTGGAAGGCATGGTAAGCCGGTGCCCCGTGAGGGTTTCCACATTACACGAGGGGTTCTTAACAGCCAGTGGCAGCCAGTCTGGCCTGAGACTTCCCACATTTTGGAGGGTTTCTGGTTCCCAGATGGACATCTCGCCCCCCTCGTGCTTGGTCCTCAATCCTCGATGTTCCCTTTGGCAAGTCTCTTGGGATCCGAGAATGTCGGGGCTGCTCATTTCGTCAACACTGTGTTAACTTTTGGAACTTGTTGCTAAAGTTGATATTTTAATCGAGGATTACACGGTTGTCTAAATAACTGTCTGCCTTTCCATGAGGGGAGATTAGAAACCACAAGCATTCCAGGCTTCCCGCTAGAAGGCATGAGTCAGCCCCCACCCTAAGAAACTGGAAATCTCACCCCAGACCCAGCACATGTGTCTCGCGATCAAGCAGACTCTCCATCTCCTTTGCTTCAGAATTCCATTCCTGCCCCGTCTGTGGGCTGTGGTTTCTAATCATGTACCTTTTTAAAAAATCCTGGATTTGAATGGTTTGCCAGGTGGGTAGAACATTATTCGAGTGCTGTACCAGACTCTCGATGAATTCCTAGCTACTCATAGAACGTGAAAACCAAACAGGTTTTCACCTAAACCTGACCAGGTTGGAGGAGACCAGGACCAGTGACTAAGTAATTTGGCAAAACCCCACAAAAACCGAAAACCTCAAAGCACACTGCCATTGAGTCGATGCTGACCTGTGGATTTCCGAGACTAGCTCTTAAAGGAGTAGGCAATCTAATCTTTCTCCCTCTCCCTCATAGTACTTGGTGGCACTCTGCAGGCCAAAGCCTAGCACAGTGCTCCACCAGGGCCCCTACTTTGCCACAGGGAAGATCAGTATCCGATCTTAAGGTGGGAACTGGACTCCCGCTCTTCAGACTCCCCAAGTATTGTTCCCACCAAACGATACAGCTTCCTTTTCACTTTGCTGACCAATTTTTATTGTAGATGACGTAACACTGGCCATTTTATGCATCCCAGTGGCACTTGATGACATTGACACTTGTAGCCATCATCCTTACCTGTTCTCAGAATTTTTCATCACTCTAAACGTAAGCTCTCTACCCATTAATTAAAAAAAACCTGTTAGATCTCTCGTGGGAGAGATATACCTTGGTCCTTGGCTTTGCGCGAGAAAGAATTCACACCAAAGCCTGGGTTGTGCACCAAGTGGGTTTATAGAGGATAGAAGCTGCACAAATGCATGGGACTGTGGCCCTGCTGTGCTGCACTGTGTAGCAGCCCCTGGGAGAGAGG
>NW_022103920.1:37851846-37853642 GCF_000313985.2 Echinops telfairi
AACTTGGTTGAAATATGTTTGGAGTGTCTGTTAGGTAATGAGAGCCCTCCAGAGAAGGGGTGAATACAAACTTGGGGGCCAGGGAGAAAGGACAAACTAAACAGAAAGAAATCCTCACTGTGATAATCCGGAGCTAAGGCTGAGAGGGGCTGGATGTTTTCCCCCTGCTTGTGGATAAGAGCCGGCTGGCCGTCCACGTCTCCCTTAACTGGGCTTCATCCTGGTTTTGTAACTTTCAGGTCCACGGACACTGCATGTGCAGACATAACACCATGGGCTTAAACTGTGAGCTCTGCATGGATTTCTACCACGATTTACCATGGAGACCCGCTGAAGGTCGGAATAGCAACGCCTGCAAAAGTAAGTCTCCGTAGAAGGGCACTTGGGCCTGTCAGGATGCCCGGATCCGTTTTCTGACTAGAGCTACTATAATAACAGTGCGCCGTGTTACTGAAGGGAGAGCAAGTTATTATTCTTCTCCTAGCCTTAGCCTTAGCTACTCCTAGGAAGCCAACCGTTCACTTAATTATGTCCAGCCATTTAATCGGTGCAAACGCTGGCTCAGTCATAGCCATGGGCTTAGCACTGGTCTGGATGCTTTGACAGATGGAGTAAAACCAGAGACATTCTCCTTGACTTGGTACTTGTCTTTAAAGGAAGATGATAGGGGGGAAAACATGAAGGGGAAGTAGGCCATGAAGATCAGTATGGTCTAAGAGGTCCACAGAAGACCGTAAGAGTCAGGCGGCCTTGTTTCCAACACGGCTCAGTGGTGGCCTCTGATGTATCCCTCCATCCATGCCAGGGGTTCTCTGGGCAGAGTTGCGGTTGGACACACTGCCATCCCTGCCCACACACAGACACTGACCGTGCCATGCTGGTTTCCCCTCCGCTGCCGGCCCTACTGGAAGACCCTTGTAGAAGTTCAGAAACTCCTGAGGATTGCTCAGGGCTTGCTTAGGAGGTAGATCTGGGGGAACTGGTCTTGGGTAAATAGCTGTCATCCTTCAGGTAAAGAAAGGAAGAAGGGCGGAGGAGAGTTCTGCTAAAAAGAACAGCATGAGATGAGGGACATTCTTGTGACCCACCCAGAGCACTTATCCTGGGAAGTGATTCCACGGTTGAAATTCAGCCGGTGTGTTGGGGACAGAATTCGGCTAGATACTGAAGATCCAGGAGTGGTTAAGACTCTGGCCTTCTCGGCAGGACATCCTGCTGCAGGGGGAGGGCAGACTAGGTGGGAAGGCTTGTACCCAGTGCCCGCATGAGGGCTAGGCTGAGCTAGGAATTGTGAGCAGAGAGGAGGGATCCAGGTGGTTTGCTGTGCTTAAGAGAGATGACTGACATAGGTTGGAGCAACATGACTGCCAAGTGGGTGAAAGAAAGCCAGGACCGCCGTCGAGCAGATGTCTGCTCCACGGACATTCCTTCCTAAGAAAGGCCCTGGCATAGCAGGGGTGGGTGGGTGGTGGTAGTGGTCATAGAGATGGGAAGCAAGGAGCGCAAGGCCCTCAAAGCCATGGTCCTCAAAGCCTGGAGCCCTACCTGGCTTTGCCAGGAGCCTGTCATCCAGGAAGTCCTTTGAAGGAGCCCCACTCTGTGTGTGGTCCAGAGGCGGGATGTCCCGCTGGTAACTTCTCTGGGGAACCTTCCCAAAGGCTTTTCTGTTCTTAATTCTTCTCCAAGGAGGGAAGATCATTCTACTTATTTCATCAATTTCACACTTAGAAAGTGTCCAGCCTAATTGAGCATTCAGTCCGGCGTCTTATGTAGACAGACCCTTTTTCATCTGACTA
>NW_022103920.1:37854124-37866994 GCF_000313985.2 Echinops telfairi
GTCATTCTACTTGCTGCGTGGTGTTCTGGGAGTGGAATGTGTTTGGTAGTCAGGCCTCCTTTAGTAACGGGCTCTCTGTCTCACACGTGTTTCCTGGTGGTGTTAACCTGGTGCTTTCCATCCTTAGACTGTACCTGTGACCCAGCTGGTTCTCAGAACGGGGGGATTTGTGACAGCTACACCGATTTTTCTGTGGGCCTCATTGCTGGTCAGTGCCGGTGTAAATTATACGTGGAAGGAGAGCACTGTGAAATTTGCAAAGAAGGCTTCTATGGCCTCAGTGCAGAAGATCCATACGGTTGTAAATGTAAGTACGTTTGGCTGCGGGCCCTGGGATAGACTCGTTGGGGGTGTGTGTGTAACTCTCTCACATCGTTGGATATGGATAAACCATTTGACTGTGCAATTCCACTACTTCCCACTCCCGTGGCTGGCGTTTCCCCACCTTCTTTTTGTCTTCAATAAAGCTTGTGCGTGCAACCCCCTGGGGACAATACCTGGAGGAAATCCTTGTGATTCGGAGACTGGCTCCTGCTACTGTAAGCGGCTGGTGACAGGACAGCATTGCCAGCAGTGTCTGGTGAGTAAACCCTCATCACCTGGGCCAGGTAGTCATGCTTTGAATAGAGGCTGCATCCTGCCACTGGGTTCTAGCCTCCCTGTTCGGAGACGAGTCGAAATCCATAGACAGGGCCTGCTGATTCATCATGGGACAAAATATTCACCATCACTGTTAGAAAGGCTACTGAAAACCACAGTGGCATGCCAGTTTTACAGATAAACGGGCAAAGCCTTCTTAAAATTCTGTTTAACGTTCGAGATGGCACACTGCGCTCTGCTGGTCGGTTTGGCCCTCGGAGGGAGCGCTTGGTTGAGACATCGTAGTAACTGGGGGAATGTGCACTCCCCTGTGACCCACTCATCCCCTCCTGGCATGCCGTCATCCTGAACCGGGGAAATTGGACAAAGATGATGTAATCAGCAGAAGGTTCCTTGTGAAAGGCTTGGGAACAACATTGGGAAAATAGTCAATCTGGGCCCCTCTTTACAATGTGCAGTTTGGTTGCCATCGACAATGGCCGTAACATGAGGAAATGCTTATGCCGTGATGGGAAGGGAGAAAAGCAAAACAAGCCAAGCACAGGATGCATTAGTTGCTTGATAGTCTGGAGGTGGGAAATAGGCATCAAAAACACAAACTCTGGAAGGAAATCCGCCCAAGTAGTCACAGGAGTCTTCTGGGGGGAGTAGTTATGGGAGCCGCTGAAAACGATCTCTCTTTCTCTCTCTCTCATACCATTTTCGTATTGCTTTTTTACTTGGAGGGGAAACTAGTCATTGGTCCCAATTGATGCTTCGTGCCTAGTAAATGGGGATATTTTCCTCATCTCCATCCTGCTGAGAGTCTTAAAATAGATTCCTGGAAGTCCAATTTAAATTGGTGATCCTGCTCATTCAACTCAACTCCGCTGACTGCCATTGAGTCAGGGCCCCCATAGCATCCGATATGCCAGGGCGGAGCTGCCCCTGTGTGTTTCCGAAACTGTAACTCTCTATGAGAGTCGAAAGCCTCCTCTTTCTCCTTTGGAGCCACTGGCAGTTTTGAACTGCTGACCTTAAGGGACGGTTAGCAGCCCAAGGCATAACCACTGCTCCACAAGGGCTCCTTCTATCTGCTCATGAAAACCGGTAAGGAACTAAATAAACTCCTTGCCTTTGAGTTGAGCGCAGAGAGATCTCTGTCCTTGTGCAGATTCTGCCTCGTTTCTTGTTATTTCTGGCTTCGAGGCTGCCAAAACCCAGTAATCTCTCACCTTCCATTTGTAAGAATGGCTCTGGGTTTATGTTGTGTTTCCGCCGAGGTAGCTTCTACAGGGTTTTCCTCCAAGGTGCTTGTGACAGACTGGATTAGGAGAGTACACATCTGCCAACTATTTGCCAAAATATTTGTAACTGTGGGTTTAATTTGAATGACGAAAAGCGGTATCTTGATGTCTTGCTCATGGGAATGATCAAAAGAGGGCTGTGTGCAGGGCAAACCGATTACTCTGTGATCTAGCATTTTCAGGTGGTTATGCATAAGCTGATCTGACTCTAGGGACCCACAGTGTGGGTTTCTTTATTTCAGAGAAACCGTCCCGTTTGTTAGCTTTCTGCTTTGACGGTGAAAATGAATGATGGAATAATCAACGCACGCCGTAGCTTGTTTCTCACTGGGTCTATTGTGTAACTACAGGAACCTACCTTTAGACGTTTAATCTTTTATTCTGCAGCCAGAGAACTGGGGGTTAAGCAATGATTTGGATGGATGTCGACCTTGTGACTGTGACCTTGGGGGCGCCTTAAACAACAAGTAAGTGACAGTTCACCTAGACTCCTGTACCCAGTCATCTCAGCGAGGCCTCAAGGCCTCAAGGAGAAATGTGATGAATGGCCTTTGCTTTGATGCCGTATACACAATCATGTTTTCCTGTGGGTCTCAACCCTTTATTGATTTTTTAAATCATTTAATTGGGGGCTCATACAGCTCTAATCACAATCCATCCATCCATCCATTATGTCAAGCACATTTGTACATTTGTTGCCATCATAATTTTCAAAAAACTTTCTTTCTACTTGAGCCCTTGATATCAGCTCCTCATTTTCCCCTCCCTCTTCCACGCCCCCATGAACCCTTGATAATTTATAATTATTTTTGTATGTCTTACACTGACCAATGTCTCCCTTCACCCACTTTTCTGTTGTCCGTCCCCCTGGGAGGGGGTTATATCATTGTGATTGGTTCCCCCTGTCTTCCCCCACCTTCCCCTTCCCCTCCTGGTATCGCTACTCTCATTGTCCTGAGGGCTTATCTGTCCTGGATTCCCTGTGTTCCCAGCTTTTAGCTGTACCCGTGTACATGCTGTGGTCTAGCCGGATTTGTAAGGAGTCTCAATGCTTTAAAGAAGTTTCTCTATCCCAAAAGTTAGCTTTGAAGTATTCTAGTAACTTTATAGTTTTGTTGACGTTGTTGCTGTTACTTGTTTTTATACATTTCTGTATTTTTTAACTGACGGGAGCCATTTATGCTTACTGTTTTAAAGATATGTATACATACTTCTACAACTTATTTTTCATTTGGAGCTCTTTGCTCAGGCCAGCATGTATTTATCTACCTATTCCTTTTAAAAGCTTTTTGGTATCCTAGCGCGGCTCTCTGGTGGCTTTGTGGACTAGGAGTTGGGCTGCTAGGCCAACAATTTGAAAACCTCAGCCTGTCCAAAGGAGGAGGAGGAGGCTTTCCACGCCCTGAGAGAGTCAGACTCTCAAAACCCCAGGGGCAGTCCTCCCTGTTCCCAGTGAAACCCAAATGGACTCGGTGGTGATGAGCTTGGGTTTTTGAGTTTGATCATGTGAAAGTACTGTGATTTGATGATTTCTCTTTTCTTTCTATAAATTTCATAATAGAAACCCATGTAGATGGTTTGCAGATACGTCCATAGGCCAGGCTCCCGGGCATGCAATTGCTAAGTCAAAGTACTTGTGCATTTTTAATTTTAATAGAGAGTGTTCTCCAGAGAAATTGTTCTTGTCTATTTTATTTCTTTTTTTTTTTTTGTCTATTTTATTTCTTAACAACCAGTTACAAAAGTATGTTTTGCCTATTTCATCACCCAGTGGATGGATGGGAACGTTTTCTCTTTTTTTTGCCAGTCGAAAAGATAAGAGTCCAATTTCAATTTATGTAGAGAATCTTTTCATCTGTTTTATCTCCCACTTCAAAGTCCATAAAGGAAGATCGCATACACTAACTTGCAGTTCCAGTATGCGTGTATTTCTTGAATAGGTGAAACATGAAGCTATCCCCAGGATTTTCAGATGTGCACGCTTGGCAAGATGTAAATTGGTGGGGGAGAGTCATTAACTACCTTTGAGTCAAAGGGAATTAAGGGCTCTGTTTGTTGCTGGCTCCGAGCCAGAACATCTGGTAAAGATAGGGTAAGTGTGCTGAGAGGAGACAGATGCTTCCTTGTCGCCCGGAATCTGCCCTGAGAGAACACGCTGGCTCATGGAGCAAAGCCTCCTGGAGTCAAAGTTTGACTCTCCTGCAAGATTTTTTCCTGACATCGAAGCAGCCTGCTGGGAAGGAATATTTAATGCAGAAAGAGCTTGTTCTCTTTGGCCTCCTTATTGGAGTTCGTTCTGTCCCAGCTTGTGGAAAAGACTCAGGATGGCATGTACCCTCTGAAAGTCCAGAGTGGATGTCTGTTCTTAAACACCCTCCAGAGGACAGACAACTAGGATCATTCTGTAAGAGCCAGACAGAAGGCCAAAACTGCTCGCTGAGTCTCTTCTCTGATTCTCCTTGGCCCCTTCCAGAACACATATTGATTCCTTTCTAATTGATTCCTCCATTCAGAGTTGTCCACAGTATTAAAATCCTGGGTTGAATGAAAGAGGCATACACGATTCTGCACATCATGTCCTGAATTCCGGAATGTTTGTGTTCCTGTACTTTCTATTCCATCCTGCAGAACCATTTCTGTTCTTTGAACTCACGCTTTGCTGCCTCTGTGCAAAGTCCCTCGGGCCCTCTGAACGCACCTCTCAGAATCTGTAAATCTCCGAATGAGCCAACTAAGAAAGTTTGCGAAGCAGAAGCATTTCTTAGCACGTTTGAAAGCAGATCTTTTTTTTTTTTTTTATGTGCTATACCTTTTTTATTGAGGGTTTTTTTTTTCTTCAGGAATACATACGAACAGATACTGCATTTTATCAAATGCTTTCTCTGCCTCCATTAAACAATCATAGGGTTCTTCTTTGTTTTGTGGATGTGCTGAATCACATAGATTGTTTTTCTACTAGTCAGCCATCCTGGCATATTTGGTCTGAATCTCACTTGATGGTGATGTCTTATTTATTTTTTTATTAAGTACTTTTATTGGGGGGGGTGTCCTAAATCTCTGATCACAATCCATACATTCATCCATTGTGCCAAGCACATTTGCACATATGCAAAAGCAGATCTTTTAAGCATGATTGGTGAGATGCCCAATCTTTAGGCTTCATCATTTCAGGACGAAGAGGAGGAGGTGTGCGTGTAAAGACCCCCGCTAGACTGGCGATTCTACGCCATTTCCTGGTGATCCTTTCCAATGCTTTGTGGTTTCCCTCCAAGAGAAATGTCTCTGTAGTTTCCTTTGGGGGTGATGGAGGCCAGGTCTTCTGAAGCACTAATCCTACTTGGCATGGCCCGCAGGAAGAACTTGTTAAATGACTTTTTACCAGTGAATCTTCCTGGCCTTTGGCTTAGACACATAATAGGCATTGAGTAAATGCTGTTTGAGATGAATGGTTTGGAGAACAAAAGATTTTAAGACATCGGTCCTGCTCCCCTGTGGCTGCCAAAGCCAAGTGCCCCACAAGCAAGCGGACATAGACAGTAGAATGTGTTGGTTCACAGACTAGAAGGCCTGTGCATCAGCAAGGCCAGGCAAGGTCTCCCCAGGCGTGCCTGGGCTCAGTGCCACAACGTAGCTCCGCAGACACACGAGTTCTTCCTTCTTTCCTCTCTTCTTGTCTCTTCTTTGTTTTAGGGGACCCCCCCCCCACTCCACCAGGGTCTCCTATTCACTGCTTGCATTTTCAGAGACCCTATGGGCCAGGTCAGGACTTCAACGTAAAGTTCACGTGTTTTCCCTAATGGGCTGAGGGGTGTTTGAAGAAAATACTAAGGATGATAATCTAAGTATTACATCTATTGCCAGCGAACCTAAACTTTTGAGTATTTGAAAAAACAGGAAGACTTAACTAATTTGAATAATGAATTCAAAACTGGCTACTGAAGTTTCCTGCCTAGTTGGGACCCTTTCAGTGAGTAAGTAAGTAAGAGTCCGTGGCCAGAGTTTCTATGTAAATGCCACTTGTCAATGTTTAAACTTGTTGAAACAATATAAAGCTCTTTATAGCTTCCTTCAAAATTAATGCTGCATCAATTAAATTTCAGACTTTCATTTTTGGCTTGCAGGCTACCTTTAAAAAAACAAAAACAAAAAAAGCGTCTTCCTAGATGGCAAGTCCCCAGCGCTTTTTTAGTCTCTCAACATCACATAACCACTATTGTTTCTGGCCCTGGTTTTATTCTGACTTTGCACTGCAGTGGAATGTATTTAAAAGTCCTCTCTGTGGAGGGATTGTGTCCTAGTGTTTGTTTCTTTGACCTCCCTTTGTTCCTACAAGTGGGCCTTGGATGTATGTCCTCAGGAAATGAGCAAATGAAGTTGATTATGCTTTGAAATCAGAGCAGAAGCTAATAGCTAGTTTCCTCAGGATGATTGTGGAGTATCCATCCATCCTTTGTAGGTTACCATGGTGGAAACACATAGGATTCTGGTGATGGAGGGAGGGGAGGAACAAGTCATTGGGTAGCCAGCTCTTCTTTGTAATGGGACTGGCAGAGGGGATACCAGTGTCGAGTTGCTTATTAAGAAGGTTGCTTTTAATACTTTATATAGTAAAGCAAGAAAATACTCTAAAAGTCTTAACTTTTCTCTATGACTAAGTAATTAGTGAGAAAACATCAGGGTCAACGTAATTTACTTAACTGAGTGCTTAGCCATCGAGAAAAGTTAACCCTCTACAGTATTTTCCCTCCTCGTTTCTATATAAATTAAATAAACTGGTTTCCTCCCGATGGACGGCTTGTAAGTCGAGAAATGAAACCCGTGAGTTTACAGTGTGACCTTGGCCTCATGTCCGCGGTGGCGAGGGGAGACAATAAAAACACCTTCTGTTGCAGCATAGCAAATCCTCTCAATATAGTGGCATAGAGAAGCACGGGTTTATTCTCTTAGAAAGCTGCCACTCACAAGTCCCCGCTTACTTGATGGAGACCCGGGGGTCAGCAGGCTGCATTTCTTGAGACTCGGTTTCCTGCTCATTTGGGTTGTTAGCAGAAGCCAGAGGGAGGCGGCTGGTCAATGAGCCTCCTGATTTCTCCCTGGCTGTAGGCACAACCCTGGCCCTATGCTCACTGAGGTCAGCCCTCTTCCTCCAGCGTCCCCACCAGCATGGTGGGTGGCGTCCTTCTCACATCACATCTTTCTGACCCACCTTTTCCACCTGCCTGGTGGTCTGCGTTTAAGGAATCCTGTGATTCAAACCAGCCCACCTGGTTAATCCAGGATAATCTTTCCCTCTCAAGGTCGAATCATATCTTCAAAGCCCCGTTGGCCATATAAGGTAAAATACCCACAAATCCTAGCGGTGGGGATGTGGCCCTCCTTGGGGCTCATTAGTCTGCCCACCACAGGGCTTCTCGGGCCATGACTCTGCCTTACTGACTCCGTCTAGATAGCGGGAACTGCATGGAGGGAGCATCTAAAAGGGGGTCACTATTTCTATGAGCTATGACTTTGGAACACAGGAAAGAACAGTGGTTTCTAAGAAGTCCTTGCACTCGCTGTGGAGGAAATGGAATTGGAGCTTGGTTTTCTAAGGGTGATTAATCTTTGAAAGATGAGACAGGTGGACTGGGAGAGCCTTCTAGCTGCAAGGGACGAGACAAATGAAGAGCCAAGGGGGAAAAATGTGTGTGTGTGGCACTTTCAGGGGAGACACCCCCAGACCACTGGCTCCGGTCTTCTGCGATTTTCATCTGGACTGTTTTATCACGATTGCATCTGTCTGTCACAGGCTTGGCAGTTAGCATTCTGATGCTGGCTAGACGAGATGTCCCTCATTAAGATAAATCCCATTATCTCTACTGCAATCCTGGATCTTGCCTTGCTGGCCCCACCTCTGTTTACATTCCTCGTGCCTCACCCCCTTTTGCTCTTGTCATTGCTCTCCTCTCTTGCCTGTCCAGCCCCTCTCCAATGTGCCTGGCCACCACTTCCATCCAGCCTCTGTCTTCTCGGTCAGGTAAGCCCTGCCTGCCTCGACACCCACAGTGGCTCTCTCTATGAACTTAACTTCGCCCTGGGTCTGTTGTATCAGTCAGATGCCTGACTGTTTATCTCCCCAATCGGATTACACATCTGTTTTTCCTAAAGTATTTCATTGATTGACACACACACACACCCAATTTTTCTTCATATCACTTGAACAAAAACAATAAACTTAGCAAGGAAATAACAGTTGGTTCAAAAGGAAGTTTGGTAGTGGAGGAAAATGCGAGGGCATTGACACCAGGAACACAACTTCCAGGGCCAGTATTTGCTCAGTAACTATTTGCAGAAGAGTGTGAGAAGTGTGGGTGGTCTGAAAGCAAAGGGTGGGTGCCAGGAGAGACACAGCTGCTTACAGAGGTTGGGTTCTGGACACCGTAACTGACCTTGGCACATAGGCAGAGGCAGGGCTGGGCCCTTGTGAGGTGATGGACGTTGTGCCATGAGATGAGTGGACTGGCAGTGATGGGTGGGATTGACAGGACACGGAAGAGAGACAGGCTTGAGAAGTCAGTGTAGGACAGTGGTTCTCAATCTGTGGGTCGTGACCCCTTTGGGGGTCGAACGACCCGTTCACAGGGGTTGCCCGATTCATAACAGTAGCAAAATAACAGTGATGAAGTAGCAACAAAAATACTTTTATGGTTGGGAGTCACCACCACATGAGGACCTGTGAAGGGGTCACAACATTAGCAGAGGTTGAGAACCACTGGTGTAGGAGATTGTAAGGGCCGTGGGGTGTGGCCTCTGCGACTCTTGTTTTTACAAATGAAATCAAGTCTTTTATTCACTTTTAACAAAGAAGTATATCTTCTATTTCCTGCTTGAACTCTTCATTGTATTCACTTAAAAATAGCATATCGGTCAATTGAAGTGCTGTTCTGGAATGTCCTCACCCATCACTTGACTTCCAAGTGCCACCAGCTGTTAAGATTTAAAATACAATTTCATCCAAGTTGAAGAAGACTCATCACTTGGGATTTCTTGGATCTTATTTCCCTCCTGCATCTGGGGATTAGTTCAACATGAGCCGCGGCCGGCGCTCCCCGGATGTGAAAAGCGAGACTATAGCTCTTTATGGGAGTCGAAGCCCTATCTTCCTCCCTCCCTCCGAGCGGACTCAAACTGCCGACTTGTCAGATTGCAGCCCAGTGTGTTGCCACGCCGCCGCCAGGGCTCCTGGTACAGCAGCCGTGATGTGGGGAGGAAATCCTTAATTGAGAATCCTCCTGAAAGCCTGAAACTCAGTCCTTGAAGATAAAAGGAAAGAGGGATGTGCTCTCTTTCCTACCACGAGAGGAAGTGTGTAAGTTGGCTGCCAGCAGTAGGAGCAGAGTCAGCCTTGGGAAGAGCAGTTTGGGGGAAGATGGAGCGCAGGCGGACAAATCTCGGAGCTGTCCCCCTGAGAGCTGGCAGTGCCGCGAGCTGTCGGTCTGAGGGCCGTGCGGCTGCAGAGCCTCAAGACTGAGCTACAGGGGCACTGAGTGTTGGCGCCAGGCTTCTCGCTAACAACAAGCCAGGCTTGACCCAAAGGGAATTCCTTTCAGGGGGTCAGTCTCCTGGGGTTGTGTCTTGATTAGAATTGTGCTGTCGGGAAAGGGCAAGCTCAGGAGTCTGCCTCGAGCCATATCTTCATCCTCTGACTGTTTCCTGGGTTGGCAGGTGAAGAATCTGGTTGTTTCCTTCAGTCGTACTCTGTGTTGGGAACACTGGTTCCCCCAGCCAGCATCTGCTAGGGAGGAAAGTAGGGTTTTCTTTGATCTGCTTGATGTTTAAATTAAACGATCTGATGTTTACGTTTCCATAAATGGCTTCTTTTCCTTGGCTGACTTTGGCACTGGCTGAAGGGACGTCTCTCCTGTAGGACAGTAAGGGCCCACAGCACTCAGAGGAAAACACTTCCGCTGGACCGTGACAGGGCTGCCTGGGGCGTTTCTAAGAAACCTCTGAGGGTGAAGCTTCCGGCGAGCTGTAACTTGCCTTGGGTGCGTGCTTTAAAGTGAACTTTGAACATGGGAGTCCGACCATGATCCCACACTGTATGTGAAAATACACGCGGGTCAGTCAGCTCTAACTGGTCCCCGAGGTCATGAGCCCCCAGAAGACCAGAGAGGCAGAGGCTGAGACCAGAATGAGTATCTTCGCGTTTATCCAGAGGCCTTTATCACTAAAATCAGCAATATGCTTAAAGTAACAAAAGGTTTTATCGTGTACATTAAGTCTCCTATTTTCCCTGGTGTACTTTTATTCTAGACGCATAACCTTCACGCCTGGGTTTGTTGCACTCCGTCCTGGGGTGTGAATTGGGGGCGGAGCTCTGGGCCGGGCTCCTGGGGATGGCCTAGGTGAAACCTTCCAGGGGGTTATCATCTGGAAGAGGCTAGGTCCGTTGGTCAGTACGATACCACCAGGGGAGACGTGGTCAGCGACTGAGGACAGTATTCGATAAGGGACCACGGCAGTCTCAGTGCCGCTGAAGAAAGCAAGAGGGAGGGAACCAAGCCGGTCTTGATGAAAACGCTGACGGGAGAGGGAGGCCTTAGAAGATGAGTGGGATTGAGGACCCTGCCTCATGTCGATAAACACCTGTTGTGTGACGAGCTCTTAGGTACCGGGATCGTGGGAGTCGTGGGAGTCGATGGGATGCAGTTTCTCTCAATGTGGTGGCGTGGGGAGAGGGCAGTGGGTGGACTGACTCTTGAAAGAACACGTGGCTCTTTGCCGGGCGAGCTAGGGCGAAGGGCATTCCAGGCTTCGGGAACATGAGCAGAAAGGAAGACTCAGGAATCCGTTGCCTGGTGTGTTTGGGAAATTGCGTGGAGTGTCGGGTAGAGAAGGGCCAGACCCTGCGAGTCATGAAGCCAGGGAGTGGTGCACCCACCTCCAGGTCGGCTTCCACCCAAACTGCAACCAAGAAAACCCCATGGACCAGTTCCAGTCTTTACTATGTGTCCGGACCAGCTTGATGGCAGCAGGTTGGAGTTGCTCTGGTCATGAAAGATCAGAGGGTCGCTGTGTGGGGGTGGGGGGTGCGGTTTGGGTAGTAAGTTAGAAGACTGGCAGCAAGGATCCCAATTGAAAACCTGTTCCTACCGCTTGCTGTGAGCCAGAGAGAACTGGCGCGTTAGCCCAGACGGTGGAAAGAACTGAGGTGAACACGCTGACTGGTTCTCGGTTGGACGGTGCCAGCAACTTGGTGCTCTCTGACTGAGTTGGCTCAGTATCTTCACCCCGGAGAGAACATGGAGAGAGAGGGCACGGGAAGGTGTGGCCGGGACTGTGCTGATACCTTGGCTCTGACGCCTTCGGGGGCCCCTGGGACAGCAAAGCTAGAGGGATTCATCCGCGAACCCAAACTGAACTTGTTGCCATCAAGTTGATCCAGAGCTGTTCCGGGGAGCTTTCTTTTTTCTCTTCTTTTAATCCTTTTATTGGGGCTCGTACAAGTCATCACCATCCATCCATCCATCCATTCATTGTGTCAAGCGCATTTGTTGCCATCTTCATTCTCAAAACATTTGCTTTCTACTTGAGCCCTTGATATCAGCTCCTCATTTTCCCCTCCTCCCCGCCTCCCTCATGAACCCTTGATAATTTATAAATTATTATTTTGTCATGTCTTACACTGTCTGATGTCTCCCTTCACCCACTTTTCTGTTCTTCCCCCAGGGAGGGGGTTATATGTAGATCCTTGTAATCGGTTCCCCCTTTCTAACCCACCTTCCTCTTCCCCTCTTGGTATTGCCAATCTCATTATTGGTCCTGAGGGGTTTATCTGTCCTGGATTCCCTGTGTTTCCAGTTCCTATCTGTACCAATGTACATGCTCTGGTCTAGCCAGATTTGTAAGGTACAATTGGGATCATGATAGTGGGGGTAGGGGTGAGGAAGCATTTAGGAACTAGAGGAAAGTTGTATGTTTCATCGTTGCTACACTGCACCCTGACTGGGTCCTCTCTTCCCTGCCACCCTTCTGTAAGGGGATGTCCAGTTGCCTACAGATGGGCTTTGGGTCCCCACTCTGCACTCCCCCTCCTTCACAGTCATCTGATTTTTTGTTCTGGGTCTTTGATGCCTGATCCTTGATCCCAGGGAGCTTTCTTGGCTGTCCCCTTTGTGCAAGCAGAGCTCTTCAGCAGCACTGGAGGGGTTCCAACAGCCAACCCTGAGGGTAGTCGTCGAGTGCAAACCTTTCGACATCCAGGAGCGGGGAGATGTTCTTTAAGGAGTTAGCTACTTGGATGTGAGGCCAGAAAAAGCGATTGCGGTTGTTAAAACTATCACCATAGCGAGAATGTCTGTGAGTCCACCGAAAGCCTGCCCGTGGTGTGCATGCAGCACTGAGGGAAGCAACGGTGATGGAGAAAGACCAAAAGGACCAAGGAGCACCTTTGAGCGTTGTGCTCGGGGTTTGAGATAGCTGTCATTCAGGTGGTGTTTTTTCCACACGTTGATTGATTTTCTGGAGGAAAGTAGAGCATTCTCCATGACGCTGTCTCCCCATCTCATGCTCCCGGCAAGCGGGGAGTGATGTCCTCGGGTGCGTGGTGCCACAGCTGACCCCGCTCTCTCTCCCTCAGCTGCTCTGCGGAGTCCGGCCAGTGCGCCTGTCGACCCCACATGATCGGCCGTCAGTGCAATGAAATGGAGTCTGGCTATTACTTCTCCACCTTGGACCACTACATCTACGAAGCAGAAGAAGCCAGCTTTGGGCCTGTACGTAGAGAAGTGCTCGACAGGCTGGTAAAGTGGCATTTGGTGGGTGGTAGCGGAGTGCTGGCGGTGCTGTGGTTCAGCACTTGGCAGGCTGGTGGTCCAAACCCACCAGGGGGTCAGTCTCCTGGGGTTGTGTCTTGATTAGAATTGTGCTGTCGGGAAAGGGCAAGCTCAGGAGTCTGCCTCGAGCCATATCTTCATCCTCTGACTGTTTCCTGGGTTGGCAG
>NW_022103920.1:37867382-37894537 GCF_000313985.2 Echinops telfairi
CCCGGGTGGCACAGTGATGGCACACTCAGTGCCAAGCAATAGGTTGGCAGTTCAAAACCACCAGCCACTCTGCTGGGGAAAGAAGCGCTCCCCTGCATCCAGAAAGATGAAGTCTGAGAAAACCGAATGGGGCAGTTCTACGCCGTCTTATTGAGGTGCTGTGAGTGGGAATCTACTCAGTAGCAGTGGGGGTATTTTGATTTGATTTGGTTTGTATTGCATCACACACTCTCCTGAAATTGTAGGGCCTTAGACTGTAAGCCTGGCACTTCAGCCGGGGTGATGTCTCATGAGCTTCCTAGCAACATGGTGGATTCGAAAAAATGAGACTTCTTTCACAGCATCAAGCATGTGGAAGGGATGAAGTAGAAGCTTCCAAGTCTCTTAATTCCAACAGGGAGGATAGCATAGGGTTGGCACCTCTTGAATGGGTAAAGCAATAATCACTGGCCTGCAGAGAGAGAGAGGCAGGTACTGGCAGTCACCTTCGCAGACAACCAACCAGAGGTATTTCACGAACAAACTCACTGGCATGCTTGAGTGAAGCCACTCAGATGGCTGGATGTGCAGTGGCAGTCCTTCTTCAGCCGTGAACTTCGATCACACCCGCTCTCTTCGTGTGTACCCGGAGCTTGAAACTGGCCTCCACGAGGGAAACGGGCAGAACCTACTAGATGCCAGACCCTCACGGCCATTGAGTCATTTCTGGCACTGGCAACCCTCCAGGACAGACTAGAACTGCCCCTGCGGTTTCTGTGGCCGCCCTTTTCACGGAAGCCTGGTAGACGGCCACCTCTCACAGCTGGGGGGGTCAGTAACTGAGCACGTAACCACTGGGCCACCAGGGCTCCTCAGATAGTCGATTCAAACTCACTGCCATCGAGTCGATTCCAACTCGGCCACCCTAGCAGGCAGACCCCGTGGGTTTCCGAGATTCCGAATCTTTATGCGTGCAGACAGCCTCATCTTCCTCCTGCAGCACAGCCGGTGAGTGCGAACCACTGGCCCTGGGGTTAGCATCTGGATTGCGAAGCCCACGCTACTACCGGGCTCTTTAGATCCTGAACAAGCCTTCAAGCCTTGTGGCACATTTGAGGAACACCTCGATGCTCCTAGGCTGGCTTATTACCACACACTTGGGCTCTTCTCTTTTCTTCCTTCATGCCAATCCCCTAGGGATAGCCTAGGAAGTGTGGTCCTCCCCTCCTCTCTCCAGTGTGCCAAGACTGCCCCATGCACAAGACTACAGAGAGAGCAATAGCCACCTTTACACGTCACAAACGGTCTTTCAGTCTACTAGCAAAGAACGCGTGACTCCAAAGAAAGATAGCTGTCCAGTTCTGGACATTTGGGTGCCTTGAAATTTCTTCCACGTTAGCATTAATTGAATTCCATCTCACCTACTGTTGCTCTTGCCCTCAGGGGGTCAGCATCGTGGAGCGGCAGTATATCCAGGACCGAACTCCTTCCTGGACTGGAGCGGGCTTCGTCCGAGTACCCGAAGGGGCCTACCTGGAGTTTTTCATTGACAACATACCTTATTCCATGGAGTACGACATCCTAATTCGCTATGAGCCCCAGGTAAAGGAACTCCACGCCGGCTGCCAGAGGGGCCTGACTGCTCACAGACGTGCTGTCTTTTTGTAAGAGTTCGAGGTCGCCTCAGAACAGATCACCTCTGGCTTGCTAACCTGCGTCACAGAATTTAGAACATCTGTTTCCCTTTCATTTCCTTCAGCAAACATTGAGAGAGTTCTTGCTAGGCCCCGAGGCCTGAGGCGGTAACAAGGCATGAGATCTGCTCCTTGCCCTCGCAGACTGCTCAGCCCAGCGAGGGACGCAGGGCCCTAACCGCAGCAGAGGCAGAGTACGCAGGGCAGCTGCAGAGAGAGAGCCAAGCAGTGACAGAAGACAGCTTATTGCTGGCTGGGCAGGGCCCAACGTGGGGCTGCCTACACGTTTCATAAAGAAGATCAAGGCCTTTCAGCACACTGTATTTTCTCACAACTCACGCGTGTAACACGCATGTGCACAGTGTGCACGGGAAACATACGTGAGGGGCTTGAGTGGTACTGTACGAAGTGCATGTTACTTGCATTTAAAATACAGGGGATGGAGGGCGGGAAATGAAACTCGCCCCGAGTCAGAGAGAATTCAAACCAGACTCACTGCCGGCCAGTCGATTCTGACGCATAGGGATCCTAGACAGCGTGGACCTGCCTCTTGGGTTCCCGTGACTTTTAAATCGCTACAGGAGCAGACAACGCTCATGTTTCTCCCGAGGAGCAGCTGGTGGGTTTGAACCACTGTCCTTGAGTTTGCAGCGCAATGCATAGCTGTGGCGGAGCAGTCCTTGCAAAGCGCGATGGCGATGGAGCAGGCTGATGGTGTCCTTCTGATTGCTTTTGCACTCTAGCTGCCCAACCACTGGGAAAAGGCTGTCATCACAGTGCAGCGACCTGGAAAGATCCCGGCCAGCAGCCGCTGTGGTAATACCATACCCGATGACGACAACCAGGTGGTGTCCCTGTCACCGGGCTCAAGGTCAGTGTGGCAGTGGTTCCCAGCTCCACAAAACTCCAGCACGAATGAGTGTTTACTCTGATCTTGCCTTGCGAGCCTTCCTCATCACCTTAGAGCCAGATGCTCTCCCCTTGGGGGTCGCCCACCTGAACCAAACTCTCGAGGCTCTCCTATAGGGCAGTCACACGGCGGCCCCTCTGGGCCTCCTAGGCGGTGTGTGTCCTACAGGAGTAGAAAGTCTCATCTTTCTCGCTGCTCGGAGTGGCTGGCGGTTTCGAAATCCTGACCTTATGGAACCTGTATGTTTCTCTTGCTTTTAATTCTCCACGGTTGATTGTTTTTTTTCCTTGTTGTTGTCTCTGTCTTTGTTTTGGAGCAGATATGTGGTCCTTCCCCACCCTGTGTGCTTCGAGAAGGGCGTGAATTACACCGTGAGGCTGGAGCTGCCCCAGTACACCTCCTTGGACAGCGAGGTGGAGAGCCCCTACACGCTGATCGACTCGGTGAGTGAGGGTCCTTCTGGCCGGGCTGGGCAGAGTTCCCCAGCAGTCCCCGTGGGGGTGACTTGGGGTAACATCCGGAGGTTCCTTGCTGGGACGTAGACTTAGGAGCGGGGAGGGTTTTGCTTTGCTATGTGATGAGTCTCGTTTTCTTTTTTCATTAAATTCTGAAACTTTTATTCTTTTTAATTTTAATCATTTTATTGGGGCCTCGTACAACTCTTACCACAATTCATCCATCTATCTCTTGTGTCAAGCACATTTGTACATTGGTTGCCATCATCATTCTGAAAACATTTGTTTTCTACTTGAGCCCTTGGGATCAGCTCCTCATTTTCTCTCCTCTGTCTCCGCTCCCACTCCCACCTCCCTCTTGATAATTTATGTTATTATTATTTTGTCATGTCTTACGCTGTCCGACGTCTCCCGTCCCCTCGTTTTCGAGGATCGGAGAAACGTCTGGGTTTGTTGGTGTGCTTTTGCGTGTGCGTGCTCTCGCTGAGGCAGAGGGGCCGAACCTTAGCAGTGGGCCCTGCTCGCCTCGCAGCTTGTCCTCATGCCGTACTGTAAGTCTCTGGACATCTTCACCGTGGGCGGTGGCTCCGGAGACCAGCTGATCACAAACAGCGTCTGGGAGACGTTCCAGCGGTACCGCTGCCTGGAGAACAGCAGGAGCGTTGTGAAAACGCCCATGACGGATGTGTGCCGGAACATCATCTTCAGCATTTCTGCCCTCTTGCACCAGACGGGCCTCGGTAGGTCGTGCTTACGAGCCTGCTTCCGCCTCTCGGACGGCAGGTACCTGGGGGTACGGAGGTGGGAATGCACGCCCTGAAACGTGCCCCATTATCCTTTCAAGATGATCCTCCTGTAGCCTGTGGTTACAGAGCCCATTGAAGATGGAGTCAGAAATGACAGCTGCCGAAGGGGCAAGTCAAGTCCATGAGAAGCAGCAGCTTCCACCCAAGTTAGGGAGATGGACTGGAATTCCATCTCGGGAAGCGTCAAATAACTTAGAAGAGGGCCCACCAACCTCCCGGGCTTTTGTTGAATGGCTTGTGATAGTTGAGTTCTGAGGGCCTAGAGAGAAAATTTTCCTGACCTCCTGCCTAGAAAAACTGCCTCTTAGCTGCCTGCTGGGCCCTCCCTCCCCGACGCCACAGGGCTGGTGTGGTGGGACAGTCAGAATTCGGCCTGAGCCGGCGTGGGGAGAGGAGAGTCAGGGTGAGCGCAGGGGGGCAGGTTTGATGGGCTGCGCGGCCGTGTCTAAGGGTCTGGCTTCTCTCTCCCCTGCAGCTTGTGAGTGCGACCCTCAGGGCTCTTTAAGTTCCGTGTGTGACCCCAACGGAGGCCAGTGCCAGTGTCGGCCCAATGTGGTGGGAAGAACCTGCGACAGGTGTGCTCCTGGCACCTTTGGCTTCGGCCCCAGTGGATGCAAATGTAGGTGAATCAGAAGCATGGTAGTGTCCTCGTGCACAATCTTTGGTCACCAGTGGGCCTGGGGGTTGCGGCTCCCCTCCTGGGAGCAGTTCGGGGAGCCCCTATGCCTGCGGACTCTTCCCCTTAAGCCCATGGTGGGAGAAGGGTGCTTGTCACCGGGGGTGTTCTTCCGTGTAACGGTGGCTCCCTTGGCTGCCTGTTTCTCCAGCTTGCGAGTGTAACCTGCAGGGCTCCCTCAGTGCCTCCTGCGATCCCGTCACCGGCCAGTGCCACTGCTTCCAGGGGGTGTACGGGCGCCAGTGTGACCGCTGCTTACCTGCCCACTGGGGCTTTCCGAGTTGCCAGGCCTGCCAGTGCAATGGCCATGCCGATGACTGTGACTCAGTGACGGGGGAGTGTGTGAGCTGCCAGGACTACACCACGGGCCGTAACTGCGACAGGTACGTGGCGCTGCCTCCGCGGAGTCGGGAGGACAGGGCGGGCCGTGGCAGGGCAGCCATCCTGGATGGGCCCCAGAATTCATCTGTACCACGGCTCACTCGTCGCTGCCCACCTCAGTACTTTCTGGGCACTCACTCATGCTCGTGGATGGATTAGGTTAGCATCCCCATGTGCCAGCCACTGTTCAGCTGCCGTGGATAAGGAAGGGGCATGGCTCTCGGAGATGCGTTCCAGGGTCGCTGTGGGTCTCTCTAGGATTTCTAGTGCACACTCAGCAGATTTCTGGCCCAGCATGCAGGTTGTGGCATGGTGGAATGGTGGGAATACTCCACTTGACTCCAGGTAGAAACCAAATCCAGGTGGGGATTAGTCATCGGAAACAGCCTTGTATTTTTTTTAAATAAAATTTTATTGTGTTTTCAGTAAAGATTCACACAGATTAAGTTTTCACTTAATATTTTCTACATAACGTCTTCAATGATATTGGTTACGTTATTTTTCATCCCAATAGAATGCATAAAATAATTTTAAAAATAGAACAAATTAAGAATGGGTTAAAAGTGAAAAAAAAAATGCCTTTGTTCCTCTATTTTTCTTTCATGCCTTCTTTTGTATTAAATATACACAAACATGCATGAGGGTAAATCAGAAAATATTGCTACAAAATTATAGAAACCTTATCAAACAAAAATATTAAAATGTGAAATGATAATTTCTCAACCTATCTTCTATCCTTGATGTCCTCCGCATGCAGCACTTCAGATCTCCTGTCATTAGTGTTCAAAGAAGTCACTCTGTATTTGAGAGGCCCTTGCGATTCGGGTGGTATATATTCAAGGTCATATTTTGGCTCATATGGGCTTGTTTCAATTTTATTTTTTTTAATCGTTTTATTAGGAGGTCATACAACTCTTATCACAATCCATACATACATCAATTGTGTGAAGCACATTTGTGCATTCATTGCCCTCATCATTCTCAAAACATTTGCTCTCCACCTAAGCCCCTGGCATCAGCTCCTCATTTTTCCCCTTCCTCCCTGCTCCCCACCAGCCTTGTATTTTTAACAGAAAGAAAGAAAAACATTTGAGGCAACTATTCTTTCCAGAGGGCGGGGCTTGCACATTGGGCAGCTCACCAGAAGGTCAGCAGTTCAAAACCAGCAGTCTTGGAAATCCACAGGGGCAGTTGTGCTCTGCCCTACATGGTTGCTAGGAGTCGGAATCAACTCAGTGGCAGCGAGTTGGGTTTTTTACTTTCGGGGGGCGTTTCCAGAGACTGTAAACAACCTGCAAAGGTAGATCTGTCCTCCAGTTAGCAGGTGTGCATCGACTAATTGCCACGGTGGCCAAACCCTGCTGCAGATACAATCAGAATAGGATATAGACCATGCCTCCGATCACAGTTTAGCCCGGGAGGAAAAAATACATAAAAATGTCCATGCTCATTGGATATCGTTCATTACTCATTCATTATATAATAACACATGGATATCATTCATCATTACTAATAAGAAAGGCAGATGTACTGTTAAACCCCATTTTTTGGGAGGGTGAGAATCTCCACCTTTCTATATCCATGAATTTTCATCTCCTCTACTACTCAATCCTCTGTCTAGAACGTGGTTTAAAAAGCTGGCTGTGTTCTGCCTGTATGAAAGGCATTCTTCAGAGGAGAGGAACTGGAATTGAGTAGGGTGGGAAGACGGGACAGGAGCTCCAGGCCCCAGCTCCTGCTGAATGGTGTCCCCAAAACTTGGAGGTTCCACTGATGATGGCTCTTGTTAGAAGTTACTCCTCCCAACCCCCAAATTGTGTTGTGAAAAAAGTGGCACAAAATTAACTAGGCCAGCGCACGAGGAGACTAATATATCGGTGCCTCTCTTCTTCCGTAACTTTTGGTTCTTTCGGTGGGTGATGGAGAGAGACAGATGAGAAAATCCGATTTAAAAGTAGACCTCTGGATGGTTGAGCGGAGAGGTAAACCGCAAAGGTGGCTGCCCGTAAGGCTGGTTCAAAACCATCTGTTTTGATTCTCGAGGAAGCGTGTGAGCGGACATGGGACGAGGAGATTTGTGGCTGTAGCTTGGCTAACCAGGATTTATTTATTGATTGAGCATTTGGAATGTTGCTCTCTAGTTTAAGCCAGTAACTCATCCTTCTCTGTCTTCCAAGATGACCAGAGTTCCCTCCCATGAACCGGCAACACCAAGAGGCTAGGCTCAAATTATTCTCCAGGGGGCAAGTGTGCAAGAGACAAGAAGTGAACCTGAGGTTTTGTCTCATGTGTTAGCGGTCATTTCACCACGAAAAGCCCCTAGAGCACGTCCTCAGAAACCCCCGCACACATTTCTGCATCTCTCTACCCCGTCGGCAAACTTTGAGATGGAAGAGCCAATTCTGTCCCTTACCGCTTAAAAATTGTTCAAGAGCCATAACTATATTTTTTACAAACAAAATCACCATTAGCTGCATAAAGGCCTGTAAAAATTTTCAGTTTTACTTCAGAGCTACATACATGTGTGTTTTGAACGAGCTGCATCATATGTGGCTTGAGAGCCAATTCCTGCCCTAACATAGTTAGGAAACGCATCCGCGTATTTTATCGTAGCGCACGGTGTCTAGTTCAATAGAGAGTTTGTTTCCTCCAACAAATGTCCCCTCCTGCTTCTGTCTTCCCAACTTTTCTTAAAGCTGTAATAGTCCCTCTGCCTCAGAAGAACTTGAGAAGCAGACGAGACTTCCAAGGCCCAGTTTTGCATCCCACTTGCTTTATAATCCTCCGAATATCCACTTTCTGCTGTAAAATAACTACCGTATATACTCGAATATAAGCTGACCAGAATATCAGCCGAGGCACCTAATTGTACCACAGAAACTGCATTAAAAATGTGCTGACAACCCCAGCTTATACATGAGGATATACGGTAAGTTGGATTAAATGGGCTCCAAAGGTCCTTTAGATATTCCAGAGAAAATGTGAAAATAAGCCAGTCACCATTCATCTCGAGAAGCCGCGTGATGTGGTACATGAATTCCTTGTTAAAAGGAGTCTGAAGTCAACTATTGACTTCATATGAACTAACCTTGTTAATCCCCGTATCTGTAAACCAGGAGAGCTGGGACCTCTTGGCTGTGGGTGGTTGATAACCGGCATCCCTTCTCCCTGCCCGAGTTTGGCATCACCTGAGGAGCAGACACGGGATTCCCCCAGCTGGAGATCTTCCCAGTCGGTTGCATTGCTGATAAAAGCAGGGTTGCAGTCAGGGCATTCAGATCTGGTCATTGTGGACATCACCCCACCCAGCCCAGGCAGTCAGACAACATTCAGTCACCTGTCACCCCCTCCACTTCCCTCAAGGGCAGGAAGCAGGAAGGTCAGAATAGACCGATGACTGGATGGGAGACTGCAGGTGGGAGATGTCTTCTCCCGTGAGGAGTGAGTGAAGGCCGGGCCAGGTGTTTCTCCACAGCTGCAGTGCTGCAGGTGTCCTCAGAGCAGCAGCAGCACCTGAGAACCTGGGAGTCGTATACATTCTTGGGTCCTTCCCCAGGCTGCCTGAATGAGAACCCCCAGGGGAGTCCAGCAGTCTGCATTTGATAAGCCCCCAGGCTGCCTGAATGAGAACCCCCAGGGGAGTCCAGCAGTCTGCATTTGATAAGCCCTCCAGGGGATGCCCATGGGAACCACAGGCTGAGAACCACTCCTGTCATGGAAAGGCCTCCACAAGAAACAGAGGAGTTAGGGAGTCAGCGTTCCCCAAAGGAGTCTTAACAGTAGGGCTCATGGCTCTTTCTTTTCCTCATCTGTCTAGGTGCTTGGCCGGTTACTATGGCGACCCCATCATTGGGTCCGGAGATCACTGCCGCCCTTGCCCTTGCCCAGATGGTCCCGAGAGCGGACGCCAGTTTGCCAGTAGCTGTTACCAAGATCCTGTTAGTTTGCAGCTTGCGTGCATCTGCAGTCCTGGATACGTGGGTAAATAAGGCACCTACCTTTATCAGCAAAGAGGGTTGAATAAGAGGGGACATTCGTTGTTAAGAAAAGAATGGATAGGCTGGCTGATTTAGTTTATTTTTTAGTAATCCTTAATGCTAACACAGCTGTTCTCAACCTGGGGGTCGAACAACCCTTTCACAAGGGTTGGCCGGTCACAACTGTAGCAAAATTAGTGATGAAGTAGCAATGAAAATAAGTTTATGGGTTGGGGGGCGGGCGCTCACCACCACACTAGGAACTGTATGAAAGGGTCGCGGCATGAGAAAGGTTGAGCACCACTGGTTGATAGAACCCTTGGACTTGGATTTCAGTAGCAAAGCCACCATTTAGGTGGTCAAATCCTTATTTAGCTAAAGTCCCATGGATTCAAAGGAAACTGTTAAAACTGCCCATGCGACCTGGTGAGAATGGGAGATTGCTGTCTCCAGGCATCACCATAGGACATGTTGGGGCGCCCTTGCCTGGCTCCTTCTGCGTAAAGAACACCCAGGTTCTCCTTAGCCGCTGTGGCTCTGCGGCAGTGCTGGCTCCAGTTCTTTCCCCTCAGAAGTGGGCGTCCCCCGGCTCGTCAGGACCGCGGGGAGAGGAGCCCATCAGTGCCTGGGCGGGCTGTCCCTGGCAGGGGTGTCAGCTGAGTGGTGAGCTCCCTAGTCAACAAGCTGAAAAAGTCGTCTTCTTGGCTTTCCTGGACAACAGGCGCCCGGTGCGATGAGTGTGCCCCAGGATTCTTTGGCAACCCCTCGGTTGTTGGTGGGACGTGCCAGCCTTGCCAGTGTAACCACAACATCGACACCACGGACCCCGGCGCCTGTGACAAGGAGACCGGAAGGTGCCTCCGGTGCCTGTACTACACGGAAGGGCCGCACTGCCAGCTGTGCCGCTTCGGCTACTACGGAGACGCCCTCCAGCAGGACTGCAGAAGTGAGCCCAGCCGCCCCGTCCCTGCCCCTCCATGTAGTGGACACGAGCAGTGTGCAGAGAATCTCACCCTGGCCGAGGAAAGGGGGAGATTGGCTACCTTCCCTTGGCAATAAGTCACTTCCTGGCAGGACTAGCCGTGTGGGGAAATGACCCCAAGGGAAATTTCTCATGGCGTTCCTTGATTTCAAGTTCTGCTCATGAATTTTCTGGGTGGTTGGGACTTCGCGGATTCTAAATGGCCCTCCTTCGTCCCCAGCTTTTCTGGTACCATGATGAGGTTTTACCCAACTGAGGAAGGAGGAAACAGTAACTGTGAAGTCTGTCCCAAAACTTCTTGTTCTCTCTTGCTCTGATCTGGAGATCCGAGGCATTTCCCCCTGGCTGGCTGCTGCCAACCCTCAGGCCCCTGTCTCTGTTTATATAAACGCTTGGCTGGAATGTTGAGGACCAGCAGGGCTGGATTCCTCAAAGCCTTACTAACTCAGAGCTTCTACCTGCCCCATTCCCCACGTCCCACACACTCATTCCTGCCAAGAGTTTGAAAGTAGGAGACACCTCAAATCCCACTGGCATCTTCTTCACGATTTTCACACTAAATCCTCACCTTGCCGCTACCTGCAGCTTGTTACTAAGTGTGTGATTTGAAAATAGCCACTGGGCAAAAGAAGCCTTTGTGCTTCTCTGCCTGGGAAATAAATGTCCGTCCGGTGTAGCCTAGCACGAGAACTTTAACAAAGCTGAGACTCCCGGCCGTTGAGTCGATGCTGGCTCATGGAGACCTGGTCGGGTAGCACTGGCCCTGTGCGCTTCCATGACTGGCTACAGGAGTAGAAAACTGCAGAGTTCTCCTATGGGGTGACGTGCTTTGGAACCGCTGACCTGTGGGTAGCAGTCCAACTTGTAAGTTCACCGCCAACAGGGCTCCATGAGGATTTTAGAGGAACAGTAATTTCAGGGTTGCGGGTTTTTTATATCACCTTCATTCCTGTCCCTACCTCTCTGCATGTCCGGGTGGGGATCAAACGAGGGGGAGTCTGAGCTCTGGGGGCTGAGGAGTGGAGGTACAGGGGCTCTAACTTCAAGCCTCTCTTTCAGAGTGTGTCTGCAATGATCTGGGGACCGTGCGCGACTACTGCAATGGCTCCGACTGCCAGTGTGACAAAGCCACTGGCCAGTGCCCGTGTCTCCCAAACGTGATCGGGCAGAACTGTGACCGCTGTGCGCCCAACACCTGGCAGCTGGCCAGCGGGACTGGGTGTGGTCCCTGCAGCTGTGACCCTGCCCATGCCTTTGGGCCATCCTGTAACGAGGTGAGGGGCCAGGGGTGTGGCGGTGAATGGGTTCCCTCTCTTTGGGCTCCTAAGGGCATCCTCTGGTGGCTTGGCCCCCAGCGAGCCGGGGGCAGCCCTGCAGGGAGCACAGAGCCTGGGCGGAATCTGGGTGCTTACTGTTCCCCCTGGCTGGAGCTGACCCTACACACCGCTCAGGTGGGCTGCCCAGGCTGCTGCAGCGCAGACTGACTGGAAGCCGGTGAGACTTTTTGCCTGTGAAGCTTAGGGAAAAAACCAGTAGGTCCAAACAAACAGCAGTCAGGAGGATGGCGCAGGACTCGACCGTGTTTGGTTCTGTTGTCTGTAGGGTTACTATCAGCTGGGAAGGAACCCAGGAGCCAAACCCAGCACTCTAGAACGTTGGTGTGTTAGCTCACAGACACGATTCGAGCAGTGCGCCCTCATTCGGGTGGCCGAGGATGGCGACCCATCCCTGAGGACAAGAGGCAGGGACCAGTGTGTCATGTGCTGGCCAGGACCTTCCCGGTCCAAAAGGCTCGGTGGGAAAGGAGCTGCTGTACAGGGTTCTCACACCAAGGACCAAAGGTGCTTTTTGCCTGAACTGGGGGCGCCGGCACTCGGCTCAGGCCCGCTTCCCACTGGCATCTGACAGTGAAAAGCTTGCTGCTGCCCGGAAGTCTGACCAAGGTCTGTTTTCTGGCACAGTTTACAGGGCAGTGCCAGTGCATGCCCGGGTTTGGAGGCCGGACCTGCAGCGAATGCCAGGAACTCTTCTGGGGAGACCCCAACGTGGAGTGCCGAGGTGAGAATGGTGTGCGGGGTGGTGCCCACGGCCGCCTGGGACCGGGTCAGAGGGCAAGAGAGCAAATAGGTGCAAGAGCGTGGTGTCATCGACATCTCCCAAATAGGGAGTTGATTCGAACCCAAGCAAGCCCGCAGGACAGAGGAAAGCCGCTCCGGGAGGTTGCAGGGGCAGACAGCTCCAGCTTCCTCCCAGGGGGCAGCAGCTGGTGAGTTTGCCCCTTGTGGTCAGTAGCCCAATGCCAAAGCCACTGCTCCACCAGGGCTCCTTAAACTCCAAAGTGAGGCTCAGCATCTGTCTATAAAAGCTCTTCGTTTAAGTACAAAAGAAAGTTGTCTACTCATTGTATAAAAACGAACAGGAAACCCCAAACCAGCATGTCTGACAGTGCTTACTGCTCCAGGCCCACTGGGGCTCAGGGTAGCACTGGGCTTGTCTTTGTATTAGAACACACTCACACACACACAATGGAAGGGGCTTTGTTTGTTTTCAGTGCTTTTTACCTAAACAGGCTCATGTTAATTATCTACCAGGGGCGTTCACGAAGTGTGTGGACAGATTCCATTATCTGGGTTGACTGCGTCCTGAGCAACCACTCCCCTTGCAAGGAGCGCGCTATGCCACCGTCCAGACGCGCCAAGGGATCTCCAGGAAGGAAGCACTTCTTGAAGTCTGGTTTTGCCCCCAAACTTTTCAGTTTGACTCAGTTACAGCCCTCACATTTATAAATGCCCCCCAAGGGCTTGATTTTACCCCCCGGATAATTATTCTGTTGTCTCATTCCCTGATTTTATCAGCGTGTGCTATTGGCGAGATTGCTTTGGCTGCCAAAACTTTCTGACCTTTTGCTCCATCTGAGCATTGTTAGCATGAAAAGCCTGCCACCCGGAGTCTGCCTCAATCGGAGAATTGTTCGCTGAGTGCTCCGAACCTTACACCTTCCCTTCGATCTGTCCTTCCAGCTTTGAGCTCTCAATCTGTCAGGGGAATCGTGACTCATTGGAGCGCCATCAACTTGTGTGGGTCAGGAGTTCGGTCCAGTTTTAGAAACTGCAAAGAGCGAGAGCCCTGGCGTCAGTGTCCGCCAGCTCCCTTGTTCATTTTACCCAGAAGAAAGGTCAGCCTCGTGGCGAGAGGAACTGGCCTTCGGGAATGACCAGCCAGCAGCGCAAAGCAAAACCCATCCAGCAAAGAAGTGGGGTGATTTGCATGGGGCGGTTGTGTAGACTCCCTCCTGCTCCCCTTCCCTCTGCTTGAGAGGGGTTAAGGCTCAGCTGACAGCTGAAAGGTCTACCAGTCACATCCACTAGTGGCTGGCTCCAAGGGAGACAAGTCTTGGCAATCTATTCCCATAAAGATAATAGTTTTGGGGGGGGGCGGGGTGCTGCCCTGTGGGGCAGTTCTGGGGGTGGGGTTGATCTGCGTCAGTCACCCAACAGCACCCTGGGAAAAGAACATGAACTCTTCTCAAAGGAGATGACTGCCAAGTAATTTTCCTTGATTTCCGTTGAAATGGAGAGCACAGATTGAGACTTCCTGGCACCACCCGTTGACCATCCGCTTATAGAGAGGCTTAGGTCATAGCTATGCATTCTTCTTGTGGAGGGGTGGGGGGTGTAGTTATATAAAAGACAGATGAGTTGCCTAAAACTTACAAATGGTGGTTGAATGTTCCTTTTGTCCACCCGGGTCGGGGCTCTCGGCCAATCATGCCAAGTTTGAACAAGCCCACCAGTGTGTTGGGGTGGAGAGAGAATCCCATCCACCCACCGCTAACATGCTGGAGCAAAGGTCCCCCGCAGGGCTCTGCATTGTGCCCCTCAGGAGTCACAGGGCCAGCATGAGGACTCTTTTCTGTTGATTCATAGAAAGCAGAGAGAGGGCAAAGTTTCCTTGTGGGGCTTCGGACTCTTGGAAAAGGACAGTTTCTTTAAGGCCAGCTGATGGGGACTGTGGAGCATAGGCGGGTCCCTGTGACAGCTGGCTTCTGAGAAGGACATGACTGTCCTGGATAAGGGTCTATTAGGGCATGGCTGTGGCACGGAGGTACCGTCAGGAACCTTAGTGGGAGGATTTGGTTTCATCAGGTCAGCTGAGATCAGTCTGTGAAAACCCTTTAAATGCCAGGCCGTTAAAGGCGAGCTTTCTTCTGAGCTGAGGCAGTCTGGAGAAGAGGGTGAAGGAGATAGAGAAAACAGAGGTGCTCTATGGGTCTGACTAATAAGTACTTAGGGGGAACCCTGATGGTGTAGTGGTTCTACATTGGATTTTGATCCGCATGGTCGGCAGTTCAAAACCACCAGCAGCTCCTTGGGGGAAAAGACCGGGTTTCTGCTCCCATGAACAATGACAGGCTCGGAAACCACAGGGGGCTCGCTGGCAGTGAGTGTGGGTTTTTGGAGGCTGTTGTTTTAGGCAGTTCTGGTGGGTTGGTCGTTAAGGCACTGGGCTGTTAACCTTAAGGTGGCTGATTGGAAGCCACTAGCCACTGCACGGGAGAAAGATGTCTTCCAGAAAGATCGCAAGACTAAAAACCGAGCCCGCTGGCATCAAGTCGGCTCCAACTCGGCAACCTTAGCAGACGAGGAGAGCTGCGCTGCTGGGTTTCTGAGACTGGCCCGTTAGGGAACCAACCAGCTGCATCGTTCTCCCAGGAGCACCAGGCGGTTGCATTTGAACCCCCAACCTTGTAGTTAGGAGCCCAATGCTTAGTTCACTGTGCCAATAAGGCTCTTTTTCCATACAGATTACGGCCTCGAAAACCTCATGGCCTTGACTTGTGTGGTGTTTTGCTTTGGGCATCAATGGCTGTAAAAGTGAATGCAATCTTCTTCAATTTGGAGCCCTGGTGGCGAAGTGGGTCTATGTTGGACTGCTAACTGCAAGATTAGCAGTTCAAAACCACCCACGGCTCCTTGGGAGAAAGACCAGACTTTCTGTTCCCAGTAAGAATTACAGTCTCGGAAACCCACAGGGAAGTTCTACTTGTAGGGTTCTCATGAGTTGGGATCCACTCAGTGACCACTTAGTATGTTATGGTGGCCCAGTGAGTTATGCATTAAGCTGCCAACCACAAAGTCAGGGGTTCAAACTCACCAGCCGCCACTCTGAGGGAGGAAGGGAAGGCTGACTGCTCCTGTAGTGACTAGATTTTGGAAACCCAAAGGGACAGTTCTACTCAGTCTTAGTGGGTCACGATGAGTCTGACTGGACTTTATGGCTTGGACATTTTATTCTTCATTTACATGTCTCCAGGATCACGTTTTAAATGATGAAAAAGCTTTGTCAAAATAAGAGGAAGCCTACTGATCCCAGAATGAACTTACTGAAACAAGTAGGAGTCTTTGGTTCATGGCTGTGGTGGCGGTCTATGTTTTTAACGTGCTCCTTTTGTCTGCATGGTGTGTTCACCTTAAAGATGCATCAACAACTTCTGCTGCACACTCGCTTACACTCTTCTGCCATAGGGAAAGTGTGTGGTCGTCTGCCACAGCATCCCATTTCCTAAAGCACCACAGTGCTGCCACCTCCTGTCTCCCATGGGCAGGCGGGAGAAAGCCGGAAGCCATTGATGCTCCTTGATGATCTCCACCCTGCTGGGTGGGAGGCGATTGGCATGACCTTGTCATAGTGTGAGAATGGCATTTAACTTGCCAGCTGCGTGCCAGGCTTTCTGCTTCAGCCATGAGTGTGGCGGGCTCTCAGAAAGGACCAGGAGGGAGGTCTCTCATCGGGGTGTGCATGTGGCCCTTCTAGGGCTCCCCTCCCAGGTGAGTGGTTCTGGAAACGTCGCAGATAGTCAGGGAGCGCAGGGTGATACGGCTGTGCATGGTTTCCCAGCTGCAGTTTGAAATGCAAATGGAGGCATTTTAGAGGAGTCCTTGCCGTCAGGATCGACTTTGTCAATGCTGAACCGGCAACAGCCAGCCCTCTGGGTAAGGGATGGACGGGGTGTTGAAGCCAACAGCAACGGAACAGGACTCTCTGTCTTCTGGAGCCTTTGGAATGCTGGCCTGAGCTGAACTCCAGGCGCCAGATGGGTGGGATGCCTGAGTGACAGTCCCACAGTGTCAGGCCTGTGTTTGCCCTCAAAGATGCCCATGACAGAATGAGAGCAAGGCATGCCATTAGTGATGAAAGAACCCGAAAATCATTCACTGGAGAAGTTAAAAAGAAATGTGTCCTGGGCACACGTCTCTTGCCCCGAGCAAGAATCCAGTCAGAGCTTGTTTTAGGACTGAATGAAAGGGTTCCTTTGCCTTGCCTATGGGAAGAAAGAATTTTCTGAGCAAATTAAAAAAAACAAAAAAAACGTGAAACTTCTGTGTCCCTTCTCCCAAGCCAAGGTAAGTAGGCAAAGGGTCATTGGACCCCCTTCGGGAAGGATGCTGAGTTGTCTTAATGTTCTCTGTTTTACTTCTCTGGGTTCTATCTCCAATGTAATGGATACACAGAACTCAGACAAAACTCACGATTAAAGGGCTTATTCAGAAGGTTAACAAGCTGTAATGCCAGTGCGAAAGGCTCAGGGTTGCATTGTCAGCGCAAGTCCCAGAGTTCTTTTTGGTCTGATCAGAAATGCCCACAGGGCATACCACTCCTCCACTTCATGCCTCAGCCCAAAGGAACTCAGCCCCACTCCCACGGGTCAGCAAGCATAGCTTCCCCAATGAAGTGCCCAGAGGCCCCCACTCCACAGCCCGCCGCCCCCACACAAGCACTCTGCTTTACTTGCTCTGTGGTTGTGAGTCCATTGTGCCGTTTGTTCTGTGCTCTGGCTCCTGGTGCTGCTGCTGCTCCTGCGATGCTGTCGCTGCCTTTTGGTGTCTAGAGGACACACTCCACTCCTGGCTCCTGGTGCTCTTGAGATCCTTCCTCCTGCTTCTCCAAGGGCTTGTTTTTACACAGCAGGATGGCATGGCAGAAAATCCAGTTAGTCACAGGTGAATCCTTTCAGAATCTTCCCCCATCTTCTCACCAGGTTCATGCAAGGAAATGTCATTTAGTGGAAGTTAGATGCTTTGGCTGGAAGAGCCACATGAATGCATTCACTGTCCCTGTCGCTGGGAGGGCGGGGGTAAAGTCCTCTGGTTTCTTGCATGCTGACATAAGGCCTTGCGTTTGCACATCAGCCTATGTGGGTGGACGTCCAGAGCCCTGACTCCTTGCTCCAGCTCTACTCTTGGAAGAGTAAAGAGAAGCTTGGGGGTGGGGGTGGGGTGGCAATAAAAATTCACACTAATGTACAAAAGGCAAACTAGAACAGCTAGAAAAATGACACAGCGTTCTTCAAAGGAGCCTTAATGGCATAGTGGGTTAAGCATCAGACTACCAACTACAAGGTTGGCAGTGTAGACTCACCAAAAAGATGTTACAGTCTGCAGGCTGAGAGCCTCCGAAACCCCGTGGAGCAGTTCAGTTCTGGGCCTGCCGGATCCGTATGAGGTAGATTTGACCCGATGGCATTGAGCTTATTCTTCAGGGTTGGGTCTACTGACCCTCACATCCACATCATGGGGGCTTTCCTAGGGATGCTCATCCTCAGGTCCTGCCCCAGACACCCTCAGTGGGAACTTGGGAGTCGGGGCCGGAGCCGCAGCCTGAGATACTATGACGTGGTCCAGAGCCTTTCCGCTTTCTGGAAGGTGACTGCATTTCCTTTAAAGATGGGGAGGTACGTTTATTGAAATGGAAAGCATTCCTACATTTTAAGCATCCTCAACCCCTTCGGGAGGTTTTCTTCCTTCTCCTGTCCTTAGAAATCCATGTAGGCTTTCCTAATATATCTGTAGGGTTTCTCAGGGGACCCCACTAGAGAAACCCATGGGCTGAACACTTCTTTAATACAGCTAGGTAAAAACAGAGTGAAAGAGTTGTTTGGGCTTTTCCTTCCTGCAGACCACCACCCGGGTTTTAAGGTGCCAGTGTGTGTGTGTGTGAGTCTCAGAGGAGGGTGTCGGCCGAGCTGCCTTGCCCACATGCCCTTGGCTGTGGCACACAGTGTCCAGGGAGCAGCTTCGAGCTCGCACTCCATGGAGCACAGTTAGAGCGAGCCGCGGGAGCCACCCCTGACTCAGCGTGAGAGTGGCCCAGAGAAATAGGAAAATGCCCACAGTGCCTGGCCAGAAACAATCCTAAGGAAACAAATGAAGGGAAAGGTCAATTTTTTTTTAACTCCAGGCACCAAAGGAAGGCTATCCTATTTTTAAATCCTGAAGGTAGAGGACTTCAAATATTCCAAACTTCTAAAGCTTTGAAGGATCATGGTGTTGTTGGCAATTGCCCCTCAGAACCCCTGTTACACTGCGCCGGTTTAGTTCTCTTTTTATCAGTAATTGAGCCCAGGTGTAAAGCATAGATTACTGACCTTGCTGTTACTATTTTGTATTGCCAATGTTCTACACAATGATGCATTTTTAACGCTGGGGGGAAATCGTGTTACTGTACTTCAGCAGTACTCATCCTTGGGTGTGGCCCAGGGAGTTAGATGCCTTGTTTTGGAGAGCCACTGTCATCGTGAAATACACTTGAATCGTCTGTGCCGCTGTGACCTACAGCGCAGCCAAGCAGAGGGCGGTGGAGGAGGGTGGCAAGAGCAGGTCAGAGGTCAAGAACACAGGCAGCAGAGTTGCAAAGTGGTTGTGCTGTCAGAGGGGGCAGGTCGTGCAGTCCTCTCCACTCAGGCTCTACCGCCGGGAGTAGTGATAAGGTAGCGCCTCAACTCAGGTCACAAAGCATCAAAAAGCATTGCTGCAAAGCCTGCCGCCTCGTAACTGGTCAATAAGAATTAGTTTGGTTTCCCCCTATCACACTGGTATTACCAGGAAGGGTCCACGGTGGTTCGCGAGGGTTGAGTGTGAGCCATGAGGCCGCTGCTGCAGCCCCTCCATAAGCCTTTGCTACATGGTGGTCCATAGCCAACACCGTCCCGTGTGACAGTCACCAAGGGTCTACGTGCCACCCGTCAGTAACGTTCGTGATCCAGCAGGTCAGCTAAGCACTACCGTTTCTCTTGCAGCCTGTGACTGTGACCCCAGGGGCATTGAGACGCCACAGTGTGACCACTCCACGGGCCAGTGCGTCTGCGTCGAGGGCGTAGAGGGGCCGCGCTGTGACAAGTGCACTCGAGGCTACTCGGGGGTCTTCCCCGACTGCACGCCCTGCCACCAGTGCTTCGCGCTCTGGGACACGATCATCAGCGAGTTGACCAACAGGACCCACCGATTCCTGGAGAAGGCGAAGGCCTTGAAGATCAGCGGGGTGATCGGGCCTTACCGCGAGACTGTGGACTCGGTGGAGAAGAAGATCGACGAGATAAAGGACATCCTGGCCCAGAGCCCCGCGGCCGAGCCGCTGAGAAACATTGGCAGTCTCTTTGAGGAAGCCGAGTAAGTAGCTCACGCGCCAGGATCCCAGTTCACGGGATGTTTGCAGCTGCGTGAACATACAGCAGAGCTCCTGCAAGGGTGCCGGCCAGCTCTCCTACCGCAGGGGTGAGGGCAGCATTGAGTGAAAACCGATTCGGGGCTGGCCATTCATGTCCCTGCAGCCCGGGAATGAGGGTGAGTGAGGTTCGCACACCCCAGGGAGCCACAGGATCAAGTGTGTGCAGGCTGTGGTCAGTGCTCGGCTTGTGACGGACGCGCCAGATAGGGCGGAAGGTGAACTCTGCTCCCTGCTAGGCTTATGAACTTGGAGAACTCACTGAGTTCCTGAGCCTCTGTTTTCTCACCTGTGCACATGTTTATACCGGGGAGAGAGGAATACTATTGGCCTCTGCCTTAAACAATAAGGAACTCTGACGGTGTAATGCTTATGCCTGGGGCTTCCCTCTGCAAGGCCCGCAGTTCAAAACCACCTCAGGAGAAAGACAGGGCTTTCTACTCCTAGAAAAAGCCAGTCTCAGAAACTCCCAGGGGAGGTTCTACCCTGTCCTACAGGGTCGCGGTGAGCCAGCGCCAACTGGATGACAGTGAGATTGGCTTTTTTTTTTTTAAACAAACCCGTTGCCCTTGAGTGGATTGTAACTCATGGTGACCCTATATACAGGACAAAGTAGACCAAACCCAAAGCCACTGCCATCGTCAGTTCTACCGCATGGTAGGGCTTCTGAGGCTGCCAAGTTTGATTGTTGACCTTGCAGATGGCAGTCCCTTCCCTCGCTGACAGGGCCACCAGGGCTGCCCGGGCAGAGCGGAACAACTGCGTTGATTGCCATTGTCATAAGTTTTGCTACTCTTGGGGAAATTCCATTACCATCAGTAAGAGTCCTTATTTGCAAGTGATTTTTTTTGCTGCACAGCCATTGATGCACCAGACTAGCATATCACTCACCTAATTCTTCCAAGTTCTTGGCACTGAGAAATAAACCCTTTCCCAGCCCTTGTGTGAGTCATTCCTGCTGCGGCTGCAGAGTGATGATTCCCGGTGGAAGCAGAGAGATGGAGCTGGAGGGTGCTGAACTTCTCAGGGATCAGACACCATTTTTCTGCCCTTTCTCTTCTCCTCATCTATTCCAAGTACCTGTGTCAAGAATTCCATTGCCAAAAAAGGGCATCGTCCCCCAAAACCAGCACAAATAAAATCTAGAAACGGAAGGAAGGAGCTCGCTGTTGTGATTCTCCAAATGGTATTTTCTTCCCAGATTCATCTTATCACCAAGAGGCAGGGCACGGCAGCATTTTGGTGTGTGAAGAGTCCCTCATCGGCATGTCTAAGAAGATAGCATAGCCCCTGGTGGCCCAAAGGGTTAAGCATTCACTGGCTAGCTGAGAGGTTGGTTCGTCGGACCTCCTCCCCCTCAGAAGCAATGGGCCGCAGTTCTGCGCCATCCTGATTCGGTGGCCCCTGGTTTTTGTTTCACTTGGTTTTGTTGTCTCTTGGTTTTCAGAAGGCAGACAGACCTTTCACCTCATTTGCTTGTTTTTGAAAACCAGGAAGGGAACTAGGAACATGAGCTTCCAGAGTGAACTAGATTCTGAGTAATGCAGTGTCTGGATTTGACTCAAGCATTGGGTTTTGTGCCCAAGACTGCATGGTTGACCAGACGTTGGGAGCCGTCAGGTGAGGCCTGCTGCATTAAATGGGGAAATGCGAAGACACGGCCCAGCCTTCTCGTGTGCAGTGGCACACGTTTCGGTGGCAGCAGTCGAGAGGCTCAGCCCGTTGACGTGGAAGAAATGCCTCGGCCTGGGCGTGTGCCCACGGGAGCAGGAAAAGACCTGCTGTCCTTTGAGAGCCCGCCCGCCCGCCGAGCGAGAGCACCTTCCTGCCGCGGCCGTGTCGACCCGTGCTGGCCATCCATCGGGGAAGCTAGTTCCATTTCTCTCCCCCCCACTCCCCACCAACACCCCAGGCTGTCTTGGGGTCCCAGGTAGCAGTTTTACACAGTAGGGGATTTGACTTTGTTAATCTTCATGCCAACCTCTATGAGACCTGAAGAACCGAAAGCCTCCCACGATTAACCCATGCAAAAGATTGTACATTCTGTTATCCTCAGGAAAGGTTACTGAGCTTTTTAAAGGTAATCTAATCTACCAAATCCAGTGAGCTGTTGACATTGGTTTTCTTTCTTCGAGTTAATCTTGCCACTCTCGTAACCGTCTAGCGGCTCTCAACCTCTGGGCATCTCCAGGTGTCCCCACTTCTATACCGAGCGGGATCTCTGAGAAGGCGATCGGGGAGTGATGGAGGATAGCCCAAAGCGAAGGTCTAGTCAAGTCTTCCTAGGTGATTGTCTGCGGACGTACTGCGTGTGCACAGCTCGAGTAAGTGCCTACCACAAGCCTTCAGACAGCGACAAGGAGATACTGAGCCACACATTGGGTTCAGGTTTCACGTGAAGTATTAAGGAGGGAAAAGTTGACCGGTCTCCCTTTCAATAGATAGTACTTTCTTTCTCAGGGCAAAAGGAAGGACTGCTTGTTGCCAAAGGCGGCTCCTCTGGTGGAGCTTGCCTGAAGGGGGCGGAGAGTAAGAAAAGCTGGTTTGGGTGGCACCCCATTGTCTTCCTGGTGGGCTTCCTCCTGGCCTGGTTCATCTCCACGGAGACGCCTCAGGCTCAGAGGAGAGCTGTGGTGGTGAGGGGGGTGGGGGGGCCGGCAGAGGTCCACACGGGAATCCTTCATGTCTTTGCAGCTTGTGGGTTGTGTGCATGCAGGAAACCGTTTTCCTCCGGAGCTGGGCCTCCACACTCTGGCCTATGCACGGATCGCAGCAGACACGTAGAAGCCGCCCGCTGGCCTGTGTTCTGCCGTGGTGCACCTGTGTTTCCCTTCCACGGCCTTGAAAGGCAGACAGACTGTTGATAAGGAGCGTTAACACCGTACCTAGAAAGAAACGAACTGTTAAGTTGTTTGAAATGACACGCAACGGCTGGTGACAGCGTTCTCAGGAGGCGATGTAAAAAACGGACACGTTACAGTACCTATTTGCTCTTCTCTTCTCAGGAAACTAACCAAAGACGTGACGGAGCGGGTGGCTCAGGTAGAAGGGGCGCTGTCGGACACAGCGGCCCAGAGCAACGGCACGGCCGAAGAGCTGGACTCGCTGCAGGCGGAGGCGGACCGGCTGGACGACACGGTGAAGGAGCTGGTGGAGCAGCTGGAGTTCATCAAGAACTCGGACGTGCGGGGTAGGCATCTGAGGCAGTGCTTTGGGTGGGGGGGCGGGGGGTAGTGCCTCTTCCATTAGTTTAAAAACTTTTTCCTCCGAGAGCCTCCAGATGCAAGGATGAGCGTCTTGGTTTTACCAGTGGGGGAGCCGGGGCCCAGAGAGACTTAAGTGACACAGCTAGAGACCCCAGAGACTGAGTGGCAGTAGCTGCATATAGCAGTGTCTGTTCTCGTTTTTCCAGTGAGAGCGTAGCCCCTTACCCCAGGCTTGGATTCAAAAGGAACCCTTCGGAATACTTAGAATTTAAGTTCATCGTGCTGTAAGTTCATCTATGTTGTAGAACTGCCAATAATTCTCCTTTCCTTATGGATCTCATAGACCGAGTATAGGGCCAAGCCCATAGCAAACCAACCCGTGGCTGTCAAGGTGGTTCTAACTCATAGCAACGCTATAAGGACAGCGCTGCCCCATGGGGTTTCCAAGGATGTGCTTATGGAAACAGACTGGCTCATCTTTCTTCTAAGGAGTGCCTGGTAGGGTCGAACAGCTGACCTCTCCATGAGCAGCTGAGTGCTTAACCACAGTGCCACTAGGTTTCCTTACACTCCTAGCAAAGCAAGAGGAGGTGGACCTGCCCGATCATGCTATCCATCCCTGTTGGGTGCACTTGACTTTTTCCTTTGGGCTGGGTCCCTAGAGCTAGAACGTTATCCTGGGTCATGTGCATTCTGGTGATTTGTATGGTTTCCGTTGAATGACCAGATAACCTGATGGCACGGTGGGCTCAGTATTGAATGGCTAGCCAGCAGGCTGGCGGTGCAAACTCGTCAGCTGAACTTCTGCTCTGAGTGGGCGTCAGCTCGAAGGCAGGGTTTGGCGAAAGGCCCGAGGAAAGGGAAGCGTCCAGGCCGTGTCGAACTAGCTAGGTGTGGGAATACTGTCTGTGTGATGAACTGAGGCTTCATCTTCCATCCAGATGTTTGCCTCTCCCCTTACCCTCAACACAGGTCCTGCAGCATCCGAGACAAACCAGACCGCCTCATCGAGATGTTCGCTTCTTGAATTTTAAACCCAGTCGTACAGAAAATGGAGGGGCTGCAGACACCAAATAGGGGTGTGGGTGTTGGCTTGGTGGGAGACCAGGTATCATGGGATTAACAGCGGGCAATTCCCTTCCTGCCACAGGCGCCTTGGATAGCATCACCAAGTACTTCCAGATGTCTCTGGAGGCTGAGCAGAGGGTGAACGCCTCCACCACAGACGCCAACAGCACCGTGGAGCAGTCGGCCCTCACTCGAGACAAAGTGGAAGACTTGATGCTGGAGCAAGAGTCCCAGTTCCGGGAGAAGCAGGAGGAACAGTCTCGCCTCCTCGATGAGCTGGCCGGCAAACTGCAAAGCCTGGACCTTTCGGCCACCGCTGAGATGGTAAGGTTTGGGGGCCCGGTCTTGCTGGTGGTGGTCACGTGCTCCAGGGCGGACGCCGGCAGCTAAGCACTCAGCGTTACCCAGAAGATCAGCGGTTTGATACCCGCAACTGCTACCCAAGAGAGCTGCAGAAGTCTGCTTCCTTGGCGATTGACAGGCTCAGGAACCCGGAGGGGGTGGGGTGGGGTTCTACTCTTGTCCACTGAGGTTGCTGGAAGCAGGAATTGGCCAGGTGGCAGCAGGCAGGCTGATCTCTACTGTTGTTCACCATGCAAATGACTGGGCCAGAGGGAGACTCCAGGCTCAGGTTTCTGGTTGACGGTATGGGGTGTCCTTGAGCAAGCTGGATTCAGTGCAGCTGGTACCCATGGTTCCAGCTCTCCCTCCCTCTGTAGCCAAAGACCCACCACGTATGGGCTCCATACCATTGTATTGACCCAAACCATGCTCACTGCCATCAAGTCAGTGCCAACTCAGAGTAACCCTATAGGGCAGGGTTAGAACTGCCCCTGTGAGTTCCCAAGACGGTAACTCTTTATGGGAGTAGAAAACCCCCAACTTTCTCCCTGCATTCACCCAGTGACTGCTTATTTAAACTTGGTCCTCTCTGAACTGTATACTTTTTTTCCTCTGTTCTTATTCAAAGTGCAAAATCCATCTCCATGGAGGAATTCAGAATTATTCTCATAGGAACTTCCTACAAAAAAAACCCAAAAAATTCAGAGTGCCAAAGGAGGTGTTTTTTTGTTTTTTTTTCTTTGTGTGTGTGTGTGTGTGTGTGTGTTAGCTAAAATGTTCCTTTGTTCCAGTAACTTTACCTGGTGGGGATTAGCCTAGGAATGGCCTAGAAATCAGATTAATTTCCTAGAAGCTTTTAAAGAGTCACCCTGGAGCCAAATGAAATGGAGTAGCGAGATTAATGAACATCAGACAGGCAGCCAGAAAAGGCCAAACGGACCTGCTCCCTCAGCCTGCTCCTTTCTGTGTTGTTCCTGGAAGGGGACCCGGCTGGGAGAAGTTGGAGGGTGTTTTCTGTTGACTAAATCCTGTGTTTGCTGGGCTAGAAATGCAGGTGAATAAGATACTGTGAAGAATGTCTTCACCATCCTTCTCTCAGACGGTGTGGGGTGAGAACCCGCTGTCTGCACTATATTATCATCATTGTACTGATGCCGCCAAAGTTTTTTGGTTTTTTTTTCTTTTTTAACATTTTATTAGGGGCTCATACAACTGTTATCCCAATCCATACACACATCAATTGTGTAAAGCACATTTGTACATCGTTTCTCAAAACATTTTCTCTCCATTTAAACCCCCGACATTAGGTCCTCATTTTTCCCCTCCCTCCCTGCTCCCCCCTCCCGCATGAGCCCTTGATAGTTTATAAATGTGTATTTTGTCATATCTTGCCCTGTCCAACGTCTCCCTTCATCCACTTTTTGGTCCGACAAAGTTTTACATGTAGTAACCCAGGAAACTTTCCAGTAGTTTTCAAAATAGGGAAGGAGCCCTGGGTGTGTAGTGGTTACGTTTTGTGCTCAAGGTCAGCAGTTGAAAACCACCAGCACCTCCTCAGAAAATGGTAAAGAGTGACTGCCACAGAAACTCACAGGGTGGTTATACCCTGTCCGACAGGGCCACTGTGAGCCAGCCTGGACTTGATCGCCGCGAGTCAGAATCGACTTTGGTGGCCACGACTTTGGCTTGTTTGGTTATGGAAATGGAGCGTCAGTGCATCTCCTGGTTACCATGTAACAGAAGGAAGCCTGGAGGCCCGGAGCCTTGTGGACCTAGCGGGTGACAGGTATCTAGAGAGAGGAAGGTCCATTCTCAGTTTTTCTTTCCTTTCAGTACTGATGCCTTCCTAGCGAGTTAAAATAAAAGCCAGTCACCGCAGGCCAGTAAGATCTCTGCAGACGGAGCGTGAAGGAGCTGCTACACATGCAGGACTCCCGCTCTGCCAGAGCACAGTCGTCTGCGGTGGGGTGCAGGAGCGGTGCCTTGCGCTCTTTCCCTAGAATGAGCTATTGCTTCTGCTCGCTTCCACTTCCGTTGTTTACTTTTTCGTCTTACTGACAGGGACACAGCAAAACCAATCCCCGTTTCTACATCTGTGACTCAGATATCCATTGCATTCTCTGAGTTGTGCAACCAGCCTTACCCTCACATTACGACTTGTTCTTCTCTCATTAACAAGCTCACTGCCTCTGGGTTCCTATTTAATCAGGCTCTCCTCTTTATGAATTTTTGGATTGATTAGTCCACAAAAACTCCCCTGACAGGCTCCCTACTGCTTTTTCCCTGTGTACAGTGTGTGTGTCAGGTACCATCAGTCTTTGCTCTTGGTGCATACTTAGCAAGAACCTTGCATGTTCCGTGCTGTCTGCTGAAGCAAAGCAGTCTTGTGTACATGCGGGTGGTTTTCAGGTGGTCTCCCTGAAGCCTCACACTTCTTTCCATAATGGAGATTGACCGTCTTCTCACAGGCAGGATGGATGTTATTTGCTGAACCTCTTTTGCAATGGGAGAGAGTATTTATTGTGGTTATTAGTTTGAGAGACAAAAGCTCAAGCTCCCTGCCTTCAATTTAATTACGACTCATGACAACCCTGTCGGACTGAGTAGAACAGCCCCCTTGGTGCCTGACCTGTAACTCCTCCCAGAAGTGGAAAGCCTACTGTTTCTCTGAGTTGTGTTGTGGTTGATGGTTCGGAACTGCTGGCTGACCTTGTGGTTCACACCCCAACACAAATCTACTACGCCACCAGGGCTCCTGATTTGAGGTACAGTGACCTGATAGTTATCTATCCTAAAATTATTAGGCTAAAGCTTTTATTGAGATCCATCCTAAACATGATTTTTTTTTACTCCTAAGAAGAGGAGTTTCTCAGTTGTCGGCTCCTTTTCTGTAAAGCTTCCGCTTCCTTCTGGCCTGGGCCTTTCCCACGCAGGAGAGCTTTGCACACGCTTTTCTCCCTGCTGCCTTCTCTGTCACGGAACGCACTTGGAGGTTCTGAATTTGTGTGTAAGGACCTTGGCCTTGGCGTGATCTTGGAGAAGGTTCTGCTAGATTAAAAAGGATGGACAGGTGAGGGGGAAGAATCTCTGGAAAGGCTGAACCCGTCTCACATCGGGAATGTCCTCCCTCTCTGTCCCTCCTCAGATCCCGCCGCCGGGCAGCAAATCCTCCCCCACC
>NW_022103920.1:37895626-37916583 GCF_000313985.2 Echinops telfairi
GCTTTCTTCACCACATTTGCCTATTCACCCGCTTTGTCTTCAGCGGTTGTGTCGGGAAGGTGAGCATCATAGAATGCCAATTTAACAGAAGAAAGTATTCTTGTGTTGAGGGAGTACTTGAGTGGAGGGCCTTCATACTTCTACATCTCACCTTGCCTGGTTTATGTGGTGGGGACGGTAGGGGGGGATCCCATCTCCCTAAACAGATGGGAGACTATAAAGCCAGTCGATCACTGAGCTCTTATATCCCGGGTCATCAGAGCAGTAGCATGGCCCTGGACCCATGGGAGATTTCAGGGCAACCCCCACCCCTTCAGTCCACCTGGTGAACAGAAGGGGAGACATGCTTTCAGCTCTCGCATGGGCAGAATTCAGCTTGAGAGTGCAGGTAACGTCTGCATCCTGGGCAGAGCCCGTCTGGTCTGCTACTCAGATTCATCAGGGTCAAAAATGACAGTAAACGTTTCTTGGCATTAACAGGTTAAGTGATGCCTGAGCTCTGCCCTTGCTTCGCTCCGTCCTTCCGCTGAGGACCACCCATATGCTGTCTGAGGCCACCCAGGCCGACAGCTGTTCACTGCAGCACACGCATGCCCTGAGCCCTTGTTTGTGCCTAACCTTGTGTTACAGACCTGTGGAACGCCTCCAGGGGCCTCCTGCTCCGAGACGGAATGCGGCGGCCCCAACTGCAGGACCGATGAAGGAGAGAGAAAGTGTGGGGGGCCTGGCTGTGGAGGTCTGGTCACTGTGGCGCACAACGCCTGGCAGAAGGCCATGGACTTTGACCGAGATGTCCTGAGTGCCCTGGCTGAGGTGGAGCAGCTCTCCAAAATGGTAATTCAGCCCCTGTCGTTGCTTGCTTGCTTCCAGTTGTGGACTGGAGCATCCGAAAGGGATCAGCCAACTCAGTGCTGCGAATTCCACAGTGAAGTATGAAAGTCTGTGTTTATGAGGTCAAGGGAAGGAGAGATGGGGACGTTTTAGTCACAGAGAGTTTAAAAGAATTTGCTCTGCTCTTAACTCCTAGTGGGGAATATCATGTGCTTTACAGCAACAAGCCTAAATCTCACACTAGCGACTTTGATATAATTGTGCTACTTGCCGTGAGTCCAGCCAGCTATACCTACCTTCAACCTGCACCAAGCAGTTGAGCATTTATTCTTCTAAAGTGACCCTCACCTGAAGTATTGATGTTGGTGACACTGAGCCAGACTGGGGAGTGCTGTTTAGGTCATGAAATGTTTGTGAGAAGTTTGACAAACTGAAAGAAACCTTGAGATTCTACGTGCTAGGCCTCTCCATATAGAAATACTGGATACTTCTAGCCTGTAAATAACCTTTGGCTGAAGGTGAGAAGTGTTTCCAGAAGCGCATGATTCCAATGGCGTGCTAGTTTTTCAGCCTCATTTTCTGGGCCATTGCTTCGGTGAGGGAGGACCTGTCCCAAGAGTAATACGTTCCTCCTGTTTAGGTCTCTGAAGCCAAACTGCGAGCCGACGAAGCCAAGCAGAATGCGCAGGAGGTTCTGCAGAAAACCAACGCCACCAAGGAGAAGGTGGACCAGAGCAACGAAGACCTGAGAAGCCTCATCAAGCAAATCAGGGACTTCCTGACCCGTGAGCAGCTTTCCCTTGTCCCTTTCCTCCTGCACACGGGTTTCCACCTTGGCACATGAGACGGTTTTTAGCATATGTGGTTTTCTGTTTGCAAGACCAGGGCTCAAGCCAGCATTTTGGATAAAATCCATTTCTGGCAGGGATAAGGTCACATCTCCAAAGAAGAAAAATCCCCATGATAAAGAGTGTGTCCACCTCTTCAAAAAGCTTATGGACTTATAGACAAATGACCGTCTCCAGTGGTATACAGTTACTACCTTACGGGGGCGGGATACTCAAGTAACAAATCAACAAGCGCAACATTCACTGTGAGAACGGAATTTGGAATTGGTATCAGATTACATAGGAGTTTCATCCCAAGGAACTGGTATGTTTTACTTTGGCATCACTTTGTAACCCTGTTTCCACACACTGTGCCTTTGGTTGACAGCATTGGTGGCATGGTGGGTGACATGTCAGCAGTTCGAAACTCTCAGCCGCTCCATGAGAGAAAGAAGAGGCCTTTTACTCCCATAAAAACTCAGTCTTGAACTCCTGCAGGGCAGTTCTGCCTGGCAGCAGTGAGTGAAAGCGATACCTGTGGTTAAACAGATAGGGTACCTAATTACCCTATGAAGAAGTGTGGGGGTGGGGGGTGATCTATAGATTTTGTAATCCAGCTCATCACTACTGCTGATCAGAGTTTGAGAGATATCAGTAAGGAAGGTTTCGGCTACAAGTTATAGAAAACCTTCCAATGAAATTCAGTTCACATCAGAAAAGATGTTTATTATCTCACAAAATAAGCAGTCAGGTCACAGAATCGCTCCATGGTTCAGGGACCCATGTACCACTGCCTGTCGTCTTTGTTCACAGGCTCCTGGTAACATGACTTCATCTAAGAAGTACAATACCCCATGAAAGAGGCCACCTATTCCTTTGCTCTGTTTTGAAAGAGAGGGAAACCTTCCCAGAAGCCTTCAGTCCATCTCATAAACCTCATTGGTCAGAAGTGAGTCACATGTCCGGGCTTAGATGTCACTGGCAAATTACGATTGAACTCTTGAGATAAGTCACTTTATCATAGAGAAGTGGATCCCTAAAGCAAAATCAGGATTCTGTGAACCAGGAGCAGAGAGATGGCTAATAAGTCAGGGGCCAGCGGAAGCCATCATCCACTCCCGTCTTTTCCTGGTGGTAAGGGTTTACCGCTGTTGTTTTTCAGAAAAGGGAGAAATGGGTGACCTCTTTCCATGTTTCACATTTGCCATTTGAAACCCCTTGGCTTTGGCTTCTCTGCGTTCTGGATCTCATCCCTCTTTCTGTACTTTGCTGCAGAAGGTCATTGAGGATTATCGACTCCGTGGCTGCGTTTACCATCGTGTTGTAGCTATTCCTCTAGCCTCAATGAGAAGTTGTCATTGCCTTTTCAGATAAAACTTCAACCCCGGTCTGTCTGGTTTCCCAGTCTAAACCACACAATGCGCTGCTCACTGTTTGTCCATCCAAAAAATGTCCCTCTTTCAGATGAAACCCCGTCAGTTCCTTCATCCTCCCTGAGTCACTACCCCAGCCTGCCAGACCTGGGGGGGGCGGGGGGGGGGGGGGAGTACCCTTCGACTGCGTCCGGCTCAGGTGACAGCTCAGCCGGGAGTGCCTCTCGCTGCAGCTGTTGTGAAGGTGCTCCCAGCAGCAGATGGATGTGAGTGCACATCTTTGCTTTCCACAGAGGAGGGCGCGGATTTGGACAGCATCGAGGCCGTGGCTAACGAGGTGCTGAAGATGGAAATGCCGAGTACCCCGCAGCAGTTACAGAACCTGACAGAGGACATCCGAGAGCGAGTGGAAAGCCTCTCCCAGGTTGAGGTCATCTTGCAGCAGAGTGCTGCTGATGTTGCCCGAGCCGAGATGCTGTTAGAAGAAGCCAAAAGAGCCAGGTACCCGAAGCCCGTGATGGCACTTGGGTGGCTGGTGTTTTTTTCAGTCCACAGCTTGGCGTATTGTGTACTTTTAAGAGTGACCCCTGTGATTTGCCCTGGCTCCTTCTTGGAAGACTCTTCTCTAAGAGAAATGGTCTGCAGGGTCTACGAGGAAGTGCTTTCTCACATTCTCATTTCTTTCCTGGCTCTTTTACTCAGCAAAAGCGCCACAGATGTCAAAGTCACTGCCGACATGGTGAGGGAGGCCCTGGAAGAAGCCGAGAAGGCCCAGGTGGCCGCCGAGAAGGCAATTAAACAAGCAGATGAAGACATCCAAGGAACACAGAACCTACTGACGTCGGTGAGCGGTCCTTTTTCTTTTAAAGTCATTTTATGGGGGCTCATACAACTCATCACAATCCATACATACATCAGTTGTATAAAGCACATTTGTACATTTCTTACCCTCATTCTAATTATTTTATTGAGGGCTCATATAATTCTTATCACAGTCCATACATATATCGAGTCAAGCACATATGTACACCTGTTGGCCTCATCAATCTCACATTTGCCCTCTACTTTAGTCCTCAATATCATTTGCTCATTTCCCCCCTCCCGCCTGAACCCTTCATAATTCATAAATTACTATAGTTTTGTCATGAGCTGTCCTTTTTCATAGGAGAGCACCCACACACAACGTTCATTCGAGAAGGGGCTTTTCCCAGTTCACCCACAAACAAAATGCTTTTCAATGGAGTATTGAAGGGTTCCTGATTGCAACAGAACTGGCCTATCCATCAGGACACACACTACACCTGAGTAGAGATAAGGAAAACATACATTCTGAAAACACTACAACTTTAAGCCCACTTTTATTTCCTCCCCCACACAAAGCCGATGAACATTGACTGCTGTTCTTCCAGAACATGGCACGTGACCCGGAACTAGCATGAAGTACAGTCACACTCTTAGATAGCAGAGCGTACAATCGACGGAGCCACATGAACGTTTTGGCTTCCCTGTGCATACACAAGTCTTGTTTACATGGCTCCACTGTAGCTTATCGCAGTCCTGGTGGTGCTGTTAGGTCAGCGTTGGCAGTTCAAATCCTCCAGCAGCTCCTGAGGAGGATGGGGCCGTCTGGTCCTGGAGTTTAGCCCCAGAAACCCTAAAAGAGGGTAGAGGTGAGTTGCAGTCCACTCGATGGCAGTGGGTATACTCGATTCAGTGTGCGCTAGTCCTATGTGACGCAGAGACATGAAGTGGAACGCACGCTGCCGGAAAACCACACAATACTTTGTTCAGTGCAGGGGTGCTACAAACCTTACGCAACAAAACGAAACTCTGTATTGCAGAGCCCAGTGAATCTAAATGCATTACAACAAGGTAGCCAGAGTGGAATTGCTCTCAAAAGGTCAGAAACAAGCAACCTACAGGGAAGGCCAGCACCTCAGGTTGTAAGCCGCTCACTCGCCAGAACTTTAAAGTGAATTCAGGTCAAGTGCCCACTTTATTTGGATGGCTTCCTCCTACCAGAACCTACATTGATAGCATGTTGCACACTCTCTGGACAGGCCAGCTAGTAGACACTCTGAACTCAGCTCATCTAGGAAGAGTGTGGGTGGTGACGTTTAGCAGCTCATCCAACCGTGCGTTCAGAGGACACTGAGATGGGATGCTCATGACACTGTGTGCCGTCTCCCTCCTCAGTGACCTCCTGGTTTACCTGCTACCAGATGGCTTCAGTTGCCCACTGATCCAACCTCTACCATCCTCTTTGCTCCCAGGGAAATGTATTGCCAACCACTGTAAATTGGAGGAGGCTTCAAAAGTTAATGGAAAAAAGAATGGCGATCTTTCAATTCCATTTTTCCATAAACTTTAATACCACTCACATAGGGCCCTTTCTTTAGTCTGTGCTCAGTATTAGAAACATAATCTTCCGCCAACAGCTGTCCGTTCTAACCAGTTGCTGTTAATGCTGTACTGAGCTGTGGGTATTTTGTTTGAACCCATCCACCGCTCCAAGGGAGAAAAGGTGGTCTCCTCCGCAGATTTAAGGGGCAGCTCTGTGCTGTCCTAGGGGGTTACTTTGCGTCAGATTCTACTTGACAGCAGTGGGTTATTTAATTGGGTGACTTTTTAGAAGATACGTTTTGAAAAGCAAAATCAGAAATAATGAGCTTGATGCTGCAAGTTAATATGGTAGAGTTTTCAGGGACCTGGGTGAGAACAAGAAGTATGTTTCTGTTACTAATTAGGAAATGCTAATGAAGGCTTATCAGAAACCTTTCACGTATTTAAAAGAAAAACTATAAACCTTATGTTTTTTATAGTTTATCCTGACCCATTCACATTTGACATGATTCTGGTTACTGCTGTAGGCAGGCCCACCTCTGGAGAGTCCATTTCAAATAAGTTCCTTCTGCCCACTTGCTTTGGCCGACGTGTACGACTCTAGTTCTACGAGAACGAGGTGTCCGGTTTGAGTTGTTCTGTTTTGCACCATTGGCTGCATGTTTTTGCCTGTGACTACAGGCCACACCACAACTTTTCAGCCTTTTCAGGGCATTCCTGGTTTCCAGGTCTTCGGCAATTAGCTGGAAACACTCAAACGAACTTTTCAGGTCGTGTCTGAGGCGCTATAACCTCCCTGCAGGAGTTTCACATTTAGAGTTGAACAGAAAAACTAAAACAACGTTGGCGAGTTATAAATCCTCTCCTCCCGCCCACACGAATTTGAAAACTGGCATGGGAATCCCTCTTCTCACATCTGCTTTTACTTGAGAAGGCTCCCCAGCCAGAACTTGCAGGTGGCCATAAAGTGCTTTCTCAACCCACTGAGCCTGCCTGAGGGTGGCTCTTGCTGTTGGCAAGTAAAATTGTTCAGGAATTTCAGCCTAGATCATCAGAATTGGCAAGGGAATGGGTGCGAGACGTTACAGTTTAAAGTTAGGCACTTTTTCCTGTGAACGTTCACTAAAATTGCACTTTCATTTTATTTTCCTGTTAGATTGAGTCTGAAACGGCAGCTTCTGAGGAAACCTTGCACAATGCGTCCCAGCGCATCAGCGAGCTGGAGAGGAACGTGGAGGAACTTAAGCGGAAGGCTGCTCAGAACTCGGGGGAGGCTGACTATATTGAAAAAGTCGTATATAGTGTGAAGCAAAGTGCAGATGACGTTAAGAAGGTAAGTAGAACTCTAACTTTAGCTGCTTCTCTCCTGGATCAATATAGTCTCCTCAGAAACAGATCAGAGGGCCTGTTTGAAATAAGAGTCTACCATGACCTCAGACCCATCCCTCAATCCCAAACTTACAGGAGGGTTTAGAAGAAATGAATTACTTGAACTTCTAGGTAGAAGTCTTAAGCCTATTGAGATTGTACTTCTGTACTACACACCAACTGAAAGACCTTTATGGCTTCTAGTAGCTACTGCTGAACTTCTAAGGCAGGACAGAAAAGGGGGAAGAGTTTACTGCAGGAAACCAGAGCCACCACCCCAGCTCATTTGTAATTACCACCAGCACCCCACTTCTCTGTGGAAGACAAGATACTGTGCAGAGAATGGCTGCGCCAACAAGAAGTATGTATGTCTTAAACACATTCCATTTCTTACTTTGTATGGACGCATGCCCTTTTTAAATTTGGAGATAATGGGTAAAAATGTAAACCAAAACTCCAGTACTGAAAAAAGATATTACTCTGAAGATCACCTTTTCATGTGGCCAGAAGGGTCAGCATCTATGTAAGTGCCAAGATAGCTAGTCCTGGAAATGGAACCAGCAGAGCGTTAGTTAACACCTTAGAGAAAGTGTGACTAACGTCACTGAACAGCTGGTATGGAAATGGTCAAGTTAGAGCCTGAGTTGCTGTGACTGAAAACAAATTGGGGTGTTTAAACAGACTAAATTTCTGGTGATCATTTCATACCATTCGAGTTTTCCTGGAAGTTACTGTAACTTTCAGGTATCACGTAAGGAAAACATTCAGACACCCGCACAGCAGACCTTTCTTCCCCTCGTTTGTTGTTAGTTTCCTGCAGTTCTGAGGTCATAATCCTCCCAGTGGTCTGCTGAGCCTTGCCAGGAGTAGGCCTCCCAGTTCACACCACCACAAGGAACAAACATTTCCACACGCGCAGCTGTTGTTTGAACAGTGTTTCTCCAAAGAATCATTTACCACCACCTCTCCAATTCCACACCCAACTTCTCCAGCCTCACCCACCTTTTTGAATATCCTACCATCTTGGCCTCCCTTCCCACATCTTTTTCACTCTGATACTAATTTAGGACATGTGAAATCTTGATAATCCAGTTACATCCAGGCAGTCCTCCTTCCATTTCTCCAAAGGAGCCTTCTTTAATGTCTGTAAATGTTTGGATCTCAGCAGATCTATTCGACAAAAAAAATGCACTGTAGTTGAGAGCTGAGCTTTGAGTCTGGTTCTCCCGGGGTCAGTCATGCTGGTGAAGTGAACCTGCAATGGGTGAGTTTGTGAAGGTGGGTGTCCCAGAAACGGGATTATGCCGTCACCCACACGCACCACTGCTGTCATCTCCCTGTTGGGAAAACAAGGGCAGCATGCACACGGCACGGCAACCAGCTCCCCTGACTGGCCAGCGTTCACAGCGGCTTTCAGCTTATAGATGGCGTCATCTGTGCCGCTTTGAACATGCTGCTCGCCAGGCTCACAGCAGAAAACCCAGCCTCCCAAAGGTCTCACTGTGCCACTCCTGCTGTAGGGATTCAAGAATACATTCTGGTTACCATTCCACATCACCTAAATTTTTTTAAAAGTCTGGGTCTGTTCTAATTTTATTACATTTAAAGAGCCCTGGTGGCACTCTGGGCAGGGCACTGGTTAGTAGTTCAAACACACCAGCCACTCTGCTGGAGAAACCTGAAGCCGTCTGCTGTAAGTTCGGACTGACGGGACAGCAACCTTGTCGAACCGTCCCTTTAAGTTTCTGACACGACTTAAAATCTTTATGGGAGGCTTATCTTTCTCCCACAGAGTACTCCAACACGTAACCTTCTCACTTTGTAGATAGTGCTAATCATAAAAGGGAGGCACTGCTCAGCTCTAGAGGTCAGTCCACTCCGTGATGAAGCCCGAGTACCCTTGGTGCCCCTTGGTCCCAGAGTACTTGGGGAGCACAACCATATGTATGTAACCACCCAAGCTTGCTGCTGTACATCTGCTTACATACTAACATCATCGTGGAATTGCAGAGCCTGGAAGGGGAACTCGATGAGAAGTATAAGAAAGTAGAAAATCTAATCGCCAAGAAGACCGAAGAGTCAGCCGATGCCCGGAGGAAAGCAGAAATGCTCCAAAGTGAAGCGAAAACCCTTCTGGCCCAAGCTAACAGCAAGCTGCAGCTGCTGAAAGGTAGGCCATGTTTGGTTAGCCTTCCAGTCAGAGGAGCGGTGGTCAATGTAGATAATTAACTGGATTTATATCTTCATTTTCTCTCTCCCCCATGCCCAGATTTAGAGAGAAAATATGAAGACAATCAAAAATATTTAGAAGACAAAGCTCAAGAATTAGTGAGACTGGAGGGGGAAGTCCGCTTGCTCCTCAAGGACATAAGCCAGAAAGTTGCTGTTTACAGCACCTGTTTGTAATGCGGGAGGAAGGGCTACAAGTTTAAGAAGCTGAGGTGACCAAAGTAACAAAATAATGCCTACATTTTTAAAACCCGACTTAATGCTCTTCAAAATAAACTCACTATTTAATGTTTTTAATTACCAGATTTTGTATGGAGTTCAATAAAGTACAGTGTTTTTGTATAAATAGCTAATCTGTATAATTCTTTAGTTCGTGTCTGTGAATCTCACAAAGAATGTTGTTTGCACTGCAGCGACAGATGTATAAAGTTGTGCTGCCTCCTGGGAGAGCCTACTTCCTGTTGTAGAATACAAGCAATTTCAGGATAACTGGGGATTTCTCTTACCAACCTAGAATGAGGCTTTCATGAAATAGGGCCAAGTTATGGACCTTGCCATGCCAGTTCAGCTGTTGTCAGAGTGCAGAATGATGCTATACTTTCTCAGCTTTTGTGCTTTAATTTAATTGGTTTCATTGTTAGCATCTATGGGTTTGACCAAAGCAATCCTATAATAACCATATACTTTATCCACAGGCTTAAAAGCTGGAATGCAATTAGTAAGCCTGTGCCAACCTGGTAGATGAGCTAGCTCTGGGTATCAGTGCAGTCCCTAAAATGGTTTTTCATACATTCTTCCTAAAGCGCGATGACTGTGTGCCATTTCACCACCCACACGCACAGCTGCACCTGAAGCTAGGCCTGCCTGGACTGAAGTTATACAAACCAACTATCACTTTTATTTAGGATAAGAATCCTAATAACTAGTGAAAACAGTTCTGCCTCAGCAGCTATTGAAGCAACTACTTTTCCTTAGCTGTATTTGACTCCCTATTCCTTACATTTGTAGCTGATGCTAACTCTCCCGTCCGTACCTGCAAAACAACTAAAGATCTCACCATTGGACAATCTAAGACTACTGAAAACCGGACCTAAGGCCACTATATATGAGCACTTAACAGTTACAAGCATGAGTAACTACTACCTACCACTGGGGTTCCAGTCCATGCACGCATGGGTGTAGTCCAACTAAACACCTACACCTCTCTGCCGTTAGTGGGTGACCACCAGCAAGGTTCCTCAGTAAACACTTGCCTTAGTTCCGTCAGGTGTCCTTGCAAAAAAAAAGATACTTAAGCCACGGCGGGGGGGAGGATTTTGAGGTCGGGACTAATGTCAAATGTTTTAAACAAAACTCATTTTCCTGAATCTCTGTAGCTTTGCAACAAGTTTATGAGAATACTGCTGCCTTTTAGTTTTCAGCTAGATCAGCATTTTTCAAACTGGGAGGTCAACTCAGGTTACAGCAGTTGTTTGAGAAACTCAGTCAAGGTTCCCTCTTTGAGATCCCCCAAAGGACACAGGACAATCACAGACTTACTGGGGAAAGTTTCTAAAAGACTGACCAAAAATAAGGAAAGTTGTGCCAGACAATGTTTTCCCATCACAGCAATGCATCTGCCATTCACGGTTGTCAGAGAAGTCCACTGGGAAACACCCCATCTACCCTACACGTCCCCAATCCTGCCACCTCGGTCTCTGTTCTTCAAACGTGTTCCTGTAAATTGAAAGCACTGACTCCTTCAGGGAAAGGTTAACTGGAAACACTGCCTTCATGAGTATATAGCTAGCTGAAGAATGTTGAAAAACAATCGCTTCACATTTTGATTTTTAGTAAAGGGTTCTATGATTTGTAATATTTTATATCTATCTCTAGGTGTGATTTCCTATGATCTTTCAGTATTACCCAGATTGTGAGCCCCAGTGAAGAGGGTTACGCATTACTAGGCCGCTAGCCGGAAAATGCAGTTTGTCACCAAGTACTCAGGGAAGAAAGACAAGACTTTCTACTCCTATAAAGAATTAGTCTCAGAAAGCCTGACAGCAGTTCTACTCTGCCTTTTACATACACACACACACACACACATGTGTGAATACATGGTTGCTAGGAGTAATCAGTTTAATGGCAGTGTCATTTTTAAAAGTTCATTCCTTTAAAAAAAAAAATCCCTGATCAGATGGGAGACATGTTTGAAATTTAAACAAGCATTTTACATAATGTTGGGGCTACTGGAAGACTTTTAAGAGGCAGAGTACTTAAAAGTAACAATGTAGCACTAGCAACACAACCCTCCTGTGCTAACAACTGTTAACTCTGAGTATGAGAGAAGAAAAACGATAAAGGTGCTAACAAGCTAATAGCAAGTAGTAGAAAGAAGTTGACCTTCAGAAGGCTGAGTGTCCCATTTTAACTCCCTTTTCCTTTGACGGGACTACGCAGCACAAGGACCACACTAAAACCCAACACTGCTGGACAAAGAGGAAAATGTGACTCACAGGCAATGCGATCAAACCCTGACAACAGCTACACATTTCCTTGCAGGTGGGTCTTGAAGGTATCAAGACAGCTTTAATGTGGCCCTACAATGTGAAAAGAGATATTGTTAGTTTATACATTCTGAATCACATCTGAGATCACAGGGGCAAGGGTATACGCTACGGGTAGTCATAGAAGAACTCAAAGGACCATCTTAGAATAACCAGTAAATGAGATTTATTCCCGTATCTTCACAGTCCCCGTGTAACATAGTTCAGTGCCCATTTGAGTTCTATAGGTAAACCCCATTAATACAGGTGATTCCACAATGATCCTTCAGACCTGCAGACCTCAATGGAACCCTTAAAATCTTTTATCTGCTGTGAGAATTCGGGGTTAAATAAATGAAAACATCGGGGAAAGGTGTTATTTACATCATCTCAGTTTACCGTATATACTTGTGTATACACCGAGTTTTTCAGCACATTTTTAATGCAGGTTTTGTGGTAAAATTAGGTGCCTTGGCTGATATTCGGGTCGGCTTATACTCGAGTATGTACGGTGTACATATTTTTGACTCGTTTTAATGGCTTGTTTCTGAAATGAAAACCAAGTTTAAAATAACTTGATCATCTTTCTTCAAGCACGGCGGTTCATATGCTGTACTCTAGTTCCATCGTGTAGGTTAACCCAACTCCAGCCATCAGAGGTACTGCTTTATATAAACTCACTGATGCGGACCCTTTCTTAGAAGCATGAAAACTTGGGTTGATGGATTTTCCAAGATGCTATTATAAGTGGCACTTTTCCTGTAACATGAATGCACTGAAACAAAATGTAAGTTTATTTAAATTATAGATGTGGGATTATTCCATCCTGTCCAACGCTTATTAAACATCCTCCAAAAGTTTCTTAATTCAGTCCTAGAAATTCTTGGAGCTGTGAGCATTTCCTGTTCAGAAATGTGACTTCTATAAAATCTCCCAGGACATTTCAGGGAAAACAGCACTGATCTTCTAAAAGTTGATCGGTTTTCCAAATGATGCAGCCAGGTTTGCTTCTCTGAAAGCTTCTGATAAGGTCTGCAAGGAAAGATGTGCACCATTAACAACAGTATCCATGAGTTAAGAAATCCGAGGAACTGTTAATTCTGTGTATTACTAATAATTACCGGATGTGCGTGGCACACTCTTGCTATATCTTCACAGGATGCTCCATATTCCAAAGCCAGGGCAGCTTCATTTACCATTTCTCCAGCACCCTTTAAGATAATATGCCAAGTCATTTCATCCCCTGGCAAAGACAACTATATGCTCATAGAATGCCTGATGGTTAAGAGAACAGGACACGCTCAACCGTAAGAGTTTCAGTTTGTTGCTCCAAATGCCTTTAAGAAAAGCTTACTTGGCCAACAATTAAGCTTTGAGAATAGATATCTGTGTACATGTGTGCACAGAGACAGGTTTATCTGTTGGCATATGTACATAGAGGTGTGTGCGCGCACATGCATGCTTATGTATTTGTACAATAAGCCACAAGCAGAATATAGTCCATGTACTTCTGAGAAATAACACCCTGTGAGAAGACTTCTGGATTCAAATGCTTTGGACCAAAGGTGGTCCTGTAAGATAAAGTAGTTAATAGGTACACTGTAGTTCATAAAAGTACACTAATAATTCCAATGTGGCGAGTCATTTCTGGGATTTTAAAAGGTAGCTGTCTACCATACAACTTTTTATCTCTCCTCACTTGGAGCAAAAGAGCAAAAGGGAAACCAGAGACTCAAAGGAGAGACTGGTCTACAGTCTGCCATGTCCACACCTAGGTTCCGGAGCTCCCGTGGCCTACTTCCCCCTTTCCAGAAAAATGACTCAGCACAGCGCTGGCAATTGGACACTTTTGTCCTACAGCCCAATATCCAAGATGAAGTATAGGTGTCTGCTTTTGCAGCCTCCCTGGACTGTTCCCACACACACACCACCCCCACACCACCCTACCCCCGACTGACATTGTGCACTTTGAGAAACACTGGTCTACATGAATCATATCTATCCTGAAATAAATGTCCAGCTGCCACTCACTGACCATTCTGATCATTTTTTAAAATTCTTAAATTCTCCAAACTAGAGAACTCCCTACAATGTAGACACCGGGTGCTGGTTTTAGGCTAACTTACTAAATAGCTATGCTTTTCAGGAATCCTAGTGGCAATTCTCTGGCTTTGTTAGGACTCACCGGCCCTAGAATATGTGCTCCCAAAACTCTGTCCGTTGATTTCTGCCCAAGAATCTTCACCATGCCATCTGTGTCGGCATTCGTCTTAGCTCTGCTGTTAGCAGCAAACGGGAATTTCCCGACCTTGTACTCGATGCCCTGTGACACAGAAAATGACAGCCCACATAAACGAGGGGACCAGTCACACCCACCGGTGAAGTCAACTACCATTTGTTCAGAAAATAAATCTCCAGATGACAATTCTTCTAAGACCACGTATAAGGAAAGACTACATGCTAATCAATTCAACTTTGGGGTATAAATGCAAATGTCTATCTGCTTAAATTTCAGTATCAAAAAAGTTCTACCATGATTAGTTTTTGTACCACACAGGCAATTCACTCTTAGATTTATTACAGATAAACTTAAGGAGTGAGTGATCTCCTTGACAATGTTAACAAAAGGGAAGACAGGGTATAAACCCTGGAGCATGTTCTGCCTCGTGTATTCTCAACAGCATTTTTACACAAATAATACATTCGAGGTTTGTCCACACCACACAGTCCCCTCACACTTTACTTTCTTATGTACACTCTGTGTGTTGTATGCAAGGGTGCCTTATTTGTGAACACGTGGTGTTTAAAACTACATAAACCAGTAATATTCTAGTTATTTAATGCAATAACAAAATGCCTTTGTGCTCAACCATCAGTGTCCATTAGCCCAATTTGCACAGTAATGTAAAGCCACCAAGTTCAGGATTACCTCCTCTTTCAACTGCTCCTCGGACTTGCCGACCCAAGCGACCTCAGGATGCGTGTAGATCACCGAGGGAACACAGTTGTAGTCGATGTGCACAGCACCCCCGGCCATGCCTTCAACGCAGATGATGCCTTCATCCTCTGCTTTGTGAGCCAGCATGGGACCAGCAACCACATCACCAATTGCATAAATACTACCACAGGAATCAAAACAGACACAATGAGTCAAAGTCTAAAATCTCAAGTACACTCATCTTCAATAATACTGTGGTTTTTTAAAAACTTTCTAGTGATTAGATCGCCAAAAATATATCAAATACAGTTCTTCAAAGATCTATGATTTTGTTCTAATCTTTCAACAGTGAGGAAATTCAAAATTATTCTTATTTTATACCTGAAGTTTATTATCCTTCTCCAAAGTCATGTTTCAATGTATGACAACAGTTTTATTTTAAAATAGTGATGTGTGAGATAAACTTTAAAATTACTGAAAATACAATTTTCCAACTTACTTTGGAATTTTAGTTTGGAATCTGGTATTCACTGGAATTCTCCCTCTGGGATCTAGTTCAATTCCAAGTTCTTCTAGTCCCAGATTCTGAGTAAAGGGTCGCCGGCCAATGCAAACCAAGAGTACATCACAAGTGATAACTTCAGCTTTACCGCCAGAAGCAGCTTCAATACTAGATAGTGAGTAGTGTTATCATTGTTAAACACAAATCTACACAAATGGCTTATTTTGAAATTTAAGACCAGAGATTGCTCAATGATGATATTTCTAACAAGGTTTATTTTATCACAAGCATAACAAGGATTAAAACAAAACAAAATAAAACAAAAGAAACTCTGTGTCATCAAGTCAATTCTGGCTCACTGAGACGCTGTGGGTCTCCGAGACGGTTTAACTGAGTAAAAGGTGCCTCCTCTTTTCTCCCTTGGTGCACTGGGTTAGGCACTGAATACACACACACCCCTACTAGAGGTCTAGCACTCAAACCCCACAATCTGCAGAGACTGTGACTGGATTAACTGTCCCTGCGGGGGGGAGCGGCAGGGAAGGCTGCGGTAAATGAGAGCCAAGGTGAATGCAAAACATAAGAAATGTCTCAATCGGACTGTGGTCGTGACTGGACAACTCTTCTTGATACGACTGAACTAATGAACTGTACAACGTGAATTATAAGCTAACAAACCTACTGGGGAAAAAAATCATAAAATAGGCCGTGAGCCCAATGGTGGAGAATATAGGTCATAAAAGTCAGCAAGATTCATATTCTACTCTTGGCTCTGCCGCTATTTAACTTCATGCAAGTTACTCACTATATCACGCAAATCTTTAAAATGTAGAGTTTTGGGCACGTAGTAAACTAATAGTATCAGGGATTTTCATAGAGTTATCTACAAAGATTTAATTAAACTTGATGGAAGTTCTAAAATTGCAAAATATATATTCTGAAAAGGTGTATTATAATATCAATTTAATGTTTCCATCAACTTTATAATGAACTTTAATGGAGCAATGCAACAAGCAATATTGAATTATATTAAGCATTAATGTAAACTTGAGTTTTTAAAAAAAAACTGTAATCTGCTAATGTGATTTTAACATTTGAGTGTTCTTACGAGAACCGAGAACCACACAGATAAGGATGATAAATAAAAAACAAATACAGCATACTTACGAAACATCAATTTTCCCATCTGACTTCTTGGTAGCACCAGTAACCTTTGTGTTCAATTTAAACTTAAATCCTTGTTTTTGAAGGATACGTTGAAAGTTCTTAGATATCTCCATGTCAATTCCAATTCCCCCAACATGACCCAGAAACTCAACTGCTGTCACATCTGCACCGAGCCTTTGCCAAACTGAGCCCTGCAGATAACCACCATCAATCAATCGATCTGTATTTCTTTAGCAACTCTTTAATAAATCATCTTCAATCATTTCCTATATTTTTTCTTTTGTTAGCATATTCCTATTACAAGCTCTGAAAGGTTTACAATGAACATTGTGGCAAACAAATATAATGGGGCTTTCAAAAAGCTCATGGGAAAATTGAAGAGAACTTTTCCCACACACTTTTGAAGCCCACTTGCATAACTCCACATTCCTGGAGCACCTACCATGTGCCGCAGGGCCCAGTGGGTACATGTTCATCAGTTGCTAATGGAAGGGCCGCAGTGTCTCCCCAGGAGAAACATGTGGCAGGCTGCTCCATAAAGGAAGGGCAGTCAGAATGAAAATAGAAATTAAAAAAAGAAATGTCAAGTTTCAATACTGTGGCCAAAAAGGGCCTCATTGTGAGCAACATTTGTGTAAAGACAAGGAGGAGTGAAGTGCCCGCCCTGGGGGAACAGAGAAGGCTCCAAGCAGAGGAGCACCCGAGCACGAGGGTCCTGAGGAGAAGGGCGTCCCTACTACTACCAGTTGCTGATACTTGTAAAATACTAAACAGACTTTGTAGTACGCTTGCTTTTGTAAACCAAAAGGCTTTACCCAGAAATTACATTGAAAGGCATTATGTACGCATCCACGGAAGCTGTGTCAAAAGTTAGCAAATTTGTTTAGTTTGGACACCACTCACAGGTGATCCTGACAGACTGGACTAATCAAATGGATGACAAAATGATGGATCTGGTATCTACAAGACGGAAGAATTTCGCAAAGCCAGGCAAAGGAGCCTCAATACCAAGAACACGCAGCAATCCGATGGTAGGAGCTCAGTCTTATGGCAGACAGAGCCACACGGAGATAAAGGCAAGGGAGAGAGACAGTGACAAGGTGTACTGATGACTCAGAGAACCTTAAATGCTGATGATATCAACAAGTGTTTATATGGCAGTAACAGTAGTAATAAGAGGTAGAAAAGCTGTGATCTTGTGGTACCTGTACACAGATCAAAGCAGTCGTTCACACATAATAATCTGGAAAGGATGTGTCGAGGTTGTATCCTTTTACCACATACATTTAACCTGAAAGCTAAGGAAATAACCTAGAAACTGGACCTTATGAAGAAAACTCAGCCTCAGGGCTAAAGGGAGGCTGCTCACTGATGATCCTCGAATACAGAAGACACCCCTTGCCTGCAGAAAGCCAAGTGGGCTAAAAGCACACACTGAAGACGACTGAAGACGGCAGTCTTCCGTATGGATTACACTTTGACACAAAAATGTTCACCACCGAGCCAGCAAAAAACAGCTCACAGTATGTGAACAAAAGACAGAGTTGCGAAGGATTTCTTTTTCCTTGGATCAACATTAGTGCCCATGGGTGGAAGCCGCAGTCGAGACATCAAATGCTGTACTGTACTGGGCAAATCTGTTGCACGAGACCTCTTTCAAATGCTAAAGAGCCAAGATGTCGCTTTGAAGACTATGGTGGTATGCCTGACCCAAGTGATGCTGTTTTCAATCATCTCATATGCATGAAATACGAAGACCTGAGAAGAACCGATGCACCTGGCCTGCGGTGCCGGTGAAGGAAGCGGAAAGCACTGTGGATGCCAGAACAAGAAGCCCGTCCGTGGTGAAGGAGCACAACCAGAGCTTGTCACAGAAGCAAGGATGCCCAGATTTCCTCTCACATACTGGGGCAAGCTCTCAAGAGGGCAAAGCCCCTGGAGAAGAAGAAGCTTGGTAAAGGATCCACAGAAACGAGGAGGATCTTCAACGAGCTGGAGTGAAACACTGTCGACACCAAGGGGCTGGAGCATAGCAACCACCGTGTGGATGGCGCAGGACAGAGCAGGGTTTCGTTTTGGTTTTACACAGGGTCATTAGGAGTGAGACCCGACTGGCCTGCAACAAGAACACACATGAGAGTACCAGGCACCACTGTGGTTAAGTAAGTTCCCTCAAGTCATGTATATTCATGAGACTCCATGTGACTGGTGAGGTTTTCTAGGCAGTAATTTCCATGAGACCGATTGTCAGGTATTTGCAAATGCCTACTCAGAACACAGACTGAGAGGCAGGCTGGAAATGAGACTGGCATGATAGCCAAGGTCAAGTCAAGCTGGATTTCAAGCAACAATTCAAAATCTGGACTCAACCCAAAAGTAGCAGTGAGTCACTGAAGGGCTGGCTGTAAGGAGAAAGAGCACACAATGAAATGTGTGTTTCAAAGAGACCACTCTGCCCAGGATGGGGAGAACAGATGAGGAAAAAGCCAGGGAGACTAGGACCAGGCCTGGGGCTGGTCGGAGGATCTGTGTAGTATGAATGAAAAGCAGGTTTATTCAATAGAGTAGAATCACATTAGAACTCAGAAAGTCATATGTAACCCCCAAACCTCTATCAGCCTCTACATGGATTGCACCAATCACGAATATGGGAAATATATAAAGAAAATCCGGTTTCATTTGTCTCAAGGACTTTAGATGTACTAATGGTGTGCCTGTGAGATGCACACAAAGGGATCCCTGTAGCTAATAAAAGCCCAGAAACAAGCGAGGATGTTAAAGGTGATATTGGGATGCAGGCATGTGTGCGGCCGAGGCTAACTGAGCGAGGTGGGGGTGGAGAGTACAGCCTGTGAGCAGACAGGAGGATCTGACAGGCGGGGAAAGGGGAACTTGCAGCGAGAAGGAAGGCCGTCCCAGAGCGGTGTCACACCAGCAGAGTCCGGTTTCAGAGAAGCTGGGGGGAAGTCCCAAAACCACGAAAATCAGCAATGCTGACGACGGCCAAATGAACCTGAAGAAAACAACCCACTGCATTTGGCAACACGTCCACTTGTGCCCCGCTACGAGTTCGGGAATCCATTAAGTGAGCAGAAGTTCGTGAAATAGTGTGGACAGCAATCCCAGGGTGTTTGGGGGTGAAGAAAAGGAGAGCAGGAAAAACGCCGGGCAGACAGACGGGGTTAAGAGAAGGCTTCTTTGTGTGCACATGGCTGTGTCTGTGCAGTGCTTGCGTCTGAACCTGTGTTCGTGGGTGGCAAAAAGCACACACATACAGGCATGTTTGAAGTAAATGAGAAAGTTGAAGTAAAAAAGGTTTTTTTTAATCTTTTTAATTAATCATTTTATTAGGGGCTCATACAACTCTTATCACAATCTATACGTACGTCAACTGTGTAAAGCATGTCTGTACATTCAGTGCCCTCATCATTCTTAAAACATTTGCTCTCCACCTAAGCCCCTGGCATTAGGTCCTTATTTTGAAGTAAAAAAGCTTGAAGACTAAAAAGTGCAAGAAATAAAAAGCCTATAAATCACAAACCCAAGGCTTTAAGATGGCAGGAGCTGATGTGTAATGAAGGGACAGGTAATAGGACTCCTTTAAAGAAAGCAGCATTTGCTCAGTAAAAGCAGGAAGACGAAAAGGCAGTGCGACAGCAGGTATGGGCTTTAATTCTGGGGCAATCCCTCATCAAGTTGAGGAAGCCATCATCGGATGGAGTCTCTTCTATGTGACGTTTAGGAGACAACACCAGCTGTGGGCAGGGGAGCAAGACAGGCAGCACCCGAGGTTTCAGAAGAGTGGTGGATGGAAAAACAGTCACTGCAGAGACCAGGAACGGGAGCCAGGAGACAACAGTGGGACTGCCAGCATTCCTGACCCAAGCACAGAGGCACCAACCACCTACAGGGTTGTGTGTGTTTCTCTCCAGGTGCAGTCAATAGCCTGGCTCCACCATTAAAAAGGAGATAGTTGGTTCTAAAGTTGATTGTGGTGGTGATTGAAAAACTCTTTTGAGCAGGAAACCAATGGAGAGATCTGAGGGGCCAGCCCCAATCTCAACTACGTGGACAACAACCCCCACTCGACCCCTGCAGAAGAATTCACTTCAGAGGACAGTACTGAAGCTACAGCTCAGGGAGAAGGACATTTCTGATCAGAGCACACAAGAGCAAATGAAGGGGGAGGAAGAGAGAATGGAGAACATCCTGGCACACCCAAGCCTTGAGGTCGAATTCCCTCTCAGAGCAGCCAAAGCAGAGAGGACCATAGGGCCAGCCCCACTACAAGACACAACGTCCCTCACTGACCCATAGCGCTTCGGAGGACAACACTGGAGACACAGTGCAGGAATTGTGCCTGATTTGACCCCACCACACTGAGACAAAACACTAAGGGTGTGCAACAGAATTAGCAAGGGGATCAGAGCAATGAGGTCCCCAGGGAATATCAAAAACAGACTGGGGTCAGGGTGTGGCACCCCATCAGACGAGAAAACACTCCTAAAGGTAAACAAACGGACCTCGACCTATTAGGTCTTTTCTTTTTTTGTCCTTGGTTTTTGTTGTTATTTACTTTTGTTGCTTTGTTTTGCTCTCGTTTTTTGTGATTATTACCTCTGCAGGGCTATCTAGATAAGATAGGCAGAATTAAAAAATCTGGAGAAAACAACGGGACGAGGGGATATGGGAGATGGGGAGGCAGGGTAAAGGAAGTGGGTATTAACAAACCCAGGGACAAGGGAACAACAAGTGATCCAAAAATCGATGGCGAGGAGGGTATAGGAGGCCTGGTAGGGCTTGATCAAGGGCAATGTAGCCGAGAGGAATTACTGAAACCCAAATGAAGGCTGA
>NW_022103920.1:37917549-37921154 GCF_000313985.2 Echinops telfairi
GGCAACCATTGTACAAAGGTGTTTGACATAATGGATGGATGTATGGATTGTGAGAAGAACTGTATGAGCCCTCAATAAAATGATTTTAAAAATAAGTAAAAAAAAAGAAGTCTTTTGAATATATCCAAACCACTAAAATATGTGGTATGTGAATTATGTCAATAATAAAAACTATTTTAAATTAAAAAAGTAAAATGGTGCCAGTTGAATTCACCTGGAGCTTTGTCAAGTGAGTGAGTGAATGAGCAAAGGACTCAAGGACACAGAGAGGTTAGAGTGACACGGAGGGATCTGGCTGAGCAGGAATGTAGTGCAAAGAGAGCCAAGGGAAGGTGGAGAAACGCCCCCAGGGGGAGCTATGGACACAATACCCGGTGAGCTCAGGAGCCCGTGTACAAGGAGTCATTGTGCACGAGAAAGGCAGCCACGGTTAGAAAGCAGAATGCCTGAATTGGTCGTGTCAGATGCAGAACAATTTAGGGCACAGCGGCCCTGGGGAAAGACACCTAGAACGGAAGGAGAAGCGGAAGTCATCAGATACACGAGGAAACCTGCCACGGGGACAAACACTGCAGGAAGGGAGTGTGGGGTTTCAGGGAGTACTCAGGAATGAATTCTTAACGCCTAAGTCAAGGAGGACTGAGGACGGAGAAGAAGTCAAGAAATAGATCATGGACGTCATGGTAAGCAGTATAGTCTTTATCTGAAATGCAACATGCTCAGCATAAGAGCTGCCTTCAAATATCCGAAAGGCTGGCAGATTGAGATCAATTAACCAATTCTAGGGAACTGAAAGAGTGGATAACACAGCAAAGAATAATTCTTGTTTTCGTTTTTCAAATAAAGAACACTCTAGTCACTAAGCATATAAAGGGTTTTCTTGGGGGGGTGGGGAGGAACGTGAGCTCCCTATTACTAGATGCGTTCACTCAAAATGGAATGTGAGTTGCCTCAAATATTACACAAAAAATTAAAGCGGGACCTTTGAAGCTCTCCAACTCCACGGCAGAACAACAGACACTTACCAACTCTACCCCTATCACTCCGGCCCCGATGACAACCATCTTCTCTGGAACTTGTTTTAGAGACAAAGCACCTGTAGATGACACCACTGTATCTTCATCAATCTTTAAGAAAAACAAAATCAATCAGAAAAACTCAATGATTTACAAACTGTGACCTACCTCACGCTGCAGTATGACTAAGAAACACTGTCATTTGTTTTGAAATATCTGCCTCATTGACCTTTGTCATGTCCCATTAAAATGCTACTTTAAATTTTTATTAGTGTTTCAAAACAAAGTGGCCAACCTTAACTTCATATTTAAGTATACCTAAGCAGAAAAGATTCCCCATTGATCCACATCACTGCAGAATATACACCACAGCTTCCCAAAGCTGAGCTGTCGAAACACAGGCTTTCAGTCAACAGCTGCTCATTCCAACTCCACAAATATTGTGTAAACAAGTAACTTATGCAAGTGGGATTTCTAAGGGAAAGTTATAGCAGCTGTAAAACTGCCAAGCATAAATACCGTGATTCCAGGGAAGGGCGTAACTTCTGAGCCAGTGGCGATGAGGATATTCTTCGTCTTGATGACCTGAGTGCTCCCATCAGCCTTAGAAGCAGTGACCTGGTTTTTGCCCGTGATCTTCCCATAGCCATTTACATGAACCACCTTCATAAAAGTGTTTACAAAACCACCGAGTTTAAAACATCTTTTAATAAATGCACCTACTAGGAAATGTGCTAAATAAATTGACCAAATATAAAATGCTTCCTTCTTCACTAATGCTATATACACTGAGCAGCCCCCTTGGTCTACCCCCCATTGTCCCTTGCCTAAAAACAAAGAACTGTATTTGTCAGATAACTATTTTAGGTTAGCGCATTGTTACAATTTTTTAAAAAGAAGACACTGCCCAGTAGCCAGGCCCAAGCACCATCATTATTTTAGCATAGCACAATGTTTAACGTGTGTATGAAATTAAGCAGAAATCTGAGCATTAAACACACTGACCTTATTCTGTTTGAACAAGTGGGCAATGCCACCCGTCAAAGCTTTTACCGCAGTACTTTTCTGCTCCATCATCTTCTCCAAATTCAAGCGAACTTCAGACACTGTAATAAAGTAAATAAATCTTTAGTCCTTATCTAAGTTCTTGAAGCTATGAGGAATATTTACAACTAGTCAGGATCTGGGAATTTTAGGTCAAATGGTTACTATAAGGGGTTTCAACTGGGCTGACTCACATTTAGTGACCCCTGGGGGCCGGAACAAAGCTACACTCCACAGGGTTTCGGTGCCTGCTTTTCCCCATGGGCATCGCCAGGGCCTTTCTTCCAAGGCACCTCTGGTCACCAGCCAAATGCTGACTATTGTCATCACTTAGGGACCCAGCTAAGGCTTACAAGACTGCATGAAATGCAGCATTTACGATGTTTTCATAATCATAGCTGGCAAAATAGCAATAACATAAAATCAAAATGAGGCATTCTACTCCGGTAAAGATTTACCATCTCAGAAACTCACGGGGCAATTCTATAGAGTACCTATTATGGAGTCACTATGAATCAGAACTGACTTGATGGCAGGGAGTTTGATTGTTGGCAAGAGTCCTGAAGGCACAGTGGGTTATATGTTGGGCTGCTAACCACAAAACCACGAGTTCTGACCCACCAGCCACCCAACATGAGAAAATGAGGCTTTCTACTCCCATAAAGATTTATAGCCTCAGAACTCCCAGGCTACTCTATCCTATAGGGCTGTTATGAGTTAGAATTTACTTGCTGGCAGATTTGATTTGACACAGCACTGTTAAGAGCCCCGGTTGTCATAGCAGCTAACCGCAAGTTAAGCAGTTCAATACCGCCAGAAGAAAATGAAGCTTCCTACAATGAGTTACAATCAACTTGATGCCAGTGAGACTTTTCAATTGCACTAAAAGATCCACCCCTGGGAGAAAAGAAGCCGAAACTAAAATAACAAACCCTACTGTGGCAACACAGTCTCCAAATGCTCATGATGGACATAAGTCTAGGCGAGATATAAATAGAAATCACAAAGTAAAATATTACCAACATTTAAAAGATTGAAAAATTTCATGAAACAAAAATGCAAATGCCAGGTGGAACTTAATATAAAATATAAAAGAACTGTTATCTTAATTCCTCGTTTCACTCTAAAGCGACCTAAGAAGAAAGTGGCCACCTTAAAAAAAATCATAACATTGTGAATGAGGGGGAGTGCAGAGTGGGGACCCAGGGCCCATCCGGGGGAAATTGGACATCCCCTTGCAGAAGGGCTGCAGGGAGGTGAGGAGTAAATCGGAGTGCAGTGTAGTAACGATGAAATGTGCAATTTTCCTCTAGTTCTTAAATGCTTCCTCCCCTCCACTACCATGATCCCAATTCTACCTTACATATCTGCTGGACCGGAAGAGATGCACTGGCACAGATAGGAACTGGAAATACAGTGAACCCAGGACAGATGAACCCCCCAGGACCAGTGGAGAGAGTGGCGATGGCGGGAGGGTGGAGGGAAGGAAAGGAAGAAAGGGGGAACAGAGGACAAGGTCTACATGTAACCTCCTCCCTGGGGGAC
>NW_022103920.1:37921375-37943289 GCF_000313985.2 Echinops telfairi
TGTATGAGCCCCTAATAAAATGATCATTAAAAAAAAAAAGAATTTTAAAGAACAGAAGGGGGTGTTACAAGTCAGTCTATGCAACCAATATCACCGGAGAGATTTCTACTTTACCCGAGGACCAAACCAAAAGACAAACTCTGTCACTGAGCCAATTCCAGCTCACGATGGCCTATACTGGGTTTCTGAAGCTGAAAAGCTGCACAGAAGCAGAGTCTCAGCTTTCCCCCTTGGAGAGGCTGGCAGGTTTGAACCACACACAGGCCTTGCAGTTAGTATCCAACACTTACCCGAGAGCACTGCCAGGGCGCCTCTGACCCACGGACATCACTTGACAGAGAAGCCTTGCCTATGATGCCAGTCTCTTGACTCGTCATCTTTCCTTTCCTTACATCATCCCATCTTTCACTTAGTTTAATGTGACATTCACCTGAAGGTACGCACCATACTCACTGTTCCCTGACAGTGAGGCAGAGTTTCCTTCTTCATTTTATCTGCCCATAACATCGAAGGTTCTGAATGAACTATACACTGAACGCATGCACACACACACACACACACACACACACACACACACACACGGTTTTCAGGCAAAGACCAGTCTAACCATCTCTCTCACATTGCCATCGAGTCAATTCTGATGTGCAGTGACCCTGCAGAGCAGGGTAGAACTGCCCCTGTGGGTTTCTGAGATTGCAACACTTTCCCGTGAGCAGAAAGCCGCATCTTTCTCCTGAGGAGTAGCTGGTGGTTTCAAACTAACCTTGTGGTTAGTACCCCAACACGTAACCCACTAAGCCACCACAGCTCCGAACCGCAAACCAGAAAATGCCATAGTAGGGATCTAGATTTAATTTCTTTCCAAAGTGACTCTTCATTTTTTTTTAAATGATTCTTTTACCAGTCATCTCTCTCATGGAACAAAATCACACACACAAACCCAAGTCGTTAGCCACAAAGTTAAGTGAACAATTCTTGGTAATATTGTTAAATATGAAAAGTATACTTACTTTCAATTCCCCTAGATGCAAAATCTTTTCCATGGGCCAAATGGTAATAGTGAGAATTATTTAATAAAGCCTAAAGGAAATACAAGGGTGAAATTATCAAATGTTTACACACAATTAAAAAGCCCTTAGAAATATTCCACAATGTACTATGTGGAATAGCATGCAGAATAATATACCAGTCTGGTTCTTATGTACATAATCTAAAATAAACAGTAATTATATAAAAGGTATTCAACAAACATGAAGGAAAAATGAGCACATGGTGACCCCCTCCGAAAGCAGAGGACGAGGCACCCACACTTCAGAGTGGCAGGCGTCAGGGCAGTCCTGTTTACAGTCATGAGTGACCTAAAGGAAGAACGGACTACCTAGCACTTGTCCCAGGTAGCATGCCAGGTACTGCAGCAGTCATGCATTGGGCTCGTAACTGCAAAGTTCATGGTTCAAAGCCACCTGCCACTCCAAGATGAGGCTATCTGTTCCTATAAAGCGTTAGTCTCAGAAACCGTAGGGAGCACTGTTGTAATCTGTTCTACAGGGTCATTGTAAGTCAGAATCAACTCGATGGCAGTAGGCTTGGGCTCAGTTTTCTGTCTCATGGGTAAAAGGAAGCTATGGAGAATAAATAAGATGTCAAAGTTTGAACAGAAAGATTAGGCTCTGAGAAAAGGAAGCTATTTCCAGAATGTGTGGCAGACTAGAGACTAATTTTAAGTTTTACAAAGAAAAACGGCTTTTATCACTTATGATTTTATTTTACATTATTACCTTAGTATAATATTTATTCTCCATCTTTCTAGTTGCACATTTTTCTAGTCCACAGTTAACTAAAAACTGATTTTTGGTACAAAACGTATGCTCACCTTAGAAGGAATACAGCCAACATTCAAGCATGTTCCACCAAGTGTTTCATTCTTCTCAATGCAAACTGTCTAGAGCCAAAAAAAGACATTTTTTAACTACACATAGCTTACAATGTTTCAGTACATTAAAATCCCAAATATATTTCCCTAATTCTTCTATAAACCATACTTCTCAGATTCTTTAATATTACCAAATATAGCTTTTAGTCTTCTTACTATCTTCAAAAGTATCAACAGAATCGAAAAATTAAACGTTTTGTGAAAGATAATGGATTTGATCATCCATTTCATGAAAAATACTATAACCAAATGAAACCTTAATCTTCATAAGTTTCAGGATTAAATACATACTAGTGAGTTAAAAAACATTTACTGTGCTTATTTATAAATTATTTTGTGAACGTGATCAACTATCCATATAAAAATGAATGAGCATCTAGTTTGAGCACAGAACTCACCTTGAACCCCAACTGGGCGGCTTTAATAGCAGCAACATATCCGCCAGGGCCAGAACCTATCACTGTTACGTCAGCATCAACTACAAGAAAACAGATTGATTGAACTGGAAAATTGCTCAATACTGACAAAAAACAGCTCTTTAGAAACTCAACCACAAAATACTCTTCTGATATTTAAACCTCCAAGTAAACACGAAACAAATTTTCCTACGTTTTTATCTCTAGGTATCTGATGTATTTTGGTACTATTGAAAATGATACTATTTTTAAAATCTCATTTACTATTCATTCACTATGATATATACACATAACTGATATACACATATAACTCATATACTATTCTTGCAAAATTCTGTAGAGGTCCCCCTCACCCACCCCAGTTTGTGTGGGAAACAGGAAGATTTCTCCCAAGTGGCCTCCCCCAAATATATACCAGACTTACCTGCTTGCTACATGTAGCAAATGACTGTACACTTGGAGGTCAACAGAGCAAGCAGACACCACTCTTTATCCCACCATAAGTAGGGCCTACTCCTTTCTGATAAGGATAGTAGTAGACCGTTTCCCTGAAGGAGAGCCCAGGGAGGTCAAGCCCACTCAAGGGTGACCAAGGTTAGGCCGCCATCATGAATCTTGGGCCCACCCTTGTCACATGTATACTCCTAGTCCCTCCCCTTCCTAGCATGTGTACACACCTAGCTCATCCCCTTCCTGTTACACTTATGCCTATTGTATATCCCCCTCCTTTGCTTGTATTGCCTATTGTACAGCCCCTTCCTGTGACGTGTGTGGCTACCTGTAATCACATCCCCAAAGAGATATAAACCTTGGTTAGCAATAAACATCTCTCTGGCTTTCTCAATGTGGACCACCAAGTGGAGCTGAGGTGAGCATGTTACCATGAAATGTGTGTGACTCCACTATTTCAATATCTCCTCTATCTCTCATGCTATGACTTTACTATAATCTTTACTTGTTATCGCTGTACAATTGCGCCTACCAGACCTGTGATGTTTTCTTAGGGACTCCCTCCCCTGACAAGTTTGGTCTAAGGAAATATATGTGGAACAAAATATTAGCCATTTCAACAATTTTCACTTGTATAATTTAATGACATGTTCATCATGTTTACCATCACCCTGAACAGAACCACGTCCTTCCCATCCTTCTTGCCCACCTCCAGTGAGCACTACCAAACCCTGATTTCTGGACGCCCTGCCACTGAAGCGATTCTGACTCATATCCACGGCTGTAAATCTTTACAGGAGCAGATAGCCTCAACTTTTTCCTATGAAGCAGCTGGTGGGTTTGAACTGCCAATTTTGTGGTCAGTAGTCCAACACTTATCCAACAGGCCATCAAGTCTCCTACACCTACTTGCCCAATCTAGGAATTTTATGTAAAGTGGGATATTCATCCTTTTGACTGGCTTATTTCACTCGGCATGTTTTCAATGTTCATCTATGTCGAATGCAGCATGTAACAGGATGAAACTTTGTTTCACTTTATGGTTAAGTAATATTCCACTGTTTATGTGTACTATATTTTGTTTAACCATTCATTCTATTGACCTATAGAGTATGTAATGATAACGGACATGCATTTAGTGACTAAACCTCTAGAAAACAGCCTGAATGATGGGAGAGGCCGAGCTCTGGAAGCTGACACACATGACTGCAAATCTCAGCTGTGCCACTTTCTAATGGTGCAAACTTGGCCAAGGGACTTAACTTTTGTTATACAGGACGGCAGCAACAGTGACTTAAGTCACTGATGTTTGCATAAGTAATTTTGTGTAATATATTTCTGCTTTCAGTAAACTTAAGACCCCGTTTCCCTTCCAGATCCTTAATTACAGAAATATGAAAAATATATGCTTCCCTATATTTTTTAACATTAACTGAACATTGCTAAATTTTTATAGTTAACCAGAACATTCAATTAACTATTCTGGATATTTATCATATAAAGACAAAATATCAATATTTAACTTTGATCAGCAGCCTTCAGGATAGAATAATTGTAATACAAATGTACAAATTCTAGTCTCTATGCCTGTGGTTATAATCCCACACTGGAGGGAGTTTTAACAGAATTAAAAACAAATTCACTACCACTGAGTGGATTCCCACTCACAGCAACCCTCTAGGACAGCACAGAACAGGATTTCTCTGACTTTCCATCTCCACAGTAGTAGACAGCCACATCTTCTCCTGTGGAGCAGCTGGTGGGTTCAAACCAGACCTTGTGGCTAGCAGCCCTGTGCATAGGTCACTATGCCACCAGAATGTATTCTGAGTCTCCTCCTTAGGAGAGGCAGTGAACCAAGTCACTACCCTTTGTTTCCTTGGAGATATGGCCTGCTTAAAGACAAACACCACACCTCCATCAAAGCTATCCTCTGTAAAGCCCCAGTCTCTGAGAAGCAGAAAGAACTCCCACGACCTTCAGAAGAAGAGTCACCAGTGAAGCACATTCAAGATCTCGGTCTGAAGTGACCTAGGCCTTTAATTTAAATGCCACAAATCTACAATCACAGTGTTTCACGTGTGAGATACTGGTGGACAGTGGGAAACTATACCACAAGGGAGGAATTATTCTGAAAATATCATTACTCTGTTATGTAACTGACAGCGCAGTCAGGAGAGATTCCCAGAGCCGGTCCGCACCGGGCTGGGTTGTAGAGGAGGAAGAGCTGTGCTGTGCCCCAGTGCTCATCCTTGCAAACAAACATGATCGCTCCCAGCAGCCCTGGCCTCTGAAAGTGAAGGAGGGTTGAATCTGCAACACCATCCATGACTGAGTCTGGCTGACCTAGTCTTGACCAGCTCTCAAAGAGGGAGTTCATCAACCGGGCCTGCAAAACTACCAACGTAGGAAGAAGCACAATCTAGATAAATGGGAGACGCAGGAGTTACAGGGGCCACGCTGTCCTGAAAACCACGAATGTGCTGCTTGCTGGCCATGTGATTTTCCACCTGTGACAGCTGCTGCAGCTGTTTGACAAGAAGGAGCAGCAAGTAGGCTTAATACTCGCAGACACTCTGCTCTATTGCTCAAACAGGGTTCCTGAGGCTATAAATCTTTACAGGAGCAGAAAGCCCAGTTCTCCTTCCAGAGTGGCTGGTGGGTTTGAACTGCCAACTTTGTGCTTAGCAATCCAAAGCTTACCTGACAACACAACAGGGCTCCTGTATAACCTATAACCCCCCAAATCCAACTCACTGCCATCAAGTGGATTCCAATTCATAGTGACCTCATATAGGAAGGCATAATATAGTGCAGGAAGGATAAATCCCAAATAAAGCAAACCTAGGCTCAGTAGCTCTACCACCTCCTAAATCCTTGGGCAACTATCTTGGCTTTGATGTAGCATGAGACCGCTGACAGTTACCCCAGCCAAGGGCTCCCATAATGAAACTTTAAAACATCACATGCAGTTTTATTTATAACCCATAAAAATAAGTGCAATATGTCTAATAATTTATGTGTGTGTGTGTGTGTGTGTGTGTGTGTATACCCTTGCTAAGTAATACCACCCCAGTTGCCAACGAGCCAATTCCAACTCGTGGAGATTCCAGGCGTCAAAGCAGAGGCGTGCTCTGCAGGGTTTTCATCCCTGAAGTCAAATGCCAGGTCCGCCTTCCACGGCACCTCTGGGTGCTCACTCTCCTGCCTTTCGGTTAGCAGCTGAGCACACAAACCAATTGCACCATGCAGGGATGCCCATCCCTGTCCTGAGAGGCTAAAATACCTTAATACAAGCTCATTCACTTCCATTTTTAGTATTTAAAAAATAAAATACATCCTTCACAGAAAACTTAAAAATATTAAAAAAAACTTTTAAAAGATAATAGCCTTCTTTCAAAGTACATCCTTCTAGTCATGACATTCATATTTATACTTCTACTCAAATTTCTTCAGTAGTTTCCCATCCCACTTGGAGTAAATTCCAAACTCATGGTCCTGACTTACAAAGCACTCCATGATCTAACCCCAGCCTACTTCCCTGATTCGACATTCTAAGGGCCACTGCCCCGGTCCCATCCGTCTTTGGCATTCCTTAAACCTCACAAGCTAACCCCATTCAGACACTTCACAGTGTCCTTCCCTCTAACTGAGATAACCTCACTCACTGACTTACTTTGGCCTCGTTCTCAGAGCAGCTCCTCGGAAAGACCTTCCCGATACCTCTCAATTCCCCGTTTTAACTATTGCTTATCACCTCCCAAAATATTTATCTGTCACTCATGTATTGTTACTCTCATCATTGGACCATAGAGTCCCCAAGAGCTTCATCTTGCTTACTGCCTGGGAAACACAAGGTATTCATGAATTCTGATTATTCTTTCTTACTCTTTTGTTATTGTTGTTATTCTATTCATTTCCCCCCCTTCATTTACACACAAGGAACTATCAAGTATTATAAGGGGAAAAACCTGTTCCACTAATTAAGTACTTACTTGGTTGATCTGCGTAGGTTCTCAAAGGCACTGCAGAAACTCCCTGGAGGCCATGAGATATTCGACTGAAATGGCCTCTCTAGGAGAGAAAATAAAGCTTCTGTTAAGTAAACTATGAACTCAGCACATGACTACTATAGATTAATAAATTTTAGGCAAATCTAAATAGCATTGAATGTTTACTTATCTCCCACTGCAACTTGGAAGTTACGTTATCAATATCTCCTCTTTGACAGAAACAATCATTTAACTTTCAGTGTCACACCATGTCACTTTTAAAAGAATAGTTTTATTGGCTTACATGTCACACATCATACAATTTAATCATATTAAGAATATGTGTGCAGCCATCACCACAATCAAATGCAGAACATTTTCTTCTCGCACACATTGTGGTTAACTCCAACCTCCCCTGGCAAACCCCTAGGTTAAGTATCAAGTCAGTGACTGTCTCTATAGATCTAGATCTACCTATCCTGAATTTCATGTAGAGGAAATCAGACAGAACACAAAGCAGCAGCAAACAATGATGAAACAAAATATATAAAAACCTCAATCAAAAAGAAATTAAAACCTGAAACAACTTTAAAATTGTCCAAAAAGGAGATCAAATGATAATATTACATTTTAACATTCTAACTACATCTGCCACAACCAACTTTACAATGCTCTCTGATAGAAGGTTAGATTCATATCCCTGGACTTACCTGCAGAGGGTCTTCACGAGTGGTTTAATCTACGTGTAGGCCCTGAAAATGAAGTTCGGACTCCCACTGTCATCCACCGCCTTCTGCGGTCACACAGGTGGTCACAATTTAAGCTGAGGTCATTCCCTACGTCAGATTCGAATTTTATTTTTTACAACCCTCGGATCACACAGCCTGGTGTGCTTCTTCCATGAGGATTTAGTTGACACCTCATAGGTGGCCGCTTGTTTGAGGATAAGCCTTTAAGACCCCCAGACTTGATTCCTTGTGATCGTCAGGAAACATGCGGTTCCTTCGCCACACTTTGCTATAGCACCACCTCCGGTTAGTGAGGGCAAGCATCAACCAGGGCCACAGCCTAACAACTAATTCTTGGATTGGGGCTAGAATAAAGTGGGAGCTCAAAATCCATTCCTGTATCTGTGGTTTATATACGTCTCTGGTTCACTTTAGAGACATTATCACAACTAAAAAACCAAACTCACTGCCATCAAGTTGATACGGATGCATGCCGACCCTAGAGGACAAGATAAAACTGCCTGTGTGTTTCTGAAACTAACTTTTTTAAATTAAAAGATCATTTTATTGAGGGCTCTTACAACTCTTAGAATGATCCATACATCTATCAAGCATATTTGTACATATGTTGCCATCATTTTCTAAACATTTACTTTCTATTGAGACCTTGGTATCAGCTTCCCCCACCCAACCCACCCCTACACCCTTGTGACTCCTTGAAAAATTATAAATTATTATTTTGATATCTTACAACTGCTGCCTTTCTTCTCCCACGGTTTCTATTATCGTCCCCCTGGAGGGTAGGGTGGTGGTGCAATGATCCACACATAACCCCTTTCTCCCCTTCCTCCTGGTTTCATTACTTCCATTCCTGTTCCTGGATTCGGTTGTTTCGTGAGCTCTAATCTCTTATCTGTACCTGTGCACATGCTCTGGTCTAGCCCAAAGTGAAAGGCAGGACTGGGCTCATGATAGTGGGGGGCAAGGAAGCCTCAAAGAACCAGGAGAATATTGTTGTTTCATTAGTGCTATGTTGCGCACTGGTGGACTCACTCATCCCTTCCTTGTGACCCTTGTGTGCGTGGATGTCCCATAGCCTACAGATGGGTTTTGGGTCTCTGCTCTGACTCTCCCTCCTCATTCTCAACAATGTTTTTTGTTTTGGATCTTCTGATGCGTGTTACCCGATCCCATTGACACCTCATTATCACACACGCTGGTGTGCTTCTTCCATCACAGAATGCCAGGTTGTGAGGACAAAGTGCTCTTACACTGAGGGAGGGCTTGAGCAGAGGCCAAAGTCCATCCACTACCGCAGTGTAACACTTTATGGGAGTAGAAAGCCCCATTTTTCTCCAACATGTAACAAGCATTCCATCAGACCTCCTATTTAATGACAGAGAACATTATATATCATTCCCTTGGAAGATATAGCTAAGTCTTTTGATAATGTCATTAATTTAGCCAGTGGTACGGAATTTAAAACACTACTGAGAAAAGGAAATTACACAAGTTAGGCAGGTTTCAGGCAGCAATACATGAATTGTTGACTTGTACAGATAAAACTCAGTGACTGTACACTGTGTACACAAATAATGGGGGTTGATGGCAGAGCAAAGCTTTAAATAACACTAATTCACTAAGACAGAGGCATGCCTCCCAGATTAATACATGTCATAAGAAAGGTATTAAAATAGTGAATATATGGTAGTCCCCAGCCACCTTTCGTTGAGTATTCTCAGAGCAAGGGATCCGAAACAAAGTCAAACTGAGAATCCCATAGCAGTCATATACTTCAGCTCACAGTAGGGCACTTCAGTCTTAAGTCCAAGCGAGTACCTTGGTTCCTTAAATTAGCTACAGGTGAGTTTGAGGTAAAGCCCAGTTCACTCAGTAGGGTTTCCACATCAAATCCTTCTGGTATGGCCTATGAATGATGCTGTGCACCAGGAAAGGGCAATGTCTAGAGCAGTGGTTCTCAACCTTCCTAATTCTGCGACCCTTTAATACAGTTCTTCATGTTGTGGTGACCTCCCAACCATAAAATTATTTTGTTGCTACTTCATAACTAAGTTTTCTACTGTTATGAATCGGATGACCCTTGTGAAATGGTCGTTCAACCCCCAAAGGGGTCGTGGCCCATAGGTTGAGAACCGCTGGTCTAGAGGCTTAATAGTCTATAGCACATGGCCTGGGTCACCAATAGCTGGTTAGAAACCAGGTCAAAAGTGTCCAATTAGAAATCAAATAGGGAACCTATTCTCCCTTTGAGTTCTATTTGAGTATTGTTAAGTGGTTTTTATGGATGTGAGATTGCTTCACGCAGATTACCCACCAATAGAAATCTAACTGCCTCCTCTAAGATATTCATATTCCTCTCACCCATATCTCAACTTGAATTTCCACTGTTCTGTTTCTTGTAGGAATGTCAGTTAATTTGGTGAGACCTTAACACAAGGTTTCATGGGAGCAACTGAATGGTCTTCTCTCTCCCCATCTTGATAAACAGACCCCAGCTGAAGTAAAATATCCTCTATAGAGGTGTTTTTTAAGATGTACATATATAAGACGGAGTTACTTGTCACACTTTTAATGTATATTCAACAAACCACATCAGACTTGTCCTAATACGGAATGAACTAAATGGTGTACATTTTGCTATGTTTTCAGAAAGCATGGCTAATTTTTTTTAAGGCGTGCAGTACGTATTTATATAATTCAATTTCCAAGACACCCCAACCACCACTATTACCAAACAAAGCTTCACTTTTTTAAAAATCACTTTGCAGATCTTAACTTTGTCTTCAGCATTTAGGTGAAAGGGTTCACCATCTTCAAAAATCAATTTCCCTGAAAAAACTCATCAGTGGGAAAAATAGAAATCTACCCAGGAAGCAAAAAAAAAGTCCATGGCGATTCTCTTCCCACTTCCCAAAGCCGGTAGGGCTGCGCAGCGGGTGGCGGTTCAGGCAAGAGCACAGGGGCTAACTTCCCGCAGTACAACGTGGAAGCTGAAACATCATGCAGGCCCCGCATTCAGTCAGTCACTGCTGGAAGAGGAGGAGGAGGAATGCTTGCCTTGCTTCTGTTTCTTCTGCATCTTTTTATGGGTTTTCTTCAGAATCTTCTTTTCCTTCACCATTCTGGTCCTACCATGCCAGGAGCCAAGGGATTCATAGGAGGCATCACAGGAACAGGTGGTGGGTATGGAGGAGGGTAGGGGCCAGGAGGTGGGTAGAGCCCTGGGGGTTGGTATCCCAGACCCTGGTTGTGGTACAGGTTGAGGGGCAACAGCTGGGTTCCCCTGGGGCACTCCTGGGCAAGTGGGAAAGGGGCCTGGAGGGCAGGCAGGGTTCACAGGTGGTGGATAGGCAGGGTTGGCACCTCCAGGGTACATGTTGGGGGGGTATGGATTTGGCCTCAGCTGCCTGGCATTGGCATTCCACATGTTCCCCCAAGCCTCTGGTCCCAGCTGGAAGTCTCCGAATCCTCACGAGAGGTGAGAGAGGGGCAGAGTGCGCCAAGCTCGGGGTTCCCTTCACTCCACCAAGCATGGCTAATTCTTTAGGGCCAGTGCTCATTTTAATGTCATAATCAAAGCTCTTAAAGTTCTAGCTTAGTTGCCAGAATAATCTACCTCGAAAATCCTTTTATACTTGTAGTTATTGATTCCTAATCCTAATCTCCCATGCCTGTACACTGCACATTTACCAAGAACATGAATATGTTCCCCAGCCATCAACTAGAAGAGAAAATTAGACAAGGAAACCTAGGGCCAAACTCCCTGCCAGAGTTGGTTCTGACCCATAGCGATCCTACAGTCCAGGGTGGAGCTGCCCCAGCGAGTTTCCTAGACTGTAATTCTTTCCTGGAATAGAAAGCCCCAATGTTCACCCTCGGAGCAGCTGGTGGTATGTTTTCAAACTGCTGACCTTGGAGATCGCAGCCCAGGGCATAACCAGTACACAAGCAGCCCTCAACTAGGAACAGGAAACTAGACAATGCAATCTAAAACCAAGCTCATGACCAGAGTCAATTCTTCAATTCCAACTCACAGAGACCCTTAAGCTCTGGTGGTGTGGAAGAATAAGCCTGAGCTGCGAGCCAGATCAGTGGTACAAATCCCCCAAATGCTCTGTGGGAGGATGAGGCTGTCGACTCCTGTTAAAAGATTTGCCATCTTGGAAGCCCACAGGCCAGTTCTGCTCTGTCCTATAGGGTTATGATAGCCTCTACAGCAATCTCTAAATGTCAGAGACAACTATTCCTCAAGAACAGTGAAGCAGAGAAGCAAAATACAGCTATGTCCTGCTATTTGAGAGTTCACGCGACACTATCTACTCATATCCAAATACCTACAGTAGTTACCTTTTGTCTACCCACATTAGTACTACTTTCTACTCACCTTGTTTTAAAAAAAATTAAATACAGTAACCAATTCTGAAGAGGATATTAGCATTTATAGAAAATGGTGAAAGGTATAAAACTGGAGTGCAGCAACGGCCACCAAGCAGCCAGCGTCCTCTCCACGCTCCATGGGGGAGCTACACTCAGTGTCTCAGCAACAAGCTGCCCTAGCTATGAACTGTGTCACACTGCACTTCAGTGTGACTTCAGGCCTTATGTGTTCTGTGGGGCCTATTTTAGTCTGGGAATGCTAAAAAAAATTCTCATATAAATTAATGGTAATTAAATTTAATTGCTTCTTTGTTTTACCAAATGGTGTCATAGCGCTTCAGATAGCAGGAGAAACCTTAAGATCTGATCACAGCTGGCAAATGGGAGGCAATGACAAAACACACTGATGTAGCAACGTTCTTGATCCCAACGCAACTCTTGCGTCGGACCTGAGTTTTAGTCTCAGTTCCCCGTCGCACTTAGAGCATAATATCTCAGCATGCTAAGGTTTATCTCATTTTTTGAAGCAATGAGACTTGATATGTACGTTATTCATAAAGCCTTCACCCTCTCGGGGCAGCTGCCGTTAACTTCCTGATGAAAGGGGAAAGCTGTCCTGATAATAACCCGATGCAATGAAAAACACCAGTCTCTAAAAACACCTGAGGCTGGCAATGGACTAAGTCTGAAATCGCGCGCACTGAAGGGGTCTTAATGAATTCCTGGGGCCATCTGTCGGGGTTCACTGTGTCTGGGCCTTTCCAGCAGTGGCCCGCTAGGTTACCCACTCACAGCGGATTCAGGTCACTCCAGGGCCGGGATTTAGGCTAGGAAAAGAGCAGGGCGTACAGCGGGCCAGACCGTACGGACCCCAGAGTGGCTTACACGTCCTTCACCAAGGTGGAGAGGCTTTTGTGCGACTGGCCTGCCCGTCGGCTCGGGCTCGGGGGCGAAGTGTGGGACTGCTGGCCAAGGTGACGCTCCACGGCCCCTCCCGGCCTGCAGCCCCCGAAAAGTGGGCCGCGTCCTCCCAGCCGCGGCCGCGGTGGTCCAGACAGGCCGCCGGCCTCTCCTACCACCACCAGCGTTAGTCCGCATTCCAGAACGCGCGGACCTCCTAATACCTGGGCTCTGCACGACCCCCCAGTCGGCCCTCACCTTGGCCAAGGAGCAGTACATGCGACTCCAGCTCTGCATTTTGCCCCCGTACTTTCCTTTCCGCCAGCGCTTTCACCTCCGCAGCCAGCCTCCACCACCTCGCCAAGGTCTCCCCGCCCTGCGCATGCACAGGCACAGCCTGACGTCATCTCTTGGAGACGATGTGATTGGTCCGCGCGATCTGGGCCCGCCCCGGACGAAAACTTGGTCACGCTTAGCGTCGTACGCTGTCGTAAAGAGGCGGTGCTTTGCGGCAGCAGGCGTGTGAGGGACCATTTTAAGGGATCGTGTCAAAATGTCTAGAGACACAATGTAAGTTTGTGTTTGGAAGCCGGAAGGAGTAACCAAATAAAGCTAGCGTTCCAGAAAGTAAAAGCTTGGCAAGCTCTTGGTTGCGCTGGACATTCTTCAGTATTTCGCCAGTATTATGCATTTATCCTTACAACATCCACATAAAATGATTTCATGGATTTGGAGGGAGAGACCCAGAGAGCTTAAACAATATTCCCAAGATCTTGCAAGGAAAAGACAACTGTCACCTTGACGCTTTAAGTACTGCTTAACTACATAACTACTAACCTTCCGATTAAATGCTATATTTGTAATATATGTTTGCCATCTATGTAAGTGCCATATAAGGTTTGGGGCCCCAGACTTTGGCATCATAGCATCCTACCTAAGTAACCGAGGCAACGGTCAATATGTAGGAAATCGCCTATTTCCTGCCACCTCAGTTGGAAAACACACTTCCCTGGTAGAATAAATTAGAATCAGAAGGGTGATAAGTGAGATTTTAGAATTTCCATGAGATGGTAGGCTTGTTTTAAAGGGTTGAAAAGCATTATCTTCAAGATTAGACATGAAGTCCAGATTCTTGCTTTGAGACAAGTTTATATTGTTATTGTTCGATGCGGAGAAGTCTGTTTTGACTCACACAGAAGGAAACACTGCCCAGTCCTGCACCATCCTGGAAAATGACTATGTTTGAGACCACTGTGGCAGTCACTGTGCTAACCCATCTAGATGACAGTGTTTTGTTTTCTATTTTTCTGACCACCTACTTTTCCAAGAATGATGTTCTTTCCCAGGGGGTCGTCTCTCCTGATTGCATGGTCAAAGTACATGACACAAAGTCTTGCCGCCCTCATTCCCAAGGAGTATTCTGGCTGTACTTCTAAGGCAGATTTGTTTGTTCTTGTGGCAGTGCATGGTTCATTTACTGTTCTTCACCAGCATCGTAATTCAAATGTAGCAATTCTTCTTCAGTCGTACTATTTCACTGTATAACTTTCACATGTATATGAAGCAACTGAAAAAGTAATGCCACTGTTCTTCAACACTTTAAAGAGGTGTGCAGCAGATTTGCCCAATGCAAAGTATAATTTATGTCCCACCCCTACCCCCACCTCCCGCAGCAGCAGCAGAGACCTGTGGTGTCAAGGACCAGAGGTGGCAACAGTGGTGTCTTAACCAGACCCTTTCATTGGAAAGCCTTCGTGGAGGTATGAGCACCTAGCTTCCTGCCAGTTTGCCTGGTCTGTGTCACAGATTCGGTCACTACCTGCTATCAAAACCTCACTGCCATCGAATCAATTGCAACTCTGTTGACTTAATAGTCTGTCAATAAATTCGTTTTGAATAAATCTGTTTTCTACACAAGGTAATAAAAAATTGTCTCTCAGGTTCAAGTGCCAGACCCTTGAAATAGGCTATTTGCAAAACAGCTCCTGTGGTGCACGCCTACTGATCCCAAGTTTCCTGGGCTTAATTTCTCCGTCTGTTAGGTTACAGATTGGCTCAAATGTTTTTCAGAAGTACTGCTTAACAGCCTTCTCCCTTAGATACTTTGTGTTTCATTAAGAAAATAACCGTACTTCATTCACTCTTGTAGGAGCAGTGGTTTATTTGCTGTGGCTCTTTTAGCCAGTCTATAACTCCCACCTAACCACCTTTCCCTGCATGGGTCTGGTGAGAAGGTGGGGGAAGATACTATGTTTCACCTGTGAGTAATTGGGACTGGACTCCCTGGAATGCCATCCTTCTGCGTGTGAGTCCTCTGAAAAGCAGGAGAGAGGAGTTCATTACCAGTAAAAGCCAGCAATGGCATGTCCTCTAGCAATGGCATGTCCTCTGAACCTGAGGTCCTTGCACAGTGAACCTCGTAGATCCAGAAGACAGCTATTACATCAGAGGAGCAGCAGCAGAACCAGGAGCCAGAGCATAGAATAGAGTGGTGGACTTCCCAATCCACAGAGCAAGTAAAGCTGAGTGCTTTTGTGCCAAGACTGGCTTGTGGAGTGGGGTGCCTCTGGGCGTTTAATTGGGGAAGCTGGGCTTGCTGACCTGTGGAAGTGGAGCTGAATATCTTTGGGTTGAGTATCTACTGGAGTGGAGTGCCTTTGGGCCTTTAATTTAGGGAGCTGGGTCTGCTGACCCACAGAGCTTGAGCTGAATGCCCTTAGGTTGAGGCTTACAGCTGAGTGATGTGCCCCTTTGGGCACAGACCTGAAAGAACTGTGTAACATATCCTGATAAATAACTATCCTGAGCATTTCTCACTGACATTACAACCTGTTAACTTTCTTAATAAACTCTTTAATCATGAATTTTTGTCTGTGGGTTCTGTGTATTGCAATGGATATTAGCTCCTAGAGAGGTGAAAGAGACCGAGAGAAACTTAATTGCCATCTGTAACTGACTCCCAACAACCCATAGGACATGATAGACTGTAATTCTTTACTGAGTGGAAAGCCTCATCTCTCTTCCTTGGAGCTGCTAGCGCTTTCAAAGCTCTGACCTTGCTGTTAGTAGCTCAATGCTGTAGTGTCCCACTATGTCACCAGGGACCCAGGGGAGGTGAAAGAGAGAACATTCATTAAATCAACAAGCTTTTACCCTCTCCTTTTTGGAGAAACTTAGTTTTCTTTGATGGTGCATAAACAAATTGTATCAAAATACTAACCTAGGTATTTGGGGTTAGTTTGTAGGTACTAATGAGTTACAGTGTACTTAAAGGTATCTTAAACTGACAGTAATTAGGCTGAAAACATCTAGTACTGTCTTCCCAGCAGGGGGCAGTGTTACTTTTCCCTTGCTCACAGCCTATGGCTACTTCCTTTAAAGAGAAAACTCATTAAAGCAAATGTGCATGTTGGTGTATTTATGCAGGGATTTATCGTTAATGCTTCAAAATGATTATAAATGCAAAGGTCACTAGTGTACTATATTCAATAAATTGGCAATTGCCAAATACTTTACAAATGATCACCTAGCCATTATGTAAGCCAAAAGCCAAACTGACTGCCACTGAGTCAATGCCAACTCACAGTGACCCTGTATGACAGGGTAGAACTGCCCTTGGGAGTCTCCGAGCCTATAACTTTGTGGGAGTAGAGAGCCCCATCTTTCTCCCTCAGAGTGACTGGTGGCTTCGAACTGCTGAATGTGCAGATCACAGCCCAACATGTAGCCACTATCCTCCCAGGGCTCTTTAGTTATCAGCTAGCCAAGTACAATTCATTGTGACCCCAGTATGTCAGTAGAACTGTGTTCCTCAGCGTCTGATCACTTACTACCTACAAAATAGTGTGCAGGGCACTGAAGACAATGCAAAAAAAAATGCAAATCTCCCTGGTTTCAGCAAGTTCACAATTTCATTGAGAAAAGCAGGCATTGCATGAGCAGCCAAGAAGCAATCCTGGCTGGGCCTAAAGCTCACCTCTCCCCCAACCTGCTCCCTACCAAGCACAATTAACTCAGTGAGTAACTCACTTGCCTCCTGCAAGTCCTTGATCAAAGGTCACCTTCTCAATGAGGCCTGCCCTGACCACCCAGCGCATTACAATCCACCTTACCTCCACCCTGCAAGCTCATTCTCCCTGACCAAGCTTTTTTTTTTCTTCTCACAGCACTTATCGTCTGCTAACACACTGTGTAATTACTTTATTGTGTTTGTTTTACAAAGTTATTTTGCTGCCACCAGGATGTAAGTGTCACAAGGACAGAGATTTTTATCTGTTTTGTTCAGTGATTTATCCTCAGAGCCTATAAAAGTGCCTTGAATAGATCCTAAAACCAAACCCAGTACCACCAAGTTGATTCCAACTCATAGCAACCCTATACAGGTTTCCAAGACTAAATCTTTATGGGAGCTGACAGCCTCATCTTTTGTGAAGCTGCTGGTGAGTTTGAACTGCCAAACTTCCAATTAGCAACTCAAGACCTAACCCTCTGCACCACTGGGGTTCCTTTCAAACATCACTGCCATCGGGTCCATTCTGAATCATGGGGACCACGTAGAACAGAGGGGGCCTGCCCCTTGAGGGTTTCTTAGACTTAAAAAAAAAAAATCTTTACAAGAGCAGCCCCATCTTTATCCTGCAGAGCACATAGTGGGCTCTAACTCTGCAGATAGCGGCTCAGTGTTTAGCCCACTACACCACCAAGGCTCCTTTCTTGAACATCATAAACATCCAAAAAAATTGAACAAATGAAAGTGAGTAAAAAAGATCAAAGTGCTGAAGGAATTTTGAGGGAGAGAGACCATAATGAGCGGTGCTCCCAAAGGACGTATTCATCAGGTGGGTTTTCTGGATCTTGTGAAAATGTTGATTCCAATTCCGTCTATATGGGGGGTAATGCAAATTCTGCAGGGAAGGAGACAAAGCAGAATGAACTGGTTGAAAGCCACAGTATTCAGGCAAAGTATAATGATGTAAATTGGCCCTGACAGGTGGGATAAAACCAAGGAGAATGTTTGTGCTGTTGGACAAATTTGGTCATCTCCCTAGATTGTTTTCAGTGAAATAGAACAGATTCCTAAAAAGTATTTCAGAAAACAATATACCTGGCACATCCCAAAAACAACTGAATTGCCATCGAGTTAATTCTAACTCACAGCAACCCTACAGGAGAGTGTAGAATTGTACCTGTGGGCTTCCAAGACTTCAACTCTTTACAGGAATAGAAAGCCTTTTTCTCCCTATGTTGAGTGGCTGGTAGTTTCAAACTGCTGATATGGTGATTAGCAGCCCAATCCATAACCACTAGTAGGACTCAAAAATAGAATGTAACTGTAGCCCAATTAAAAAAAAAAACCCGAGAACAATAAATGTTGGAGAGGGTGTGGTGAGATAGGAACTCTTACCCACTGCTGGTGGACTTGTAAATGCATACAGCCACCATGGAAGGCAATATGGCATTACCTAACACAGATGGAAATTGACCTACCCTATGACCCAGCAATACCATTACTGGGCATATACCCAAAAGAAATAAGAAACAGATCATGAACAGACACTTGCTTCCCCATGTTCATCGCAACACAGTTCACAATAGCAAGAAGCTGGAAAAAGCCTAAATTCCCATCAATAGAAGAGTGGATAAAAAAACCTCTGGTACATACACACAATGGAATACTACACATCACTGAAAAAGCAGTAATCAACTCATGGATGGATCTGAAGACATTATGTTGAGTGAAGTGAGTCAAGCACCAAAGGATAAATACTGTGAGTGTACTGTGGTGGGAACAATCAGCAGAATGGGCACAAGCTCAAGGTTGTAGGACACCCGGTCTTCTGGCTGGGGACCAGACAGCCTGGTAAAGAGCTGGACCAGTGCCAATGAACCACACATCCTGGGCTCCAGGTAAGTATAGTGTAGGTCACTTGGCCGGAGGGCACCTCATGACAGCTGGGATCAAATGATTGGAGGAGAACAGGGGGATGCTGTCTGCTGTGTGGTAGCCATGTGGATCTGGGTGAGGTTCCCCCAGAGAGGGAGGCCGCCCTGTCAGAGGGATAAGGCTTGATGATGGGAGGGGCAGCATAGGAGAGGAGAGAGTAAATGGTCAAACTTGGGCGAACACAGGTGCATCTCTGTTGGGAGGAGAGAGGGGTGACCACCGGGTTGGGGGAGGAGAGACTCAGGATGATAGTGGGATCATTAGGTGGGGAGGGGCTTTAGCAGCATGCAGCGGGAGGGCAGACTGACATAGGGCATCTGGGGGTATCCCGGGAACCCAGGCCAGTCCCTGTAGAACACTGGGACACTGAATCCTGGACCTTCGGTGTGTGTTGAGCTCCAGAGGCTGCATCGGTGAGACCCCAAAAGGGAACTACACTGGGCGAACTGGAATCTACTCCAGACACACTTGTAACCTGAGGATGTATACAAGAAAATGCATGTTCTATGAGGTATAAGAAGATCGCTGTACCAAGAGCAGTGTATTGTGGGTTGGTGAACAGACAAGGTCTTGGTATATCAATGCCCGGTATGCTGTATTAAGATATGTGTTATCCCGGCAATCCTGTGACAGCCATTCTGTTACATTCTGCTCATGTTCTTTTATATTAGGGTGTACCTCAGAGGTGCATCACCACAGGGGCTCACCCTCTTGAAGCTGTGTTATTTCTTTATTTTTTGGTAAATGAAACCCAAGGATGTTGAGCCTACAAAGAAAGAAAATGAAACAAGGGTTTGGGGGAAGGGGAATCGTGAGGGATGGGAGACATATGAGGGAGATGATGCCTAGACATGCAGGAAGGAAAAGTATGTTTTGGAAAACATAATTATGGAAGAAATTGTACAATTATGTTTGACATGATTGAACTGTGGAATGATATGACATGTGTGTTGGCTCCCAAGTTACAGCAAATTTTTTTTAAAAGGCATAGATCCAGGAATGGGTTTGGGGGCTTGCCCTCAATCCCCGTTCCAACATAAGAACAAGCAGTTCTTTATCTTACAATGTCTCATGCGCCCAGTGAATCTGGAGTCATTGCACTAAATCCCACTTCAGATGCCAACCATACCAAATAAGCATACGTCACATGGGGCGGGGGGGCTCTGCCCTCTTCTAACTGAACTAGGGGAGGGAACCTTAGGAGTCAGAACTGACGTAATGGCAGTGAGTGGACAGTTTTTGTCTATTTTTGCATTGAAACGTAAATGAAAGGTTGTTTATCAAATTGCTAACAGTGAAGGTACCTACCTCTACATCACTCTTTTAAAAATATTCCATTGGTACAATGATTTAAATATAATAGTAGATAAGGTATTAAGATATACCTTATATATATATATAAGCGGAGCCCTGGTGATGTTGTGATTATGAGTTGGGCTGAGATCCAAATGGTCAGCAGTTCAAAACCCCACCAGCTCCTCAGGAGAAAGGCTAGGTTTTGGACTCCTGCAAATCAGTTCAGTTCCAAAAATCCCAGGAGTGGGGGAGGGTCGCTAGGAGTCAGCACTGACTCAAGGGTAGTGAGTATGGATATAAGTTTGTAGAGGCATTTTTATGGCTTTCATATCTAACAAATCACAGCTGTAGATTCAAGCTTACATTGGCTATCCGAATCTCTGAAATGTCTGCATGGAACAAATGCCACAAACATAGGAGAAGACAAATCCAAAACTGGGGAAATGTCTTCAAAATATGACAAAGCTTTCATATTCCTACTATTCAAAGTGGACTTAAAAAGTAATTTTTTAAAATCTCATTAGAAAAATTGGTGAATAACTACAAAAAAGATAATTTACAAAGACAGAACATAATTGTTCCGAAAACACACCAACTTTCTATGAACTACTGCCCCACTGCTGTCTTGTCATCTGCAACTCTTCAGCCTGATAACAGAGTAGAACTGCTCCACGGGGTTCCCAGGCTGCAAATCTCCCCACAAGCAGAGAGCCTCAGGTTCCTCTCACAACGTTTCTGGGGCGTCCATCTGCTTAACCATTAGACTACGAGAGCTCCTTTATTGAACTATAAATCCCATGAAAATGTCTCACCTACTCAAATGTGTAGGTTGAAACTTTTCTAGCCTAGCTTCCAAATTGACTCATTTGATCCTCAGAGCCAAGTTCCAGGTATTATTTTGTTTCCATTTCATAGACACGGAAGCCGAGGATTGAGGTTGATTAACTCCCCGGAGATCACCAGCTCACTGGTGATGGGAAGAAGTTTAAATTCAACAATCTGGGTTTAGGAGTCCTGGTTGTGCAGTGGTTAAGGGCTCGGCTGCAGATTGAAAGGTTGGTGCTTGGAACTCACCAGCCCGTCCACGGAAGAAAGGTGTGGCATGCTGCTTCCATAAAGGTTTACAGCCTTGCACATGTTAGCCAGCAGTTCTGCCCTTCCAGTTGGGTTATTATGAGCTGGACTTGACTCAATGGCAGTGGTTTGGTTTGGCTTTTGAGTCTAATCCTACAAATCTCTCAACATCATGCTGTATTTCGGTGCAAATCTCCAGGTAACATGTAATCACGTTGCCTGCCTCCCCATCCTCATCCCATTCCATACACCCCCATTTATAGCTTCTCAAGCCACACTGGCTCCTTTTTGATCCTCACACATTTCCTGGTGCAGGGTCTTGCACATTTGGTCCCTCTGTCTGGAATGGTCGGTCCTCAGCTCCACTGAAGTTGATTCATTCATTCACGCAGGCGGGTATCCATCAGAAGTGCGTCCAAACTACGTGCGTCCAGCATCTACTGGAGGGACCCAGAATGAAGAAGCAAACAAATCAAGTGAATCCTAGTTCAGTCTCATCCTTCAGATTTCAGACCAAATGTTATCTCCTTGAGACGTCTTCCTTGGCTAAACTGGAAAAACTTCTCCTCAGCTTTATTTATGTCTTTTTTTTAAAGATCATTTTATTGGGGGACCCTTGTTTTTTGTCACTTTTTTTTAAAACATTTTATTAGGGGCTCATACAACTGTTATCCCAATCCATACACACTTCAATTGTGTAAAGTGCATTTGTACATTGTTTCTCAAAACATTTTCTCTCCACTTAAACCCCCGACATTAGGTCCTCATTTCCCCCCTCCCTCC
>NW_022103920.1:37943566-37986797 GCF_000313985.2 Echinops telfairi
GGTAGTGGGAGCGGGGAGGAAACCTTTAGGAACTAGAGGAAAGTAGTATTTCTCATCATTGTTACATCGCACCCTGGTCCTTATAGCTGTCTTGCTGGTTTGATTTTACTTTTTCATTAGCAGCCTCATCAGGACGGCCTCTCTAAAAGGTCAGGGCCCTTGTCAACTCTATCCCCTGAGCCTAAAGCTTCATAGTTATTCACTAGACAGGAATAAGAATCAAATATGCTCATTCATGTTTCAGAAATGCATTCTCAGTCTTGTTAGGTTGACTGCCCACCCCCTCTTTCTCCTTTGCTTTCAAGTAAGATATTTGAATCAGATTCATTTGAAATCATGTTCACCGGAGAAACAAACCAACCTAATCCACCTCACAGTGACCCTACAGGACACGGAACTTCCCACAAATGTTCTGAGACTGCGGTCGTCACAAGAGTAGAGCGCCTCCTCTTCACGCCTCACAGTGGCTGGTGGCCTCCCGTGGAAGCTGACACGGAGGGAGACATGACCAGGGCTCTATTCCCTAGCTGCTAACAGAGGGAATCTGGAAACTAATATTCCGCCGTAAGAAAGACACCACTTTGGTAAGTTAGAGATGAAGTCCATGTACATTATCCTGCTATAAAAATCATTCCCACAGATTCTCCCCAAACACTATGCTGCCTTAAAGTGAGCACATGGGTGATTTTATCTCCTTGTAGAAGCAGACATTCTTTGGTCATCTCCTCCCATCCCGGCACCCATCCCCACCCAGGCCTTCCCCCAATGCAGGTATTGGGTTTCCTCACCTGTGAGCTCAGGGTCTTTACTTGGTTACCACCCACCTTGTGACGTATGTAACTACTGAATATGCATGTCTTATGGCGACCTGTATAAGTCCCGAGACAGTAAAGAAGCACTATCTGCACAGACCTGGCTGCTGGGGTCATGGCCGTCCTGGAGGTGAACATACTACCATGACATGTGTCTGAGTCCTCTTGACCAGAAAACACTCCTAAAGGTCAACACACAGACCTTGAGCTAATTACAGGCTTTTCTTTTTTTGTCATTGGATTTTCATAGTTGTTGTTTTGTTTTTTGCTTTGTTTTGCTCTGTCTTGGTTTTTTTTTTGTGTGTGTGTATTATTATCTCTGCAGGTCTATCTAGATAAGATAGGTGAGATAAACAATCTGGAGGAGAAAACAACCGATGGTTCCAGGGGGACATGGGACAGGGGGAGGTGGGAGGAAAGGAAGTGGGTGTTAACAACCCCAGGGACAAGGAAACAACAAGTGATCCAAAATTGATGGCAAGGAGGGTATAGGAGGCCTGGCAGGGCTTGATCAATGGCAATGTAACTGAGAGGAATTACTGAAACCCAAATGAATACTGATCATGATAGTGGGACAAGAGGAAAGTAAAAGGAAATAGAGGAAAAACTAGGAGGCAAAGGACATTTATAGAGGTCTAAGTACAGGTATGTCCATATGTAAATATATTTATATATGCTGATGGGGAAATAGATCTATGTGCATATACTTACAGGTTTAGTATTAAGGTAGCAGATGGACATTGGGCATATACTCAAGTACTCCCTCAAGGCAAGAACACTTTGTTCTATTAAACTGGCATTCCATAATGCTCACCTTCCTGACATGATTGCTGAAGACAAAGCAGGTGCAGAAGCAAATGTGGTGAAGAAAGCTGATGGTGCTGAGGTCTTAAAGGCTTGAAGGTAAATAAGCAGCCATCTAGCTCAGAAGCAAGAAAGCCCACGTGGAAGAAGCACACCAGCCTGTGTGATGATGAGGTGGCGATGGGATCAGGTATCAGGCATCAAAGAACAAAAAATCATATCATTGTGAATGAGGGGGAGTGTGGAGTGGAGACCCAAAGCCCATCTGTAGGCAACTGGACATCCCCTTACAGAAGGATCACAAGGAAGAGAGGAGCCAGTCAGTATTCAGTATAGCAATGATGAAACATACAACTTTCCTCTAGTTCTCTAATGTTCCTCCCTGCCACTATCATGATCCCAATTCTACCTTACAAATCCTGCTAGATGAGAGGATGTACACTGGTACAGATAAGAGCTGGAAATATAGGTAATTCAGGACAGATTAACCCCTCAGGACCAATACCAGGAGGGTAAGGGGGAGGTAGGGTAGAAAGGGGGAACCGATCAAAAGGATCTATATATAACCCCCTTCCCTGGGGGACAGACAACCAAAAAGTAGATGAAGGGAGATATCAGATAGTATAAGACATGACAAAATAACAATAATTTATAAATTATCAAGGGTTCGTGAGGGAGGGGGTGGGGAGGGGGGTAAAAATGAAGAGCTGACACCAAAAGCTCAAGTAGAAAGCAAATGTTTTGCGAATGATGCTGGTAACCAATGTACAAATGTGCTGGACACAATGAAGGGATGGGTGGATTGTGATATGAGTTGTACAGGCCCCAATAGAATAATTTTTTTAAAAAAAGAAGAAATGTGTCTGACTCCTTTCTTTATTTTACTCTCTTTCCTATCGTCCCTATTTTCTATGACTTTACTATAATCTTTATATGTTATCACGGTACAATTGTGCCTATTGACCCTGCAGCAGTTGGAGGCTGGTTTACTCTGACAGCTTGGCACTGCTGATCATGACGTTAGCAGCCCAACACATCACACCTACCCCATGAGGGCTCGTTTTCCAGCTGCCAGACAGGAGGACACAAACCCAGGTGACTCACGCTCCAGGATCACTTCAGCCCTTTGTGTTCATTTTTGTCTTTCATTTAATTAGAAAGAGAAAAAAACAGTTATACAGAAAGATAAATTGAATAAGGTATAGATAGCATAATAGCACCTCGTGTTTATTATATAGTTCATATTCTTTTTAAAGAATCACCAAAAAACATTCATTCAAATAAGTACTTCTGTTAGGTTTCTGGTGCGATTGACCTCGGTTCTTGCTTGGCGATGCTGTAAGAATTCATGTGGCAGAATCACTTTTGTAATCCAATGGTTTTTTAAGAGGGATAGCAGTTTCAGGTATTACAGTCTCAATAAGTACACACTACTTCTGGAAGGCATACAAGGCTGCACGGGGACTGCGTGGGAGCTTCGGACTGAAAATACCGAACCAGGAGCATGAGACCACATGTGGGGAAGCCAGAGCAGGGGATCCCCAGAGGCCAAGAGCAGGCAGGCCCTCCACTTTCTGAGCACACCTGAATGAGAAGACAGACAGCCATGCGCTCCCCCTGTGTGATTGATCCCCACTGGCTGGGGAGGCATGGTTGAGGGCATTGGCTGATCGTATTGGCTGAGCTTCAGCGCACCTGGGTGAGGTCATTTGGCTGGTACCTACCATTGTGTGTGGGCCCAGGTTGGATTGTCCCATAAGTGTTCAATTAGTGTGCCTGATTTCTTTCCAACCCCTTTATTGGGGCTTGGACAGCTAATTTTCATTTAGCTGAGGCATTAGGGCAGACAACCCCCTTTGTCCCTGATCTAGCCACCTTTCAGTTCTTCTCCTGTTATACAAGTATTATATACCTAAGTACACAAGAATTTATTTTTAACAAAGTGTTTTCTAAACGAATCAAGAACACCTCCCCCGTTTGTTCCCCCCTTCTGAATCAAGCTTCTCTGAAAGACATTACGAATAAATGAGAAATTTCTGGGTTTTGTCCATTGAAAGCTCACAAGTAGGTTTGACTTCCAACAGAGATTGTGCTAACTGGCAGCTCTCTGCTCACACCCCACCCATAACGTTGTCTTGCCAAATAGCCAAAGTTCCAGATTTTTGTGAAAAATTCTTTTCCATTTGTATCTCCCTAGCAGCAGTTAACAGGAGCTAAGTAATGACTGTCTCCCTTAGATGACAGTTGAGTTTAAAAACTTCAAAATGCATTCACTAGTTTGTATTTTTCTTACCCCCAACCTTTCCCTTATGTGTATTGCTTGCTTTGGCCCTAACAGTTTTTGAATTGAAATCCTGTCTTAAAGGAGTCTGGTGGCACTATTGGGTAAGCATTGGACTGCCAACCGTGAAGTGGTCAATGCAAACTCACGAGCTGTTCTGCAGGAGAAGGAGGAGGCAACATGCTCCTGTAAAGATTTACAGTCCTGGGAGCCCTAAACACGGTCAATATGCGTTGGAATCGCATCAGTGGTATTGGGTTTGGTCTTAAAAGAGAAATAAAAATGTTCTAGCTTAATATTCATACTAAAGTCAAAAACAAAAACCCACTGCCATTGAGTTAATGCTGGCTCATAGCAACCCTCTAGGATAGGATAGAATTGCCCCTGTGGGTTTCCGAGACTATAACTCTTGACTATAAATAGAAAGTCTCATTGTTCCCCATTGGAGCGGCTAGTGGTTTTGAACTGCTGCCCTTGTGATTAGCAGCCAAACTCATAACCACTGTCACCAGGATCACTTTTCAGTGGGTACATAAGAGTATGACTGTATCTATTTATGCCACTGACCATTCTAATTGGCCATACCCCCAATGTACACTTAGTTAAAATTTTGAATATAATTCTTACCTAAAATTGTTCTTGCCATATTTTTTAAGGTGAAACTATTGAGCACTGCTTTAGCTGGCAATTTGGATATTAAAATAAATGAAAAATTTGTCGCAGCTGGAGATTATCACACACACACACACACACAAACACACACACACACATACACTGCTTCAAAATAAGGAAAAGTAGAATTTAGAAATAATAAAAATTTACCCCAAATCCTTTGAAGCTCTCTCATGTACATATAGACTTTTAGGCAATGAGTTTAAACCTTGCTAAATCTGTGGACTAGTAAAATTTTATTAAATGAAAAAAAATCCTAAAATATACTTATATTACTTTGCAAGTTAACACTGTTCACACTTATCCATGTAGTAAAACGTGTACTGTTTGGGGTGTAATAGTCTTGAGATTAAGTTTCATAATCACAAAATAATTTCAGTGACACAAATTTTACATCCTTGGTTTGGTTTTATGACTGTGACAACAACTTTCATGATCAGTAACTGTGAATTCTTGTCCTGTGTCTTTATTACACGTGTTCCTGGGAGATTATGTCCCAAGACTTTGCTGACTCCATAGGCTCTAAAGACAGTAGTCTCAGCATGTTCATAGTGGGGAGAGCAGCCTGTTCACCAAATCATTTCTGAATGAACAGTGGCCTATCTCCACTCCAATATACACATAATTATTGTGGTAGTTACATAATTTCATGTCAATTGGAATATATCTAATAGTGTAGGGTTGATATCGAACCTGTCAATAGGTCACAGGCTAATGGTGACTGCTTGTGGGCGTTGATCATCTCATAAGTAAGTCAAACCAGCCTAACACATTATGGTACGTTGGGAGTGGGGCATTAGGGAAACAAATCAAGGTGGAGAGTGGAGGCTGGTCTGACGTCTGCCTTCTCACAGTATTTGGCTAGCCGGGGGTCAGATATGGCCATGCAGTTTATCAGGCTGTTTTCTGGAAAAGACATGAGAAGTGAAAGTTTTAATTCCTAGAAATTGGCTTTGGTCAATCCTGTTGGAAATGATGAAAAAGAGTGTGATAAATGTACATTTTAAGCTCGGGGCAAAAATGCCCCTTGAACTTCTCTGAGTCCATCATTCTCTGAGGTCAAATGGCAGACAGAAGGCCAGACCCAGGCTTGATGCAGTCAGAGGTCTAAGGCCATATTGTATATGAAGGGGATTTTTTAGATAAGAAAGGATTGAATTTGATTATTTTAAGAATTGTGTATGGATCTGACTGTTCCAGGATTTTACTGATTTCTTCTCCCTATTGTTATTGATATGATGTGTATATATTGATAGGAATGATTATTGTGAAGTATGAATAGGTTGTAAGCCCCTTGGCTTCAGCCATTAAATTTGTCTGTTAAATGGGTATAGGATAGACCTGCAAAGAATGCTTAGACAAGGTAAGCCCCAGCCAGATGTGGTTTTAGGTGGTGTGGCCAGCCCCCCACCACTAACCATGGGTTCAGTAAGCACACTGTATGGTTGAGATATATAAATATTATATTAATGTCATAGGGAGCATGAGAGATAGAAGAGAGATTGAAATAATGCAGTCAGACACATTTCATGATAGCATGCTTACCTCAGCCCCACTTGGTGGTCCACATGGAGAGAGGAGGAAGGGAAGGAGTGCAAAAGGAAAGGAAACAGAGGACAGGAGAGGAGAGGGGGAGCCGAGTGAGTGAGAGGGGGAGAGCCTCTCTATTGCTAACCCAGGCCTATATACCTTTGGGGGCGTGCAAGCCCACTAATTACAGGTAAAGACATATGTCACAGGAAGGGGTTGCACTATAGGTTATACAGCAGTGAGAGGGGGTGGTCTAGGGATACATGTGACAAAATGGGCCGATCCTAGATTCACTGAGCGGGTTTAATCTGTTCTCTGGATCTCCATAGGAACCATTATCAGTAGGGTGTAAACTCCACCTACAGGAACCAAATCGATGACTGGGGGCCTGTCCATTGTCCTTAACAGTAGGGAGCGGGGCCCATTGCAATCTGGCGACTGACTGTCTTCAGGGAGGATGGATGTCTTTAAACATCTGACCTCCCCCCCCAAGTCCCCCTTTTGTTTTATATATAAAAGTCAAAAGCCACATGGGCGACACAGTTATTTTCTATATATTAAAAGCTGTCAAGGTGAAACTTCATGATCCAATTAATAAAGCCAAAAATTCAGGTTTACAGCAAACATTTTGATTTCAGGAATGGGGGATAAAGTCTCTCTATGCCCATCTGATATTGGAGGAAGGTATGAGAGAGATTGGATACCACAGCGGAAGAAATAGGGCCAAATAGGAATGTCTGCTTCTATAGTTAAAGTTGCTGGCCACACAACAATCAGCTATGTGCTTGTAAGAGACAGCCTTAAATCAGCACCAAATAGGAGGGTAAAGTGAGGAACAATGTCATGAGAATGTGATTAGGACTTACAGATAACTCACAAGGGTGGAGGTCCCCCTCCACCACTAGAAACCTAGCCTTCCAGGTTCCTTTGCGAGAGAATGAAGGATTGTCCTTAAACACTGTCTTCCCCATTATTGGTAGGGTGTGAAACCCACCTGCAGGCCTGTCCATTGTCCTTAACTGCAGGGACCGGGGCTCACTGCAGTCTGGCAACTGATCGCCCTCAGGGAGGATGGCTGTAAGCATCTGACCTCCCCCCACGCCCAGAGCCTTGAGTGCTCAGTATATTTGCATTTGAAGAGACTTGACTTAAGAGTTCTTGGAAGACTGAAGGAAAAAAGGAGCCATTTGGCCTTTTTGAATTTTGAACTAGTGGTTTGTTCCTGAAGCTGGAAAAATCTGAAGCCATGAAGGAATTCTCCTCTATAGGACTGAAAATTAAAGGGAGCCTGTGGGAAGCCTGAAGTGCTTTATAGGTGACCACCTGGATCCACTTGTTGAGGGGAGGTGGGAGAAATGCACCAATAGAGAGACTGGTTGAATCCGGCCACTGACACCCATGGACCTGGTTCCCAGGGACGAGAGAAGACAAGAGCAGGTTGGCTGGTCTGAGGTTTAAAGAGTTGTGCAGAACCTGAGCCTATGGCATTACCTAGCCCAGGGGGGCTAGGGTTGTTGAGAATTAGTGAAGGGGCCCATGGTCAAAAGGCGAGGCAGCCAACAGCCATCCTGCTGAGGCTAAGCCATGGAGTTCACATTGAGTTGACCAGAACCTGACCAGAAGAAGATAAGATTTTTGAGACTGTGAATTGGTGCATATTGCTGCTGACTTTATGGACATCCTGTCCTGATTTGACTTTGCTTATGGATGTGGACTTACAAGGTTCCAACTGGAATGAAGATTCTTCACATCAAAGAATATGCTTGTCTGCTCAGAGCACTGGATTGATATAAATGGGCATTAATTGGATACTTAAAATAGAGGGGTATGGGGTGTAAAAGCATGAAATGACTGGCTTACAAACTTTCATGTGTGGGGGAATATGTTGATAGGATTACAGAATTAAGGTGTAGGTGTTCACAGAAATGAAATGGTTAGGCATAGAATATTTTTGTTTTGTTTACTTATAGAATATTATGTTTAAATGAGGCTGGCATATTTTTAATTGTATGAATTTTAGTTTTATCCTATTAGGTGCAAATATTAATTTATTATTATTTTGTTTTAAAATTATATATGACTAAAGAGTTGTGTAAAGGTGTCAATTTGACAAGGGGTGGTTGTGGTAGTTATATAATTTCATGTCAACTTGAAGAAATGTAAGTGTAGGGGTGGTATTCAACCTGTCAATCAGGTTACAGCCTGATGGTGACTCCTTATGGGCATGGCCTTCTTACAAGGAGGGCCCTGGGAACCTCCTCCCTCTTTTCTTTCTGCCTTCACCTTCCTGCTGGCTGAGCTTGATGACAGCCAGAGCCCTGGAGATGCATCCATTGCCATTGGATCCACAAGACTTTACACCCTCCAGCTGATGACATTCCTGCATTCTGCCTCATTGCATGTGGCTCTGTGAGTCCAAAGAGGGACTCATGAACGAGTATAAACTCATGGACTTGATCTGGACTGGGCTGGGATGTTTGCCTGGGGTATACAATTACTTCTTGATATAAAGCTCTCTCTTAAACATATATGAGTGTCACTGGATTTGTTTCTCTAGTCAAACTAGCCTAACACAATGATGCACATAATTATTGGTATGTTGATGCTCTCTCTTTAAAACACTACTAATACATTTTAAGGTTTCATAATGCATCAAACATCCTGGATACAGAACAAGGCTACTGTTCATTGTTGCTCATTCACATTTTTCCAGGAGAAATATGAGTGCTTTAAGATTCATTCCCCTATACATGCATCAATCTGTGATCAACTTCTAAATTCATAGGTAGGACCTTCCTATGGGCTAAGGTGCCTTATTCTTTTTAAAAAATCATTTTAATGGAGGCTCTTATATCTTTTATCATAATCCATACATACATATGTTGTATCAAGCACATTTGTACATATGTTTCCATCATCATTTTCAAAACATTTTCTTTCTACTTGAGTCTTTGGTGTCAGCCCCTCATTCCCCACCCCTCCCTCCTTCATGAACCCTTGATAATTCATTAAAAAATTTGTTTCATGTCTTACACTGACCGTTGTCTCCCTTCATCCACTTTTCTGTTGTCCATCCCCCTGGGAGGAGGTTATATGTAGATCATTGTGATTGGTTCTCCCTTTCTCCCCCCATCTTCCCCTTACCCTACTGGTATCGTTACTCTCATTACTGGTCCTGAGGGGTTTATCTGTCCTGGATTCCCTGTGTTTCCAGCTCTTTATCTGTACCTGTGTACAGGCTCTGGTCTAGTCAGATTTGTAAGGTAGAATTGGGGTCATGACAGTGGGGGGAAGGAAGCATTAAAGAACTAGAGGAAAGTTGTATGTTTCATCTGTGCTATACTGCACCCTGACTGGCTCATATCTTCCTTGTGACCCTTCAGTAAGGGTCTACAGATGGGATTTGGCTCTCCACTCTGTCCTCCCCTTCATTCACATTGATATGATTTTTTGTTCTGGGTCTTTGATGCATGATTCCTGATCCCTTCGGCACCTTGTGATCACACAGACTAGTGTGCTTCTCCCATGTGGCCTTAGTTGCTTCTCAGCTAGATAACCGCTTGTTTATCTTCAAGCCTTTAAAACCCCAGACGCTATATCTTTGATAGCTGCTAAGGTGCCTTATTCTGATGTTGATTCCAAGCAATTTCTACCTTTTTTTTTTTTTGCAATTTCTACTTCTTGTGAGCCTTTGTCATACCCCTCCTCAGATCCACTATAAGAATGGGCACTGGACAAATAGCATATCAATTCTAGTAATCTAAAAAAAGGAGGGGTTGCCAGGCTTGGAGAAACTAGACTAATAGCCACATTGCCACGGCAAATAGGAAGAGGGCCTCTTTTTTCTCTTCACCAAGGATCCAAAATCCCGATTCAGTTTAGAATCATCTGGGAGTCCTGTTGTACAGTGGTTAAAGCATTCAGCTGTGTTGTAGTTACATAATTTCATGTCAACTTGATAAATAGAATGAAGGGGTGGAGTACAGCCTGTCAGTCAGGTCACAGCCTGGAGATGTCTCCTTGTGGGCGTGGCCGAGTCATGAAGATTCTGGGAACTCCCTCTCTTCCTCCCTGAAAGTGCAACACATCCACTTTCTGCTTCATATTCCTGTTGACAAGCCATATGGATCCATGCTGATGGCAGCCAGAGCCCTGGAGATACTTCCACTGCCACTGGATCCACAAAACTTTCCACCCACTGGCCTGTGATCTTCCTGTATTCAACATTGCATGTGCTGCGTGAGTCTGAAGAAGAATTTATGGACTCGTATCGGACATATGGGCTGATATTGGACTTATGGACTTGATCTGGACTGGACTGGGATGCTTTCTCAATGTACACTTGCTCTTTGATATAAAGCTCTTTCTTATACATATATGAGTGTCTCTGGAGCTATTTCTCTAGTCAACCTGGTCTCACACAAGCTGCTAACAACAAAATCTGCAAACCGAAAGGTGTGCTAACAGAAGAATCAAGGATCCTAACCCATCAGTGGGAGAAAGGTGAGATAATCTCCTTCCATTGAGATTAAAACCTGGGAACCCTAATCAATATGATGGCAATGAGGCTTTTTAAACATGCCAATGTCTGGGCCCACCTTGCCAGCACTTGGGAATCAATCAGCCTGACTTGATAGAGTTTGAACCCTGCACGTGTTTGCAATAGTATGTTTATGTTGTCTAGTGTGGCATTTACTAGCTCACTTCTGGCTGTCAAGATTCCATTTTGCTCCTGGTAGCAAATGGTCCCCCAGTCTTGTCAAGGGTTGTCAAGGCTCTCCAGGGTCTGGCCAGCATCATATCTCCCATGCTCAGTGGCTTTGAACTCTGGATCCCCAGCTGATAACTTTTTCAAGCTTTTGCACAGATGCCAAATGGCCTGTAGCAAAACCCTAGGCCTGCTCTAAGGCTCTGCTGTGCCCTTTGTGTGATTGAAAAGTCTCCAGATCTAAGCACGAACTAGAGTCTCTTTATTTGTTCACAATCGGGTGTAAACTTGCCTCACTATCATGCCTGGGGTTTAAGCCAGATGCGCCTATTTTTAGCCGATAATAAAATGTCCACACTTCAAGGCCTGCCAAGGACTACATCTGGGTAACATCTTCTCTCCAGGGTGCAAGGAATGTCTGAAGGAAATCTGAATCAAAGGTCAAGGTTCATGCCAATAATCTCACTTAGACTCTATTTACTCCCTCACTGCATGAAGCCTAGTAACCAAATAGTGCCACACCTGCTCTTTAGATTTCTCTAGAAAGGTCACTGCACTGCTAACATTTAATTGTGTAGCTTTGGGTTCTATGGTGAGCCGTTGGAGTACCACCCTCCAATTTCAAGAGGAACTGCATTTAAAGAAAATATCCCACATTTTACTCAGCGGATAATATCAACTCCTTTCTTTATTTTATTCGATCAGCATACATCTCTCAGGCACTCTCTGTGGACAGTTAGGTACTGGCCACATGTTTATGAATCAGAGAAGTGTCTACCTTCCCAAGAACTTACAGGTGAGCGTAGAGAACAACCCTGTAAACAAGTAAGGACAGCACAAAGAGCTGGGTAGGGTAAGAGGCTTTCCTATAGGCGCCAAAAAGACCGGTGTCTCTCCCGCTGGGCAGTTGGAGAAGGAGGCTTGAGGCTAGGCAGGCAGGCATGACCATCAACAAAGGTTCTCATAAATCTTTGAAAGGTTATTCAGGAAGCAGCATGGAGGTAGATGTATTTAACACCTTGCATCACACCAAGCAATTGCAATGCAGTGAGTGATTTAATATGACTTGTCTAGCCATAGCCTTTGTTGCTCCCATCAAGAAAACTTCATTTTCCTGATGGGATTGGGTAACAAGGTAGAGGAAGATTGAGATTGGATTACGAGGGGTACCCCCCCCAAAAAAAAAAACCCCAAACCCGGCTATTTCCCCCCCCAAAGCTATGTATTTAATTTTTTTTAACAAAACAATCATCACTTTCAAAGTACTCTCCATTACACTTAATACATTTGTCAAATCTGCGATTCCATTATTAAAACATTTTTCCAACTCATCTGTTTGGATGGCTGATAGCACCTCCCTTGTTGTTTTCTTCACCTCTTCTATGTCGCCAAATGGCTGTACTTTCATGTCCCTTTGTATTCTCAGAAACAAAAAGAAGTCACACAGAATGAGGTCAGGTAAGTCAGGTGCAAGGGGCAAGAGAGGCATGCTGTTTATTGCCAGAAATTGGCACACTGAGATGGCTGTGTGAACAGGTGCGTTGTCCTTGTGGCAAAACCAGTCCCCTGTCTGCCACAAATCAGGCAGTTTTTGTCACACACTGTTACACATCTTTTCAGAACCTCCTCATAGAAAGCTTGGTCAACAGTCTGAACTAGAGTCACTGACTACAAGTTGAAATTTTCATCCATTGGGGAAGTTGATGGACATCCAGCATGAGGTTTGTCATCAAATGTTTTACCTTTTTAGAAACGAGAAAACACTCGTGCACTTGAATTTTTCTCATAGCATTGTCCTTATGAGCTGTGTTCAACACCACAACAGTCTCTGTGGCATTTTTCCCCCCAAGCAGAAAACCAAATTTCACAGCCGCATTATGTTCTCTTAAATTGGCCATCACAAACAATAAGGTTTGAATGAAACGGCTTTCATGAAAAAATTCATGGTGACCAGAGAGAACCTCCCCAGGTGACACCACTGCGTGCACCCACTCAGAGTGAGTTGCTCAATGCTCGCCCAGTGGGGGAAAATGCATACAATGAAAACTTCCTTCTGCCCAGGCAATTCCATTGTTTTGGGGTACCTCCAGGTATGTGATTCAGCTGGAGTGATTGCCAACAGGGTTAGTTGTGATTGAGCCATCTCAAAAGCAGGAAGTGGGGAATACACTGCGAGCAAGAGAAGAGAGCCAGGAGCGGAATGTATTTGTATTGAACCCTAAGATCCATGCGCATTTAACTTGCTTCCTCTGGGAGACAACTTTGATACAGAGGAGCAGCAGCAGCAGCAGCAGCAGAACCAGGAGCCAGCGCATGAGATCGAGTGGTGGATTTACTGGCTCTCAGAGCAAGTAAAGCTGAGTGCTTTGAGGCAGGAAGCTGGATGATGAAGTAAAGTGCCTTTCAGTATTTAATTGGGGGAGCTGGGTCCTGCTGACCCATCGAGCTGGACCTGAGTGCCTTCAGGTTGAGGCTTATATTGGAGCAGCATGCCCTTTGGTCATTCATTGGTGTGGGAAACTGAGAACCAGGGAGAGAGTGTATGCAGACACATTCTCTACATGTATTTAAGAAGCCTGGGAAGCCATGATTCTCGTGGAAGGGGCCTTCACATTTGGGGGGTGGGAGAGGTGCATCCCAGTCACATTCTCCTAAACAAAAGTATTTCCCCCCAAAGTTCCCCCTCAATAATGCCATTTTTAAGGTACTGCTTGCAAGCACCTGGTTGCTACTATATACACTTGAAGGTTATATACTTGAAGGCGATCTGCCTGAAGGTGGTCTGCCACCAAGAGTGATCAGACCATATCACCCTAAGTAGCGCCCACTCCCTTCTGATAAGGATCATAGATTGTTCCCCTGGAGAAGAGCTCAGGGGCACGGGTGGGCAAGCCATCTCAGGGACTAGCCATCTTAACTCTAGAACCCACCCATGTTGTTATGTATGTACCTTCTTGCCACATGTATGTCTCTAGTTACCCCCCTTCCTATTGCATGTACACCTCTAGCTCCTCCCTCTCCTGTTACATGTATGCCTCTAATACAACCCCTTTTGGTTCTGTATGTGTGTGACACGGCCTCCACGCCAAAGTTTATATAAGCACGTGAGAGAATTTTCACCCACTCTGGGTCTGGTCCCCGTGGGAGAGGTGAGCACTTGCCTGCCTTGTCTGATGTTTTTTTATTTACCCCTCAATTGCACAGCCTCCCCTAGAACTCATTCGGTTGTGGAGGATGGTCGCTCACTCATTGGCAGCCTTCAAAGAACTTTGTAACCCTGTCCAAGGAGGACGGAAGTTAGGCCAAAAGACTGAGGGGCAGTGAGAGTCCTGCTGGCAGCAGAGAGAAATTAGCCTGCTTGAAAAACTGTATCCTGAGTATTTCTCATATGCTTTGCACCTGTTAACTTCCCCCAATAAGCCCTAGAATAGCGAGCACTTTCTAAGGATTTTGGGGCTATTTCAATGAAATATCAAACACAGCTTAAAAGTAGAGAGAGCTGTGGGAGACAGAGCAGCAGTGTTCTAAATGCTCCGGTGTAGTCCCTCATTTCATCCCATTAATAACCCTGAGAGGTAGGAACTATTATCATCCTTTATTACTTAGGAGGATTGAGTGGGTTTTGGGGCATAGCAACCCCATAGGGCAGAGTAGAGCATTTCCCTAGTTCCTGGGGCTGAAATGTGTATGGAGGCAGATAGCGACATCTTTCTCCCTTGGAGTGGCTGCTTGGCTCTAAGCACCCGCCTTCCAGTTGGCGACCCAGCTCATACATCAATATTCTGTGTTAGGCTGGGTTGACTAGAGAAACAAACCCAAGGACACTCATATATGTATAAGAGCTTTATATCAAGAAATAATTATATATCAAGCCAATACCCCAGTACAGATCAAGTCCATAAGTCCTATACTAGTCCATAAGTCCTTCTTCAGACTCATGCAGCCACATGCAATGATGCACAATACAGGAAGATCACAGATTGGTGGGTGAAAAGTCTTGTGTGTCCAATGGCAGTGGAAGCATCTCAGCACTGGCGTGGGTCTCCATGGGGCTCTTCCAGCTCTCCAAGTGTCTCAATAGCAGAAAAGTGAAGCAGAGAGGGGGAGGTTCCCAGGACCCTCCTTAGGAGGCCACACCCACAAGGAGGCATCATCAGGCTGTGACCTGATTGACAGGCTGGACTCCATCCCTTTCTTCAAGTTGACATGAAATGATCTAACTACCACACAGTCACACGGAAATTAAGCAACCCAACTGAAGTTGTATGCCCATTAAGCAGCAAAGTCAAGATTTAAAACCACGCAGTTTGGCTCTAGAATCAGCAGTGACTGAGAAAATCCGAGGTCCTGCCTTTTATGAGCTTATATTCTCATGTGCACTCACCAAGAGGTCAGGAGTTCAAACCTAGCTTCTCAGGAACAGACTTGGTAATCTTGCTCCCAGAGATATTACAGCCTTGGAAACCCTTCAGAGCAAGTCCACTGTTGGTGAGGTCACTATGGGTCGGAATCAACCGCATGGCACATAGCATTCTACACAGAACTGGTAAATGAGTCTTGATAATTTAGGTCAAAATATCCTAAATTTTGGGGAGTTTATTTAGATCCACTGTATCTTGTGATGACATTAAATTATCTCACTGATAATGCATTGAATTGCATGCTCCAGGAGGTCACCTTGAAGTCCTAATTTCTGCTACCGTGAATGTGGCCTTAATAGAGAGTGTTAGCAGGTGTAATTAGTTAACATTGGGTCATACTGGAGTAGGATGGGCCCTGATCCAAGTTGATGTCAGGTTTGTTTTTTTCCAGGAGAGAAACAGACACAAAGGAAAGACAGCTAGCAGGGTTCAGGAGTTTGCTAATCTGAGCCCAGGAAAGCCTGGGGCAGCCAGAAGTTGAAAAGACAAAGAAGCTTTCTTCAGTAAGACTGACTCTGCTGACATCCTGATTTGAGGCTCCTAGCCTCCAGAAATGTTGGAGAATAAATGTCTATTGTTTTAAGCCATTCAGTTTATGAGATTTTGTTCAGCAGCCCTGGTGGTAAAAGCAAAACTAAAAAACACATAGCTAGTGTGATGCAGTGATTTACTTAATATTTCTCTTCCAGCCATAGTCCTTGTAACGCCCACTGGCTAACTGGGTGGAACCTTGTGTCAGTCTGGTAGACTAGAGAAACAAATTCAGGGAAACTCATATGTAGATAAGAGAGCTTTATATACAAGAGCAATTGAATATTCAGAAAACATCCCAGCCCAGTCCAGATCAATTCCACAAGTCCGATATCAGTCCATATGTCTGATACCAATCTATAAAGTCCTCTTCAGACCCACGAAACACATGCAATGACACTGAATGCAGGAAGATCCCAGGCCAGTGGGTGGAGAATCTTGTGGATCCGGTGATGAAAGAAGCATCTCAGTGCTGGCAGGGATCTCCACGTGGTTCCTTCAGCTCCAGGGCTCTAGCATAACTCAATATGTCTTCTCAACAGGAATGTCTCGCAGGGAGTGAGCATGTGTCCCACCTTCAGTGAGCTATTTATCTCCTTAGTGTCTCTAATTGAGGTCATCAAGCTCCATCAAGCTGGAATCTGACTGACAGGCTAAACTCCACCCCATCTCTCTTAAGTCTCAAATTGGCAACAGAATATGTAACTATGCCACAGAACTGGAAGACTGGGTGTATTTCTTCACAAAGATCACAGCCTTAGAAACTTCATGGGGCAATTTAACTCTGTCAGATGGGGTCACTATTAGTTGGAATCAATTTGATGGCTGTAGTAGTTACATAATTTCATGCCAACTTGAAGATAAGGTAATATTTTGATAGGATTATGGAGTAGGTGTTCACATAACTGCAATTGTTAGGCATAAAATTTTTTTCACTTATAGAATACTATATTTAAACTAGGTTAGCAAATTTTGAATTATATGCATTTTAGTTTTATCCTGTAAGGATAAAATGATTTTATTATGTGCCTTGTTTAAAAATTATGTGTGGCTAAACAGTTGTGTAAAGGTGTCAAGTTGACAAGGAGTGATCTGTGATAGTTACATAATTTCATGTCAACTTTAAGATACATAAAAGTGTAGGGGTGGCATTCAACCTGTCAATCAGGTCACAGCCTGATAGTGACTCATGAGCATGACCTTCTCAAAAGGAGGGTCCTGGAAAAACCCCCCTCTCTGTGTGCCTTCACCTGCTTGATTGTGGACCCTGGTTCCTGCCAGAGCCTATGATGAATTGCACCGTTGGATCCACATGACCTTGCACCCACCAGCCTATGATCTTCTTGCATCTGCATCATTGCATGTGGCTGCATAAGTCTGAAGAGGGACTTATGGACTAGTATTGGGTTTGAGTTGTAATGGGCTGGGGTGTTTTCCTGATACATAAAGCTTCTTGAAATAAAGCTCTTTTGGAAAGTAAAAGGCAAAAGAGGAAAGAACTAGGAGGCAAAGGGCATTTATAGAGGTCTAATTACAGGCATTACATATGTAAATATATTTATATATAATGATGGGGAAATAGATCTATGTGCATATATTTATAGGTTTAGTATTAAGGTAGCAGATGGACATTGGGAGCACTCAAGTACTCCCTCAACACTTTGTTCTATTAAACTGGCATTCCATGATGCTCACCTTCCCGACATGATCACTAAAGACAAATGTGTGCATAAGCAAATGTGGTGAAGAAAGCTGATGGTGCCCAGCTATCAAAAGATATAGCATCTGGGGTCTTAAAGGCTTGAAGGTATACAAGCATCCATCTAGCTCAGAAGCAGCAAAGCCCACATGGAAGAAGCACACCAGCCTGTGTGAACACGAGGTGTTGAAAGGATCAGGTATCAGGCATCAAAGAACAAAAAATCATATTGAGAATGAGGGGCAGTTTGGAGCGGGGACCCAAAGCCCATCTGTAAGCAACTAGACATCCCCTTACAGAAGGGCCTGGGGGGAGGAGACGAGCCAGTCAGGGTACAGTGTAGCATCGAGGAAACATACAACTTTCCTCTAGTTCTTAAATGTTTCCTCCCCACCATCATGATCCCAATTCTACCTTATAAATCCGGCTGGACTGGAGGATATACACTGGTACAGATAGGAACTGGAAACACAGGGAATCCAGGACAAATGAACCTTTCAGGACCAGTGGTGTGAGTGGCAATACCGGGAGGGTGGAGGGAAGGTAGGGTAGAAATGGGGAACCAATTACAAGGATCTACATATAACCTCCTCCCCGGGGGATGGACAACAGAAAAGTGGGTGAAGGGAGATGTAAGACATGACAAAATAATAATAAATTATAAATTATCAAGGGTTATGAGGGAGGGGAAAAATGAGGAGCTGATACCAAGGGCTCAAGTAGAAAGCAAATGTTTTGAGAATGATGGTGGCAACAAATGTACAAGTGTGCTTGACACAATGGATGGATGGATTGTGATAAGAGTTGTATGAGCTCCTAATAAAATGATTTAAAAAAAAAGAGTTACAGTCCCAAGGGTTCAAATAGAAAGTAAATGTTTAGAAAATGATGATGGCAACATATGTATAAATATGCTTCATACAATTGATGTATTGAATGTTATGAGAGCTGTAAGAGCCCCCAATGAGATGATTAAAAAATAAAGTAAAATTTAAAAAATTTTAAAAAGGAATAAAGCTCTTTCTTACATATATATATACATGAGTGTCACCGAATTTCTTTCTCTAGTCAATGTGGCCTAATGCAATGGCACACAATAGTCTACACAGGACAGGCATGAGAAAATGGGGGAAAGATGTTTACAGGACTATATAATTCAGTTGTGAGTGCTAACAGGGTTAATTATGATTATAAAAATGTGGAACTCTAATGTGGGGATTGGCCAATTTTGCCTTCATTGGTCAATGAGCCAACTCAAAAGCAAGAGGGTAGATTTCACTACTGTCAATAAAGTAGAGCTAGGGAAAAGGGAAAAATAAAAAAAGAGGACATAGGTTGGGGGGAAATGGGGCACTAACCCATCCATGGGAGGGTATTATTTATGTCTCCGTAGGAAAGGGAGAGAAGGACCAGCTCTCAACCTGGTGCACCAAGACTTGAAGGCAACATAACGGCATGAAGTAGCAAGCCATCAGAGATGTCTGCAGGGCCGGCCCCAATCCCAGCTATGTTGACCTCCTCCCCAGGAGAATGCACTAGAGGACAGCACTGAAGATACAGTTTGGCGGGAGGTGAGAGTCTGCTTAGAGCACATAAGAGCAAACTAAGAGGGAAAGAGAGAAAGAGAGAGTGGACCATAACCTGGCCAACCAAGCCCTGAGGATATTCCTGCTCGGAGTAGCCAATGTACAGAGAGGACCATGAGACATGGCATCCCCTCACTGACCCATAACACTCCAGGGAACAACACTGGAGACAGTGCAGGAATTGTGCCTGGTCTGATCCCCTCACACCAGGGTGTAACATAAAGGGAGTGCAACAGAGCAGCAAGGGGAGCAAAGCCACGGAATCCCTGGGGAATCCCCAAAATAGACTTTGTGGGCATGGCTTGGCACCGGAAAACATTCATAAAGGTCAACAGATAGACCTGGAACTATTTATAGGCTTTTTCCTCCCACATGTCTGGCAGGATAAACAATCCTGAGGGGAAAACAATGGGACCAATGGTTCCAGGGTGAAATGGGAGAGGAGGGAGAGATGGGAGACAGGAAGGTGGGAGCCAATAAACCCAGAGACAAAGGAACAACAAGTGATCTAAAATCAATGGTAAAGAGAGTGTAGAATGCCTGGTGGGGTTTGATCAAGGGCAATGTAACAAAGAGGAATTACTGAGAGCCAAATGATGGTTGAACATGAGAGTGGGGCAAGAGGGAAGTAAAAGGAAATAGAGGAAAGAACAAGGAGGCAAAGGACAGTTATAGAGGTATAAATACAGTCATGTACATATGTAAATTTTTTGTATATAATTATAGTGACATAGATCTATGTACATATATTTATATGCTAAGTATTAAAGTAGCAAACTCGGACCTCTATTCAAGTACTCCCTCAGCACAAGAACACCTGGCATTCCGTGATGCTCACCTTCCCGACATGATCGTGATCATTGAAGACAAAATGGGTGCATAAGCAAATGTGATGAAGAAACCTGATGGTGCCTGGTTATTAAAAGATATAGCATCTGGGGTCTTAAAGGCTTGAAGATATACAAGTGGCCATCTTTCTGGGAAGCAACAAAGTCTACATGGAAGAAAGACACCATCCTGTGTGATCATGAGATGTCTACAGGATCAGGTATCAGGCATCCAGAAGACCCCAAACAAACAATCACGTCAATGCAAATGAGGGGGTGTTGGTAGAGTGGAGACTCAAAACCCATCTGTAGACATTTGGACATCCCCTCACAGAAGGGTTACAAGGAAGGGTCCAGCCAGCCAGAGTGTATGTAGTATAGAATCGCTGAAACATGCAAGTTTCCTCTAGCTCTATAATGCTTCCTCCGGCCCCCACTACCCCAGCTCTACCTTACAAATCTGGCTAGACCAGAGCATGTACACTGGTACAGCTAAGAGCTAGAAACACAGGGAATCCAGGACAGATAAACCCCTTAGGAACAGTAATGGGAGTAGCAATACCATGAGGGTAGGGGAAGGTGTGGGGAGAAAGATGGAACCAATTTCAATGATTGACGTATAATCCCCCTCCCAGGATGACAAACAACAGAAACATGGGTGGATGGAGACAGCGGATGGTGTAAGATATGAAAATAATAATAATTTATAATTTATCAAGGGTTCATGAGGGTGGGAGGGTGGGGGAAGGAGGGAAAAAATGAGGAGCTGATACCAAGGTCTCAAGTAGGAAAAACATGTTTTGAAAAGGATGATGGCAACATATGTACAAACGTGCTTGACACAATGGATGTATGAATTGTTATAAAGCTTGTAAGCGCCCCCAATAAAATTATTTAAAAACAAACAAACACAAAAACAAGTCGAGCTAGGAATGAAGCTTGGTCTTTGGATCCAAGCTTCCTGTGCACTGAAGGTCCTCGGACCTGGAGGCACAGAGCCGTGACACCAGTGGAGCAGCAGTGGAGAACCAAGATGCCGAGCAGAAGACAGAGAACTGGATCTGGGGCCCACAGAAGGAGCAAAGCCTAGAGCCTTTGAGCAGAGGGCCCCCTTGCAGAGTGGAGTACTCCAGGCACCTAATCGGGAATGCTAGATTTGCTGACCCACAAACCGAGCACATTCCGACTTAGCCTTTTGATGGAGGGACAGTGCTAAAAGTGCTTCCTCATATTGCCTGAGCAGAGCTGAGATCAAGATGCCATGGGACTGAGAGGCCCAGGACCCATCAGAGGCCCGCCTGTAGGCATGGCTGTGAAGAGGCACTCCTAATTGAAGAACTCTCTCTATAGCATTTCTGGTCATAGATTGTACATCATTTGTTAACTTCCCTAATAAAGCACGTGAACATGAGTACTATCAATGAGTTCTGGGTAACCTTTGCAATGAACTATCAATTCCAGATGGAAAATAGTGTGGTGGGAGAGACAATAGTATCCGAATTGGTAAGAAGATTAGAAGGTGGAGGTATATCTGACCCCTCCCTTATAGGAATCAGCATTGGCTGATGTCAAATTTTATTCTTGACCCCACTGGTGAAGTCATAGGATGCCAGACGCTGTCCCCACATCCTGCTACACCCAACCTGCAACCCACTTTGTGTACTGAGAAAAGATACGGAGCCCCCAAAAATGTCAGGTACGTACTCACACGAACCATCTTATGTTGACTGAATTCCAAAATTAAAGTTGCAGAAAGAGACTGTGTCGAGGCAGTACCTGGTCCAGGTCATACCACAGCCACACTTTTAACCCTTTCCACTGTGTGATAGGAAAATGCTGGGAAGGTGAGTCAGAAACATGGCGAGATTCTAATCAGAGTAAACAGTTTAAACACTCAGGCTGTCATTGAACCTTCGTTACTCCCCTCACCCCCCTGGACATCCTCTCTTCCAGCTGCACGCTGAGGCCCCAGCAAAACAACATGATGCTGGGGCCCGAGATAAGCTTGGGAGGTTATTTTGATCTGCACCAGCCCACGATTGTTCCAGCCAAGACCAGCCTCCCTGATAAAAATCTCAGATCTATTCCTCAGATATGAGGGAATGCATCTTAATGAACTGCCCTGTTCTTTTCATTGTTCAAAGGATTTGAGGGCCTTGTTTATTTTGAAACAAGTAACTCCCCCACCTCCAACCACAAAGCGCTGCCCTCACAGGACAGCCTGAGAGGAATCAGACCTGCCATAGAGTGGATGGCTTGGATGAACTCTCTGTGGTTGCCCTACGCCCATCCTTGTCTTGTTTGTTTGCCTGTTTGTTTTGCTCTGTTTAAGACAGGTTAGGCAGGGGGTGGACCAGGCTTCTATGGGAGTCCAGAGGAGAGGCACAGGTGTCTCTAGCAGTGGGAACAGGTGCTGCTTCTAGAGAAAGTAGGAATTGAGAGGGGTCTTGAGGGACAAGTAGAAGCTAGTCAAGTATGTATCAGAATCTCAATGAACGAAAAGACACTCTGGCCATTTTTTGCAGGCCGAGAATGAATGAAAAGAACACCTGACAGTCGCATGGATTCTGGGAAGGCTGCTAATACTGTGTGCCAGTGACGTGATTGTGACTCGGAGCAACCTTCTAGGACGGGGTAGAGCCCCATAGGTTTCCTAGGCTATAAGCTTCATAGGAGAAGAGCTGTGGTTTCTTAGTGGTTAAATGCTCAGTTGCTAGCAGGAAGGCCGGCAGTTTGAACCCACCAGCTGCCCCGTGGGAGAAAGATGAGGCAGTCTGCTTCCATAAAGAGGGACAGCTTTGAGAAATCTGTGAGACCATTCTACTCTGTCCTGTATGGTTTCTATGTGTCAGAACAAACTCCTTGGCGATGGAAGCTTTACCAAAGCAGATTGGCAGGCCTCACTCCCACGGAGCAGGGTAGGTACAAACCATTGTGCCTTTCAGCTCACAGCTCAATGACCAACCCCTGCCACCAGGGGTGCTCATGGGAAGGCTGGACAGTAAAATTTGGAGAAATGATGGTCTTGGTGGTGTTGACCTTACATGCTGTGGTAGTTACATAATCTTTGTCAATTTTGAGACTATTAGGAGTGAAGGGGTGGCGTTTAGCCTGTCGATCAGGTTGCAGGTTGATGACCTCATTTGGAGGCACTAAGGAGATAAATAGTTCACTGGAGGTGGGACACACACTCGCTGAGAGACATTACTGACAACAAGCCTGATGGAGCTACGCTGATGTAGCCAGAGTCCTGGGAGCTGGCGGAGCCACATGGAGACCCCTGCCAGCGCTGAAATGCTTCTACCGCCACCAGATCCACAAGACTTTCCACCCACTGGCCTGTGATTTTCCTGCACTCAGCATTATTGGATGGCTGTGTGAGTCTAAAGAGGAATTTATAGACTCGTATTGGACATATGGGCTAATATCAGACTTATGGACTTGATCTGGACTGGGCTGGGCTATTTTCTTTATATACAATTACTCTTTATATAAAGCCCTTTCCTATACACATATGAGTCTCCCTGGATTTGTTTCTCTAGTCCACCAGACTAACACACACTGTGCCTGGAAATTTCATGCTTCTACCGCCACCCCTGCCACAGCTAGAAGACAGTCTTCCTGCCTCGGTTCTTTAGATCCTGAGGTCCAGTGTCAACATCACAGATAGGTGCAGCTGACAGCCATGTCTAGGTTACCTGTCTTCATCTGAGCTGCAAGGAGAGCTGGGAAATTGAGTCTTTTCCCACTTCTGTAAAGAAAGGAAAGCACTGCCTCCCAACTTGGTGAAGAATATTGACCATACCATAGAGTTCCAGGAAAAGGAACAATTCTGTCCCGGAAGAAACACAGCCGACGGCTCTGTGTGGAAGGGAGACTGGTGAGACTGTGTCTCTTGTCCTGGTTATCAGGAGGGACCAGTCCTGGGGAAGGAAATCATGCAGGGAAGTAGAGGGTCAGTGAAAAGGACGCTTCGCGAAGAGCTGGATTAGCATGATGGCTACCAGGACCTCTTGGTCTGTGTCATCTTGTGTTACACACGTTATGCACAGGCCACCTTGTCCTGATAGCCTAGGGTCCATATGAATTGTAACGAACTTGGTGGCTCTGACTCAGGGGACCCCATCGAAGAACTGTGCTCCATAGGGTTTCATGGGCTGGTTTTTTAGAAGTAGACAACCAGGACTTTCTTTCAAGGCACCTCTGAGTGTTTTCAATCTTCCAGCCTGGCAGTCAGCAGTCACATGAGTTGACGCTGCCCCGTCTGAGAACTTCTGGGGTGGAGGAAGGGGGCGGGTGGGGGCTGGGAGGAAGTACATGGTAAGATAGTTATGCGGTCACGGTGTGGTAGACACAGGCACATAAACAGAGCTGCTCCTTTTTGTTCCCCACAGGGTAAGAGCCACCTTCTCTAGAACACCCTGGCTGTGTCTCTCGATTTAGAGACCAAGTCATCTCTGTCCCCTTCTCCACATTATGCAATTTCAGACTCTCGGGAGAAGTTCCCAGCTCACAAGCCTTTTTTTTCCTGTTCCTCAAGCCTTTGCCTTTTCTTAGTCCACGGTCTTTGTCCTTGCTCTTTCCTCTTCCTAAAATGCTCTTCACAGCACTTCACACACTTGGTTTCTGGGTGACCTTCACATATCAACTCCAGTGCTTCCTGTTGCTCCAGTCTGTAGTACTTTATCCTGTACTTAGTTTCCTAGCTTAGGCTGGGCTCTCGGCAGGAATAAAACCCAATAAGTATATACAGGAGGGGGTTTCAAAAGGTTCATGGAAAAATTCCATTACACTTTAATGCCATGCTTCCATTCCCTTTCTGAAGTTCGCTCATATAGAGATCTATTCTCCACCCCTTGTCCTGACTCACATGGTAGCAGGGTCAACGAATCCCAAACTGGGAGGTCAGACAGCAGGCTGCTGACTCAAAAGACTATGGAAGCTGGAGAATCTCCAAACTGGCAGGTCAGGCCTCTGGCTCGTGTCCCAAGAACCCAGGTCGGAAGACGAGTTGGATGCAGGTTTGAGAGAGAGCTAGCTTAGCTGGTAAATCCACATATATTGCATTCAGACCACAAACCAAAAAAAGAGGAGCTGATACCAAGGGCTCAAGTAGAAAGCAAACGCTTTGAGAATGATGATGGCAACAAATGTACAAATGTGCTTGACACAATGGGTGGATGTACGGATTGTGATAAGAGCTGTACGAACCCCCAATAAAATGATTTTTAAAAAATCTGTTGTGCAGAAAATACCACTAAAAGCAATGATGGCAAGACTTGGTCTCATATATGTTGACTTCACAGACTCCTGCTTGACAAAGTAAAGGGTCGCTGAACAAAGAGGAAGACCTGTGACAAGGTAGATTGACATAGTGGCTGCAATAAGGGGCTTAAACCTAACAAAAATTGTGAGGAGGGCACAAGACTAGGCAGTGTTTCAATTGGAGGAAGGCTTATTAACAATCCGAGATATGCAGATACCACAATCTTGCTTGCTGAATGCGGGGAGACTGGAAGTCCTGGCTGATGGGTGCAGCAAATATGGTTGTTGTGTGGTGCTGTCAAGGCAGCTCTGCCTCGTGTTTAGCAAGTAAACCCTGGTGTCCAGTTGGGTTGCTAACGATGAGAGGTTGGCAGTTCAACCTCCAACTGTTCTGTGGGAAGATGATGAGGCTTTCTGCTCCCCTAAAGATTTACAGCCTCAGAAAGCCAGGGGCAGTTTCACCCTGTACTGTGGGTCACTGCGTTGGAATCCGCTTGATGGACGTAAGCTTGATTGTTCGGTACTCTCTTCAAGGTGGAAGGGATCATTCATTGATCACACGTAGGGTCGGGTTGTTGAAGGTGAAGAAAAGTCCACGAGAGCCAACACCCCACCTTGAGAATATCTCACTGAATTTTGAGAACATCTCAAGAACAGATGTGCTGCATTGAACACTAATAACAAGACCTGACAAGCTGTGGGAGGGCATCAAGAACCTCCCATGTGAAGAAAAACAAAAGTCATTAAGAAGAAAAGATCAAAGAGGATGCCAGAAAAGTCTCCGAAACTTGCTCTTGATCACAGAGAAGCAAGGCACATGGAAGCAATGGTGACGTGAGAGAGCGGAACAGAAAATGTCAAAGGCAACTTGAGAACACTAAGTCAAATATTCAATGAAACGTGCAAAGACCTAGAGTTAGAAAACCAAAAGGGAAGAACACACTCAGCATATCTTTTTTTAAATCATTTTATCGGGGGCTCATACAACTTTTATCACAATCCATACATACATCAATTGTGTATAGCACATTTGTACATTCATTGCCCTCATCATTCTCAAAACATTGGCTCTCCACTTAAGCCCCTGGCATCAGCTCCTCATTTCCTCCCCCCTCTGTGCTCCCCCCTCCCTCATGAACCCTTGATAATTTATAAATTATTATTTTGTCATCATGTATTACAACTGTCGATGTCTCCCTTCACCCACCTTTCTGTTGTCCATCCCCCAGGGAGGAGGTTATATGTAGATCCTTGTAATTGGTTCCCCCTTTCCACCCCACCCTCCTTCCACCCTCCCCACATCCCCACTCTCGTCACTGGTCCTGAAGGGATCATCTGTCCTGGATTCCCTGTGTTTCTAGTTCCTATCTGTACCAATGTACATTCTCTGGTCCTGCCAGATTTGTAAGGTAGAATTGGCATCATAATAATTGGGGGCAGGGAGGGGTAGGGAGAGGAAGCATTTAGGAACTAGAGGAAAGTTGTATGTTTCATCATTTCTACACTACACCCTGACTAGCTTGTCTCCTCCCTGTGACCCTTCTGTAAGGGGGATGTCCAGTTGCCTGCAGATGGGTCTTGTGTCCCCACTCTGCACTCCCCCTCATTCACAATTATTTGATTTTTTGTTCTTTGGTGCCTGATACCTTTGATGCCTGATCCCTTCAACACCTAGTGCTCACACAGGCTGGTGTGCTTCTTCCATGTGGGCTTTGTTGCTTCTGAGCCAGATGGCTGCCTGTTTACCTTCAAGCCTTTAAGACCCCAGATACTATATCTTTTGATAGCCAGACACCATCACCTTTCTTTACCACATTTGCTTATACACCCATTTGTCTTCAGTGAACATATCGGTGAGGTGAGCACACAATGATATGATTTTCTGTTCTTTGATGCCTGATACCTGATTCCTTCGGCACCTTGTGATCACACAAGCTGGTGTGCTTCTTGCATGTGGGCTCTGTTGCTTCTGAGCTAGATGGCCGCTTGTTCACTCTCAAGCCTTCAAGACCCCAAATACTATATACACTCAGCATATCTTATAGATGAAAGAATTCAAGAAAAATTCAAGCCTCAAGTTGCAATACTGAACGTCTCCAAGGGCAAAATATTGAACAATGCAGCAAACATTCTAAGAATATAGAAAGCATAGAGCATCACTGTACCCAGAAGAGCTACTTGACATTCAATCATTTCAAGAGGTAACATATAATCATTGGCAATGAAGGAAGAAGTCCAAGCTGCACTAAAAGCGTTAACTAAAAACAAGGCTCCAGAAATTGATGGAATACCAATAGAAATGTTTCACAAGCCGATGAGACACTGGAAGCTCTCACTCATCTCTGCCAAGAGATTTGAAAGACAACTATTTAGTCAACTGACTAGAAGAGATCCATATTTGTACCCATTCCAAAGATAGGTGATCCAACAGAATGTGCAAATTATAGAACAATACCATTGATATCACATGCAAGTAAAATTTTGCTGAAGATCATCCAACAGTTGCAGGAGTTAATTGACAGGGAGTTGCCAGATTTCAGGTTGGATTCAGAAGAGGACATGGAACAAGGGATCTCATTGCTGATGTCAGATTGATCTTGGCTCACAGCAGAGAATACCAGAAAGATATCTGACTATGCAAAGGCATTCGACTGTGTGGGTCATAACCAACTCTAAATAGCTTTGAGAAGAATGGGGATTGCAGAACACCTCACTATGCTCTTTAGGAACTTGTACTAGATCAAGAGGAAGTTGTGTGAATAGAACAAGGGAATGCCGTTAAAATCAGGAAATGTAGCTACAGGGTTGTAGTCTCTCGCCATACTTAACTCAATCTGTATGCTGAACACATAATCAGAGAAATTGGCTTATATGAATTGGAATGCAGCATCAGGTTTGGAGGAAGGCTTATCAACAACCTTCAATATAAAGATATCACAATCGTGCTTACTGAAAGTGAGGAAACTTGAAGAACTTGCTGATAAAGATCAAGGACTGCAACCTTCAGAATGATTAAACTCAATTTAAAGGAAGCCAAAATCGTTACAAGAAGGTCTGACAGATGACGCCATGATAAATGGAGAAGAGACTGAAGTTTTCAAGGATTTCGTCTTGCTTGGATCCACAATCAGCACTCATGGAACCAACTGTCAAGAGATGAAATGACACATTGTATTGGGTAAATCTGCTGCACAAGACTTGGAAAAGTAAGGATGTTCCTTTGAGTACTAAGATGCTCCTGACGCAAGCTATTGTATTTTCCATCACTTCATAAGCACGTGAAAGTTGGACACTGAATAAGAAAGACCAAAGAAGAATCGATGTATTTGAATCCCAATGCTGGTGAAGAATCTTGAAAGTACCATGGACTGTCAAAATGCCTTGGCCAGATTGCTCATTGGAGGCAAGGGTGGTGAAAGTGCTTTGGACATGTTGTCAGGAGCGACCAGTTCTGGAAAAGGCCATCATGTTTGGTTAAGTACAGGAACAACCCAAAAGGAGGGAGCCCCTCGTTGAGATGGATTAACACAGTGGCTACAACAGTGGGCTCAAACATCAGATCAATTGTGAGGATGGCTGAGGACTGAGCTGTGTTTCTTTCTGTAGTGCACAGGGTCAGAACTGGATCCAAGGCACCTAACAACAACTTCCAATACAAGTAAGGGTGCTGGTTCTGTTGGCGGAAGTGAGTCAATGGAATTTAGAAGCTCGGTGCTCCTAGGTACTTGCTCATCTGCCTATATGTCCCCTTCTTGTGAATCAGGATTTCATTTCTTCCCAATCAGTGTCCTTACTTTAACTTCAGTTGCTACTCAAGGTTAGGGATTTAATTAGCATTGCAATTCAGCTACTCTTACAATCAGATACTGGGTTTGGTTTTTTGGAAGATCACCTCCATTATTCCAAGAAATAAGATTTACAGGGTGTGGTAGTTATATAATCTGTTGTCAGTTTGAGAGGATTAAGAGTGAAGGGGTGGAGTTTAGTCTGTCAGTCAGCTTGCAGCTTGATGACCTCATTCGGAGCCCCTGAGGAGAGAAGTAGCTCATTGGAGGCAGGGCACACTCACTTCCTGAGAGATACTGCAGTTAACAAGATACATGGAACTACACTATTGCCTTGAGCTGGAGGAGTCCCGTGGAGACCCCTGCCAGTGCTCAGATGCTTACAATGCCACTGGATCCATAAGATCTTCAGCTCACTGGCCTGTTATCTTCCTGCATTCAGTGTCATTGCATGTGTTTCATGAGTCTGAAGAGGACTTTATAGCTTGGTATGGGACATATGGGCAAATATCAGACTTATGGACTGGGCTGGGATGTTTTCTGAATATTCAATTGCTCTTGCATATAAAACCTTTTCTTATACACATATGAGTGTCTATGACTTTGTTTCGCTAGTCAACCTGAACTTACACACAGGGGTTAAGTGGCAACCTTTAGGTCTTATATACAATATTTGAGCCTGTGACTGAAGTGCTGAGTTCATCTCTATCTTTACGTTGTCTAGTGAAATTAAGGCCAACTAACCAGCTTCCTTATCATTCTCAACCTAACCAAAGTCAAGAAAGGTATTAAATCACTCAGTGTCTTGTGTCTCACAAACATTAGACCCAGTGGTGGTGATATTTCATGTATTTCTATTTCCACCTCATGCCATGGATTAGCAGCCCTGTTGATGTCAAGCAATCATTGGACTGAAAACCATGGGGTCAGTGGTTCAAACCACTCCAGTGATTCAGTCACTCCTTAGGAGAAAATTGAGGTTATTTGCTCTTGTAAAGATGTACAGCCTTGGACTTGACTTGATGGCAATGAGTTTGGTCTTTCCTACTGGAGACAACCCCTTTAGCTACTTTAAGATAGTCACGCATTAGAACAAATTCAGAAAACTCATTCTTATTATTTTGCTTCTCTACAACCATTCTTGATACCAACTATCTTAGGCTGGGTTCTCTAGAGGAGCAAAACCAGTGAAGCGTATGTATATAAATATATATTCACCTAGAACCCACTGCCGTACAGTCGATTCTGATGCAGAGCAAACCGAATTGGGGTTTCTGAGAATGTAAATCTTTAAACCTCCTCTTTCTCTCATGGAGTGACTAATGGGTTTAAACTGCACGCTTAGTGGTTGGTAGTCCAATCCTTACCTGACAGCACCATGAAGGCTCCTATGTTCCTGATAAACAGACTTTATTTGAAGTCAAGTGCACAAAATCAAGGCTGGACCCCTATTTTCTTGTGTTCATCTTCTTATGTTTTCTCCTCTTTCCCATGAAATCACACTTCACTTCCATGAGTAATCCTGAACCTCTGGAGGAGGACTTCACCCAGCATAAAATCCATGGCGTGCACCGCTGTCACACTGCCCTACACACATGAAAGGGATTAGGGCTTTGGATGGGTGAAGTGGTTTGAAAGTCAAATATCCTACTGTATAAGGGTCTCATGGGATGATTCTGGGGTGAAATGGAGCAGCAGCAAATTTTCCCGTATGTGTGCTCATTTTATTACAGTCATCAACTGGATCCAGGCTCACGTCTGCCTGGGATAGGTCAAGGAAGCCATCAGGAAGGAAGAAAACAAACAAACAAACAAAACAGGTCATCTGAACTGATCTTCCTATAGTTTCTGTTCTCACATCACGATGCCTGTAAGAATGACAGGCTTGCATCCTGCAAGGCAGTTAAAGAGCTTGGGGGCTAACTGGGAAATCAGGGCTTCAAAGAGTTCTCTGTTATTGAGAAAGGTTTGCTATTTGTCAAGAACCAAGAAGTTGCATTTATCTAGTGTATTAATGCAGGTTGACCAGAGAAACAAATGCATCAACATTCATGTGTGTAAGAGAGAACTTTATAACAAAGAGCAATTGTACATTAAGAAAACATCCTGCCCAGTCCAGATCAAGTCCATGAGGTCAATATTAGCCCCTAAACCCGATATTCACCCATGAATTCCTCTTGAGACTAACACAACACACGCAATGACGCCAAATGCAGGAAGATCACAGGCCAGAGAGTGGTAAGTCTTGTGGATCCAGTAGCAGTGGAAGCATCTGAACGCTGACAGGGGTTTCCATGTGGCTCCTCCAGCTCCAGGACTCTATTATATCTCCATGTGGCTTATCAGCAGAAATATCTCATGGGAAGGGAGTGTGTGTCCCACCTCCAGTGAGTTATTTATCTCCTTAGCACCTACAAATGAGATTATCAGGCTGTGACCTGATTGATAGGCTAAACTCCACCCCTTCACTCTTAATAGTCTCAAGTTGACAGCAGATTATGTAACTACCACATCTACTGTCATCCCCTACTAATGCAAATAACCATAATCTCCAGGTCCCAATGGTAAGACCAGTGACACAGATCTCATCTGCTATGGGTGATAGGGGATGGGTAGGGGGGAGTGAGAAAGAACAGTTCTTTCTTTTTCAAAAAACTTTTTAAAATTTTTAATAAATCATTTTATTGAGGCTCTTACAGCTCTTATAACATCAATTGTATCAAGCACATTTGTACATATGTTGCCATCATCATTTCCAAAACATTTTCTTTCTACTTGAACCCTTGGTATCAGATCCTCTTTTTTCCTGCTCCATCCCCCAACTCCTACCCTCGTGAGCCCTTGATAATTTATAAATTATTTTAATTTTCATATTTTACACCTTCTGTTGTTTCCCTTCACCCATGTTTCTGTTGTTTGCCTCCCCCCCAAGGGGGAGATTGTACATCAATTATTGCAATCACTTCCCCCTTCTCCCCCCACCTTTCCCCTTTCCTCATGTTATTGCTACTCTCATTAGTGATCCTGAGGGGTTTATCTACCCTGGATTCTGTGTGTTGAGAGCTCTTATCTGTACCAGTGTACATGCTCTGGTCTAGACAGATTTGTAAGATAGAACTGGGGTTATGATAGCGGGGAGGGTGGGGGGGCGTAGGGTGGGGAGAGGAAGCATTAAAAGCTTAGAGGAATGTTGTGTGTTTTGTCTTTCTAGCATCATTTACAATGGATATTTTAAAGATTGTAATGATTGAGTCATCAACATAGGAAATGCAATAAAATGATTCTTATGACTTGAAATTTCTCTGAGGTGCTGAGTTAAGAATATCTGCTTCCAGTATTAGGATTACTTTGTAAACGCATGGTCCAAGGAGAGGTCTTGCCTATAGCAACCAGATCAAATCAACAACAGCCAAAGTTGCCCCAGCCTTCGTGTCAACACCTTCAAAAACCAAGTGCTGTGCCGATCTCATAGTCACAGAAGCCTAGCGGTGCTGGCGCCATGCTGAACTGCACGGCACCCGAGCCACTGCAATCAGTCTCCATGGGTACAGTTCTTCTGAGTTGAAAGGCTTCTGGGGTGACTTCCATGACATTTGGGTGGAACCAATAGTCTCAGCTGTACCCTGGCGCATAACGGTGATCTGCACGCACTCACAAAACCTCCGCTCTGCGTGATGCACAGACTGACCTGAAGCACGGCTTCAGTGGACAGAAACCTGCCTTGATCGATACATTGTGCAACATCTCACAGTCGGTTAAATTATTAATAAGTTAAAACCCTTCTAATGAAAAGGGGATTTAAAAAGATGATTCCCTACCTGCACCATAGTCCAAGATTCAAATATTGATCCCTACTCTGGTAACTATAGGCTTATCTCTTAACAAACTATTTATCCTCCTTGGTAAGAAGCTTTGCCTGCAGGAGCCAACAAACCAAACGTTTCTTACTCAGGGTTCTCTTAGCTATAAGCCATCGATTCTTATATATTGGAGCCTTTGAACCCATCATTCCCTCTGACTGGAACACCCTTACCCCATATCCTCGTGTTTATGTCTTCACCTCCCTTGAGACGACTCACACGTCACCACCTCTATAAAGCCATCCTGACCACTAAGCTAAAAATCACGTTGACCACTTTCCCAATCTTGTATTCCCATTCACCTGCCCTGTTTTTCTCCATCTGACATGCTGTCAGTGCTACGCATTTATCTTGTTGATTCTTCCACTAGAATGTAAATTCAATGAAATTCTTTATCTGCCATTCTATCCCTGGGGCCTAGAACGGTGCCCGATACATCATAGATGACCAGCAAATCTATGTTGAGGCAATATGAACAGATTGATGCAATTTATGATATTAGCCACTAGACATTTTATTAATGACAATACTCCTATCTGCTCCCTGTCCTCTCTAGATGGTATGCATTTGCTTTCTCCGTTGGCTGGTGGTGTCACATGGCAACCATAACTCAGGAGCTGCACAAGGTATAAGGTGGAACTAACACTTGCGGGGTACCTGCAGCCTGACATTTTCAGCAGAAGCCAAGCACATATCAGGTGGAGGCAACAGGAGGCCAGGACTCATTAATTTACTCAGGGAAGTCTTACCTTTCTGAATTTCAATGACTTCAACTGTGAAATGTCCTGCCTCCCTTATCGAAAATAAGACCCCCTTCCCTTCCTTCCCCAACACTCACCCCATACACACTTCTTGGCCCTCTGCCCTCCCTCCTCTGTTGCAAAATCTGATCAACTAATCAAGACTAATGTGCACTGAAAAACTCGTTGGCATCAAGTCGATGCCAACTCCTACGGACGCTACAGAACACAGAGCTGCCCCTGTGGGCAAGAACTCTTCATGGGAGTTCAAAAAAACTCCATCATTGAGCTGTAAGAGCCCACAGTAAAATGCTTTTTAAAAACACTTTAAGGAATCCAACCAACCAACAAGTCCCTCATTCTGCCGAGTAGCCACTGGAGATGTCGAATGCTGACTGGTGGGTCACAGTCCAACAGGCACCACTGTGCCCCAGGGCTTGAGTGGGTTCATACGCCTGCATTTTTGTTGTTTTTAAAAAAAATGCATTTTCATAGAGATTTTAGGAGATTCTAAGCCTTAATGTGAAAGAGCAATTTCAAATGAAACAACGGAGGTCAGACTTTTAGCGAGAGTATAGAGGAGATGGGGAATTATTTGGGGAGCAGAGTTCTTTTGGGCCCGCCTTCAATCCGACTCAGCATGACTCAGGGAGCAATTGCTACAGGCCTGGTGAATTCTTGGGATTAGCAGCCCAAGGACTAACCTACTCTGCAACCAGGGATCGGCCCACCCCACCCCCCCACCACCTGAGAATTATTGATTGGATTCTGGACTCAGCAAAATCAAACTGTCCTGAGCACCTACTATGGACTCTGGGAACAGGAGGCTGCACCTTGTCACCCTACCTTTACTAAAGACACGTGCTTTCTAATGGACTGTTGATGTCCTGGGGTTCACAGTCCATTATTTGTCTGTTGTAATGTCAAGAAACAATACCCCAAGGCAAAGGTATCTCTTTCCACCATCAGTAAACTCTCACTGCTGTCTTCAAATGGATGGGCACTACGTGTACAAACCTGAGTAATAGCATAGGCATCAGGAAACATCAGAAGATACACTGCTGTGGTGAGAATGGCGATACCAGGAAGGTGGAGGGCAGGTGGGGGAGAAAGGAGGAACCAATCACCAGGATCTACATATAACCCCCTCCCTGGGGGACAGACAACAGAAAAGTGGGTAAAAGGAGACGTCGGACAGTGTAAGACATGACAAAATCATAATAATTTATACATTATCAAGGGTTTGTGAGGGAGGGGGAAGCGGGAAGGGAGGGGGAAAATGAGGAGCTGATACCAGGGCTCAAGTAGAAAGCAAATGTTTTGAGAATGATGAGGGGAATAAATATACAAATGTGCTTGACACATGGATGGATGTATGGATTGTGATAAGACTTGTACAAGCCCCCAATAAGATGATTTTTGAAAAGAAGACACACTGATTAAAAATGTACTCACTAGCTTCCACATTCCCATCCTTTGTGCCCTGTCAACATTCTCCTTGCCTTTCCCTCCTCTCCCGATATTGGCACTGAGTTCTGCTGGGAGGAGCGGGTGGTAGTGAGCCTTGGAAACCATCGAAACTGCCTCATTCTTCCTCTGTTGAAATCCCATCACATCTTCCTGAGGCATTGGATTCAGGGATGGGCTTTAGCACATTCTTGGCCAGTTCAGGTCATACTTCAACAGGAATGCACCTGATTAGGTTTGAAATCCGTATCATTGGCATTTATTAATCTTATCAGCAGGACAGTTAGGGCCCAGTTTTTCTTTTTTTTTTTTTTTAGGGCCCAGTTTTTCTAAAACCTCCAATGAGAGAAAGGTTTTGGGGAAAATACAATCCCTTTCTCTTCTTTAGATGCTAAGATTTTGCTTATGGGAGAAATAATTTTTTTTCTCTTTTGAAACTATGAACTTGCTGTCTATCAAGACCTTTTGACGGATCCACCTAAAGTACAATCTTCACATAAACCAGTGGCCATGGAGTCTACTCCGGCTCAGGATGAGCGGCATCCATCGGAAGGAGGCGAGCCCCCAGTGAATGTCTCCATTAGACCAGCTGGGTGGCAGAACTGTAGGAGTAACAGAAGTAATAGCTCTGCCATCTCTCAGACCCTCCTTTGAACTTGGCACGTGTTAGCAATCCTCCTCCCTGGAGATAATCTTCAGAAAAACTTCTCCAGCATTCCTCACACCTGCAGGGCAACTCGGGACTCCACAGACAAAGTGGAAGAAGAAAATTGTTGGTCATAAAGTTTAATCATTAATTCAAAGCCAATTGGCGTGTAACCTTGAAAGGTGTTCATGGAGGATAGCCTGGCCCACTGTAAGCACTTACGAAAGAGAGCCAGATCCTGATCAAGCCAATGGGAGGCCCCCACGCTTGCGTTTTCTAACAAATATGGTTTCTCCTGCACATCGAGGATAATGCCCATCCTTCCTGCATCAGGGGAAAAGATTCTCTCCACGGCCGGCCTGGCATTCCAGGTGAGCCCTGAGCTTGGGAAAATAACAAAGCAGGTGGACTTTGACTCATGGTGACCCCGTGTGGGTCAGAGTAGAAGTGTGCCCTCTTGGATTTTCCATGGCTTCATTGTTGAAAGCGAAACACCAACCCTTCCTTCTGAATCCCCTTTGTGTGGAGGTGACTCTCTAACCTTGTGATTCGTAGCTGTTATGAATTATGCCCTCCCTCTCCCAAAGGATGTGATGTAAATCCCAATCCCCACACCTGCGGTTATAATCCCATTTGGGAATAGGCTGTCTTTATGTTAATGGGATAGGATTTGCGTAAAGTGTATTTTGAGTCAATTTCTCTCTCTCTCTCTTTTTTTTTAATTGTGACTGGACAATCAATAAGGAAGAGCAGAAGATAACTGGTGCATCTGAAACATGGTGTTGGCAAAGAATATTGAAAGTACCATGGTCTGCCAAAAAACAAAACAAAAACAACTTTGTCTTGGAAGTACAGCCAGAATGCTCCTGAGAAGTGAGGCTGGAGAGAGTTTGTTACCAGGAGAGACCAGTGTCTGGAAGAAGGGCATCGTGATGGTGAAGTAGGGGCCGTGAAACAGAGGAAGATTCCCAGGGAGATGGCCTGACAGAGTGGGGCAGCAATGGGCTCAAGTACAACAGGTGTGAGGATGCGTCTCTTGTCGCAGCGCTGCCACGAGTCAGAACCGACTGGACAGCACCCAGCAGTCATGCCTAGGACATCGATCTGTTTGTGGTCCATTTCATTTTTGACAACTTCTGATTTTCCTAGATTCACACTTTGTGCCCTTTTCATTCTGGTCATTAATGAGTTTTCATAGGTATTTCTTCTCCTTTTGAGTTATTCCTCATCTGCAAATGATGGTCCTGAAAACATCGCTTTACTCACATCCCTAAGCTCAACTCTACTTTGAGAAGGCGGCTCTTCCCCAGTCATGGCTCAGATGCTTTCCAACTTGACAGGATCATCTTTTGCCATGATCTCAGACAACGTTGCATTGCTAGTCACTGGCCAATTTTTAAAGAAAATCAGATCATCAGATGCTTCTTCCTAGTCTGTCTGAGTCCAGACATTTCACTGAAACCTGTCCGCCATGGGTGACCCTGCTACTATTTGAAATACAGGTAGCATCGCTCCCAGGAGCTCAGCAAAACTAAGGCAAACTGACAAATGAGTGGTAGTATTGATGATTCTAAAGATAACTGGAAAAAATGTTGAAGTTGTCAAGGATTCACCTTACTTGGAAACCAAAAACACTTTACAAACGTAATGCAATTCTTATCCAAATTGCAGCACCGTTCTTCAAAGGAATGGAGAAACTAACCACCAACTTCGTATGGAAAGGAAAGAAACCCAGAGCAAAAAAAAACACTATTAAAAAGCACAGCCGGAAGGGCTTCACTCCCAGATTTTAAACCTATTATATAACCATGGTAATCAAACAGAGCTTGGTCCTGGTACAGTGATAGGCATGAAGACCAATGGATTAGAATTGAGAACCCAGAAATACAACCAGGTCCCTACCAACACTGGAGTTTTGATAAAGGACCAAGACACACTAAGTGGGGGAGAGATAGCCTTTTCAATAAGTGGTGCTGGAAAAATTGGATCTCAACCTGCCAAAGAAGGAAACAGGACGCAGACCTCACACCATGTACCAAAATGAACTCAAGATGGATCAAAGACCTAAATATAAACCCTAGAGCCATAGTGACCATCAATGAAAACATGGAGACAAACTTAAGGGACCTAAACAAGGCACAAATACACTATCAAATGTAACGAAAAATGTCCACACTATAGAAGATGAAATAGAGGACTGGGACCTCCTTAAAAATATGATTCAAGAGAGTTAAAAGAGAACCCACAGATTTGAGAATAATATATTTAGCAATGATACAACAGATAAAAGGCTAATTGAAAAAAAATATATAGAAAGCTGCAATACCTTAATAAGAAAAATACAAATGGTCCAATAAAAAAAATGATCGCGGGACATGAATTATTTACTAAAGTAGATATCCAAGTGGCCCAGAGTCACATGAAGAAAGGTTTATATTCATTATCAATAAGAGAAATCAAATTAAAAGAACAATGAGATACCACCTCACATTGAAACTTTTAGCACAATTGAATAAAAACAAAAAATAATAAATGCTGAGAGGATGTGGAGAGATCGAGTGCTCATGCATTACTGGTGGGACTGCAGAATTGTTCCACATTATGGGAATCAGCACGGAGCTTCCTTTTTCCATAATAGCAAAAAGATGGAAACAACCCAAAACCCTGATTATAGATGAATAGGTCAGCACAAGGACGACTCTATCAAAGAGAACATTATGCTTAGCAAAGTTCATCAATCTTATAAAGTTAAATATTTAATGACACCATTATTACAAGGAAAAAATCAATGGAAAGAAACATGGCATTTCACAGCAAAGGATAAGACTTTGAAGACTACCTACAAGGGGCCAGGGTGGGGGGAAGGCAGAAGGAGAGACTAGAAAATTAGTGAGGAACAGAAGGAAGGAGAAAACCCACCACATTGATGGGAGGTTTGACGCAATCCTCTTACACATTTGATTTGAAGAGATGGGCTGTGCTACACAGATATGCTTTTCTTTAAAGAACAAAATAAATACGCAAATATAGTTAAAATGAAAAAACACAACTGTGTTAAATATAGAAAGAACGGCTGTTTTGTCATAAGATTTGGCTTCACACGCTGACGAATGGTGTAAAGAGGAATTGCGTGTATGAGAGAGAGAATAGGTATACCCCCGCTAGTTAGGAAAGAGACAAAAAGACGTTTCCATTCTTCACTCCACGTCTGCACAGAAATCACACATGTCATGCCTCGGAGATCTCCTAGTGGTTGAACTTCACCGTATTAACTTGAATTCCGGTCCTCATAGAGCTCCCTCATAGGTTATTGTTTTCATCACTATGCCCATGCACACATGTCACGTCTACACTCAAAATGCCCTAGCTTTAGAGGCTGTGGCAAAGAGAACTAGGAAGTTAGTAGGCCACTTGTCAGTACTCCCAGGATTTCCTGCGAGAAAACCAATCAGCCCACCTCTTACATGATTCTCACTTTGGCCCAGAGCTCCGTGAGATTACACCATGGTGAGGAGGTCAAGAGAGCCCGGTCTAAATGGCCTTGGACAAGCCCTGCTACAGGGCAAGGCTCTTGGGTTGTTAATAAGCCTTCCTCCTGCCCTGAAGCTGTGCTCTTCTCTGAGGATGTGCTCCTCGTGCCAATTGAACAAATATGGCGACAGCATACAACTCTGCCGCACACCTTTGCTGATGGTGCACCATGCAGTGTGCCCGTGGTCTGTTTGCACAACTGCCTCTTGATCCAGATACAAGTTCTGCATAACCACAACGAAGTGTTCTGCAATTCCCGTTCTTCTCAAGGTTATCCGTAGTTTTTTAGGATCCACAGTTGGATGCCTTTGCATAGTCAATAAAAAACACAAGGAAGTACCCATATACTCGAGTATAAGCCGACCCAACTATCAGCCGAGGCACCTGATTTTGCCACAAAAACTGCATTAAAAAATGTGCTGAAAAACTCGGCTTATACATGAGTATATACGGTATCTCTCTGCTAATCGGTTTGCACTATTTTCCCTTTGACAGGCTTCCATTTCCCACAGATTTTTACTGTGTAAATTCTAACTTAAGAGTCTTGGATGTGAGGGCGATCTGACTGCGACATCTGTCACCCCACTGATCGCCAGGGTTGATTCGGCTCATCTGGCTGGCTAGGGGGGTGTCCCCTCACCCCGCTCCACGTTTGTCCCTCCCCAAGCTGTGCACTTGGTTGAAGAGGATGATCTTCCGTGATAGGAGGAGGACCGTCCTTCGGTCGAGTGTAAGTAGCTGCGCTCCTCGGCTAGAACCTGCACACCAGCTCTAAGGTCCATTTCTAGGAGAATGTAAGTAGTCAAACTTCCAAGACCCCAGACACCTTCAAATCAGGCACTACAGGCGGCAATCTGCCTTTCTTTCTTTTTCTACATAAATAAATAAATCTTAAGACCTCGGTAAGGGAGATTATATTATTTCCACTTTAAAACGGGGAGAAATCTAGAGGTTAAGTTCAAAGACTGTGCAAATGGTATGCAAATGCTGAGTCAGTATGCAAAACCAGCACCAGGAATATGGTACTGCCCCTGTCCACCAGCCTGCCTCTGGGGTGAGGCAAATGAAGAGTTACCTGGCTCCAGGTCCCTCTGCTGGAAGGGGCAGAGCAGGGACTAGAATGCAGGCTTGCTGACGTGAAAACACATGCCGCCTACTGCATCTCAGGGCCGACTTGCTCCTGGGATTGCTACACTGTAGAAACACATTTAGACCCTGTCCTTTATTAGTCCCCGGTTCTTTCTCCTCCTTTCTAGTTCTCCCTTCCTTCTTTTCTTTACCTCCTTGCTTTCTTCGTTCCTTTCGTTGTCTTCCTTCCTTCCCCTTTGCCTTGCTGAGGCTTCCAGTCTGCCCCCACCACTCCGAACCAGTAAAGAAGATTCAAGAGGCTGCTAAACGCAGACAGTCATTAATTTGAAGCATAACTTATAAAGCATAAGGGTAATTGCCACTCAGTTTGGAAGCCAGTTAATAAGAGAAAAATTAAATACTTATCTCAAGAAATGTCTATATGATTAATTAGCCTAATTGTTGTGACAAAGGGGCATTTTCGATTTTTATTATGATTAACCTCTTGACCAATTAGATTGTATCTTGTACTGCTCACTGGCTTAATTGCTTAATAATTTGACCACAGGCTTGGTGTTGACTTGGGTGCTCCGGTTTGCCAAACTATACCGCTCTAACCTTAGGTCAGCTCCTAGGAAGTCAACAAGCACAAGAAGTGTCTGCAGTTGCCAACTAGCTTCCAATGAGGTCTGGTGGGTCTAGGGGCAGTGGGGATTTCTAAGAGACCCCAAAAGTCTTACCAGGAAAGGGCTTTACAGAAGCCATATGTGCCTGAAAGACTTCAGAAAACTCATTCATGTTTATGGATCTTTCAGTATTTATTCTATGTGTCTTTCTCCTATTCAAGTGTTAGCACGCTCTGGGACTCTGACCTTGATCCTCTTCTCAAATGACCTACTCACCTTTCCAATGCCTTCAAGTCCAGTCTCATACCAATCACTTCCAGATCCCTGTCTCCAGGGAAAAGCTCTCAACTGATGTTTCTAAGCATCTCTCCAAAATCTTCACGTGGCAATCTCTCAGATCTTAAGTTCGACGGAACTCAATTCTTTAGTCCAGTTGCACCCTTACTTCATGCTTGAGTTCTCCCTCTCCTACATCCCACATTCAGCTCAGACCAAAAGGATGTCTTTTCAGTCTCTTTACTTCTTGGTCCCTACTGCTATTGCCTTAGTGCATTCTATGTGCGTCAGTGCAGAAGGAGACCAGGTCTCTGAGAAAGAGTATGACAAGGAGACTTCAAAAAGTTCATGGGAAATTCCATGACCTTTTAATTCTGTCTTTTCACTAAGTTTTAAGGCCCCTTGTATTTATCTCCTTCTTTTTCCCCGATCATGATCTGTAGACTCCGTAAGGGCAAGAACTTCATCCCACCATTACTATTGCTAGGGCACTTCCCTTTCTATAAATTGAGCCTCCCTGTGTTTTCTGGGAGGAAGATGAGGCGATCTCCTCTGGAAAGGTTTAGTCTCAGAGACTCTATGTCGAGCCATTATGAGTTGGAATCGACCTGATAGCAGGAGGGCTGTATTCCCATTAGTACCGCGTCTACAGAATAAAGGTGAAATACATTTCAGGCATACAAGGCCTTTCAAAATCTACCCACAATTTAATCCTCTCTCCTTATTCCCTTCCATTCCTCTTAAACTCTCTGAAATTGCGGAGCTCCAGGGCTAGTTTCCCGAACATGCCATGCTCCCATGGAGCATGCCTTTGCATGCCTTTGCACCAGGAGCAGCTTTTGCCAGAATCAACCTCCCCCTGCATTGCAGGGTGGAAAACAGCTAGCATTCACCATCACACTTAGCTTGTAAACACCAGCTCGATGCCTCCGCCTCTAGAACAGTGGATCTCAACCTGTGGGGGTCGAAGGACCCTTTCACAGGGGTCGCCTACGACCTTTGGAAAACACATAAATATTTCACAATATATAATTACATATTGTTTTGTGATTAATCACTATGCTTTAATTATGTTTAATTATGTTCAATTTGTAACAATGAAAATACATCCTGCATACAGGGCACTAACTCACCCAAGGGGAGGATATTGTTTATATCTCCACAGGGAAAGAGGGACCAGACTTCAACCTGGTGCTCTAAGACATGAAGGCAACATACCGACATGAAGCAGGGAACCAGTAGAGAGGTCTGAGGGCCCAGCCCCAATCCCAACTATGTGGACAGCACCCCCTCCCCACAGAAGAATTCACTTCAAAGGACACTTCAAAGGACAGCACTGAAGCCATAGCTCAGGGAGAGGGACATGTCTGATCAGAGCACATGGGAGCAAATGATGGGGGAGGGAGAGAGAGTGGAGCACATCCTGGTCCACCAAGCCCTGAGGACGATATTTCTGCTCAGAGCAGCCAATGCACAGAGAGGACCATAGGGCCGGCCCCACTGTGAGATACTATGTCCCTCACTGACCCATAGTGCTTCGGGGGACAACACTGGAGACACAGTGTGGGAATTGTGCCTGATCTGTCCCCAGCACAGAGGCGAAACACTGAAAGCATACAACAGAACAGCAAGGGGAACAGAGCAATGAAGTCCCCAGGGAATACCAAAAACAGACTCTGGGCCCAGGGCATGGCACCCCATCAGACTCAACTGGAAAACACTCCTAAATGTCAACAAACAGACTTTGAACTATTTACAGGCTTTTTGTTTTGCCATTGTTTTGTTGTTGTTTCATTTTGTTTTCTTTTGTTGCTTTGTTTTGCTCTGTCTTGCTTTTTGTACATATTATTATCTCTTCAGGTCTATCTTGATAAGATAAGCGGGATAAACAACAGTTCCAGGAGACATGGGAGAGGGGGAGGTGGGGTAAAAGAAATGGTGTTAACAAACCAGGGACAAGGGAACAAGTGATCCAAAATCGATGGTGAGGAGGGTGTAGGAGGCCTGGCAGAGCTTGATCAAGGGCAATGTAACCAAGAGGAATTACTGAAACCCAAATGAGGGCTGAACATGATAGTGGGACAAGAGGAAAGTAA
>NW_022103920.1:37987723-38001938 GCF_000313985.2 Echinops telfairi
GGGAAATGAGGAGCTGATACCAAGGGCTCAAGTAGAAAGAAAATGTTTTGAAAATGATGATGGCTGCAAATGTGCTTGACACAATGGATGGGTATATGGATTGTGATAAGTGTTGTATGAGGCCCCAATAAAATGATTTAATAATAATAATAATAAAAGAATGAATGGTACTGAAGGAAGACGTCTAAGCTACACTGAAAGCATTAACCAGAACAATGATCCAGGAATTGATAAAATACCAATGGAAACGTTTCCACAAGCTGATGAAGCACTGATGAAAAACCCACTCATCGATGCCAAGAAATTTAGAAGAGAGCCACCTGGCCAGTTGACTGGATGAGATCCATATGTGGACTCATTCAAATGAAAAGGTGGCCCAACAAAATGCTCCAATTATAGAGTAGTATCTTTGCTATCACATGCAAGTAAAAATTTGCTGAAAAGAAGCCAACAACAGTTACAGCAGTCCATTGACAGGGAGCTGTCAGAAATTCGTGACAAAATTGGAAGAGGACCTGGAAGAAGGGCTATCATTACTGACATCAGATGGAGTCTAGCTAAAGGCAGTGAATACCAGAAAGACGTTTACTTGTGTTTTATTGACTACACCAAGGCATTCAACTGTGTGGACCATAACAAACTATGGATAGTTTTGAGAAGAGTGAGAATTCCAGGACAGTTAAGGTGTTCATGCACCCTGTCCATGGAATAAGAGGCTGTGGAATGAACAAAACAAGGGCATGTCTCATGTTTTCAAGTCAGCAAAGGTGTGTGCCAGGGTTGTATCCTCTAATCATACCAAATCTGTATGTTGAGCAAATAATCAGAGAACCTGGCCTGTATAAAGAAGAATGTGGCATCAGGGTTGGCGAAAGGCTTAAAAACAACTTGCAATATGCAGATGACTAACTTTGCTTGCCAAGGGTGAGGAGGACTTGAAGCACTTGCTGTTCAAGATCAAGGCCTGTAGTCGTCTGTGTGGATCACAGCTCAGCAGAAATCCTCACAACTGAACCAACAGGTAACATCATGGTAAGGGGAGAAGCGATCGAAGCTGTCAAGGGTTTCATCTTGCTTGCATCCACCATCCATGCTCATGAAAGAACCCGTCAGGAGGTCACAGGATGCATTGCAGTGGGCAAATCTGCTGGGCAAGACCTCGTTAAAGGGTTGAAGAGTGAAGACGTTCCTTTGAGGCCCGAGGTGTGCCTGACCCAGACCGTGATATTTTCAGTTCCTCGTATGCATGGGATAATTGGACATTGAAAAAGGAAGACTGGAGAAGAATCGATGTATGAGTCATGGGGCTGGCAAAGGATTTGGAAAGCACCATGGACTGCCATGGAACAAACAAGTCTGTCTTGGAATAACAGCCAGAATGCTTCTTAGAATTGAGGATGGCGAGACTTACATACTTCGGGCATGTTATCAGGAGGGATCGATCCCTGGAAAAGGACATGGTAGTTGGTAAAGCGGTGGAGCAGTGAAAAAGAGGAAGGCCTTCAACGAGATAGCTGACACAGTGGTGTAACCACGGCCTCAACAGGAATGCTCGCGAGCACCAGTCAGTGTTTCATGCTGATGTACTTGGGGTCACTTGCGGAAGCCAACAAGTGTTCCATGGTGTGTATGTACCAGCATCTGCCTCTCCACTCTCCCACTGACAGGTGTGTAAGTCGTTTCCCTCTTCTTGCTACTGTGAACAGTGCTGGATAGAGATGGGTATCCATCTATCTCGTGGTGCTGGGATCCTTATTTCTTTAGGAGATTCACCAAAGAGAGGAACCGCTGGGTCATACAGTCTTTCCATTCCCAACTTTTGAGCAAATGCTCAATGACTGCTTTCCACAATGATGGCCATTTTACACTCCCACGCAAAGTGGATGAGGGTTCCACTCTCCCTCCACTCTTGCCAGTATCTATTGTTTTCTGGATTTTTAAATCTTGCTATTAATGTGGTGATGTATTACCTCAGTGTTGTTTTGATTGGCATCTCTCTAATGGTGAATGATTTAGAACATTTCGTTATCTGTGTGTTGGATGCCAGAATGTCTTCTTTGGTGAAGTGTCTGTTCATGCCCTCTGTCCATTTGAAAATTGGATTGCTTGTTACTTTTTGTTGACATGTTGAACTTTTTTACATGTTTGAGAGATTTGCCCCAGTCTGATATGCCATGGTCAAAGTTTTTCCCAGTGTCTAATTTTTAGGCAGTCCCAGTTATCTAGCTTGTCTTTAGCTGTTTGTGTGATTTTAATCATGTTTGATACATATTTATGCCATTATGGATCTTAAGCTTTTATCAATTTTTTCATTTATGATCTTTAAACTTATATGGTTAACATTTAGGTCTTTGATATATTTTGAGCTTTTTTTTTGTTTTTTTATATGATGTGAGATATGGGTCATGTTTCATTCTTCTGAAAATAGATTTCCAGTTTCATAAGCTTCATTTATTAAAGAGATTGTGAGGTGTAGTCAATTACTTAATATGACCCTTCTAGCTATACTCCTATTTGCCATAACACCCCCCACCCCACCCCCCGCCTTTTTTGTTTTGTTTTATGAGTATGTTAGATTCTAGCCTTTGTCCTTTCTGGTTGTGATCCCATTTTGGAGAGAGTTCTCAGTTACATTGAGTAGATATAAATATTCTAATATAGCCCTACTGTAGTAGGGGATTGGGTGGGCCAATGGAAATTTCTGCTGGTACCCCAATGTTAAGGAGGCCTATAATTTTGTTCTATTTTCCCTCACCGGGTGGTATTTAGAACCACTCCGGTTCCCTGGATTCTGCAATTCGCTGCAACTTCTCACAAAAAGTTCAGGAAATGCCTCACGCAGTGGCGGAGGCTGTTCAGTCCCAGATCCGAAGGGCGGGCAGAAGGCAGAGGTGAGCCAGTGCAGAGTCCAGAGCCAGGAGCCCAAAGTGTTCTGACTTCTCCCAGAGCCCAGGCAGGAAACAGAGGTCACAGAGGGCAGGGTTTGATGGAGATGTAGTTTGTGTCCTTCAGCTGACCATTCTCCCAGGGAACACAAAGGATGGTGGCTTGAGTCACACCCACCAGTAGAAGCCAAAATGCATCCCATCCTAATCCTGTAACAGAGAACCCCCTCCAAAACAGCATCCTAAAAAATAAATAATAAATAAGCAAGTGCAGAGGATAGACTACAGTATGTCACCAAGTGGTTATGGCAAACAGGAATAGGGCTAGAAGGACCACATTAACCAACGATATCTCAGGCCACTTCCTGGCTGCTCTAGCCATGAATTCATTCCTGGGAACACTGAAGCAGAGACTAAGCTAGTTGATGAAGGTAAGGATTGATGACCGGGCCAAGGCGGGGAAGAAGGGCGAGCTGGGGCCACTGTACCGTCTTCCCTGCATCACTTGAAATTGCTTTTTTTCCCCCTGCTGGATGCTATGGATCCAGGACCAGGGATGCAGCTTCTAGTTCCAGAAGCAGGGGTGATCCCTCAGCAAGAGACGGTAACTGTACCCCCAAACCTGGATGCTAGAATTTACAAGAGAAGGATGGGATCAGGCAAACCTGGGGTTGGTTGTAAATAGTACAATGTTGTCTAGTGGTAGAAATAGTCCACTAGTCTTGTACATCTGTACCTCCAGCCAACATGAATGGGAATGGATAGAGGGAGAAGAACTTGCTAGATTGCTCTGTGACCAGCCATCCGGATGAGCACAGCCAGCTGAACCTATTCTCCGTTTCCAAAATGGAAAGTTTGGGAGAAAATAATGGACAAATGGAAGGAAGGAGAATAACAGCTATAGGCAAAGGAATGAATAAATGGGTTATACTGTGGGGGGAAATCTAATATACTTATCCCTTTAGAGAGAGTCAGAGCAGGGGAATAATTTTCTCTCAGTTCTAGTATGAATGAATTCATAGCTAGAGCAGCCAGGAAGTGGCCTGAGATATCGTTGGTTAATGTGGTCCTTCTAGCCCTATTCCTGTTTGCCATAACCACTTGGTGACATACTGTAGTCTATCCTCTGCACTTGCTTATTCATTATTTATTTTTTAGGATGCTGTTTTGGAGGGGGTTCTCCGTTACAGGATTAGGATGGGATGCATTTTAGACTCTACTGGTGGGTGTGACTCAAGCCACCATCCTTTGTGCTCCCTGGGAGAATGGTCAGCTGAAGGACACAAACTACATCTCCATCAAACCCTGCCCTCTGTGACCTCTGTTTCCTGCCTGGGCTCTGGGAGAAGTCAGAACACTTTGGGCTCCTGGCTCTGGACTCTGCACTGGCTCACCTCTGCCTTCTGCCCGCCCTTCGGATCTGGGACTGAACAGCCTCCGCCACTGCGTGAGGCATTTCCTGAACTTTTTGTGAGAAGTTGCAGCGAATTGCAGAATCCAGGGAACCGGAGTGGTTCTCAAGCTTCCTGATGCCGTGACCCTGTCATACATTCCTCATGTGGTGGTGACCCCCAACCATAACATTATTTTTTCGTTGCTACTTCATCGCTGTCATTTTGCTACTGTGATGAATTGGGCAACCCCTGTGAAAGGGTTGTTCGACTCCCTCACAGGTTGAGAACCACTGCTCAAGAGAGTGGGGCAGGGTGTGGCTTGAAAATGGAGACAGATACCTTAAATCTCCAATTCTTTGGTACTTGTCTGGTATTGATTCTTCTAAAAGAAGTGATTGCCACGACTGTCTCTATGTCATTTCATGCATTTCAGCCCTTTGTAGAAGATCAAACATCCATGAGTGGATGGATTTACTTCTGGGTTCTCCATTCTCTTCCCTTGCGCTATGCCCCTGACAATGTACTGTACCAGGCTGTTTTAACTACTGTGGCTCTGTAGTCGGTTTTGAGATCAGGAAGTGAGAAATCTCTTACTTTATTTTTCTTGTTTAGCTGTGCTTCATATAGCTGGTATCTCTTTTCTTTCCATATAAAGTTGCTGGTTAGTTTTTCCATTTCTTTAATGAATGAGACAAACAGGTACTCAAATATTGGATGGATGGTTGGAGGATAAATTAATTAATCATCTAACAGATATGGCCTATTAATTCATTCAACAAACCTTTACTGATGATGATTATGTAGTAGATTCTGCACTGAGCACTGAAGATACAGTAACAACATAAAACAAAACTGTCTCTGTCTTCTTGGGTCTTACATTTTAGGAGAGGAATCCAGCATTTTAAAGAGAGGCACACACAAATAAATACATAGGGATCAGCCAGATGTGAACACACTGGTGGTTCCCAGATAGAATTCCTGACTTTCCTGTGGGACATCTGGGTATAAGCCCGGCCATTCAGCTCTTACATAGCTCTTACCATCCATCACCAGTGCAGGATTTTGTGTTGCTAGGATGCTAAGCAGGTTTCCGTGGAGATTTTAAACTAAAAGAGACTATAAAAGGCAATCTCCTTGCTAAAATCAGTCATGAAAACCCTACGTCTCACAGCAGTCAGATCCACGGCTAGTCGCGGGATGGCACGGAAGCAGACAGTGTTTCATCCCACATGGAGGTGTGGCCTGATTCCATGCATGCAACAGTAATGACAATAAGCAAGATGTGGGCCCACCTGGAAATATGATTTCCATTGATCCCTCAACTAATTTTTTCTGGTTCAATAAGAACCAAACTCAAAACTCACTGCCATGGAGTCACCTTGGATTCCCCGCAACCCTGTAGGGCATGTTGGAACTGCTTCGGTGGGTTTCTGAGTTGGTAACTCTCTAAGGGAGTAGAAACCCTCACAGATATGGCTAATCAAGACTTCAGCTACTTATTATTTATAATACGCCAACAAACATTTCTCGAGAACCTACTACACACCCAACCACCAGCCTAGAATCTCAGAGCATTTTAATATTTATCACTGGCAACCCAGGAAGTTTGCAACACTGGGAAACACAGCCATAAATTTCTCAGATTCCTGATGCATTTAATTTTGTATTATTAGTTGGTCAATGCATTCATAAACTTTCATTGTTCCCCTTTTCTTTTGTGACTCCCATATTCAGTCACACAGTTTGAGAGGCTTTGTGCTAGCTAATCTATAGGCACTATCTCATTTTACTCTCAAATATCCTTTGTGGTAGAGACAGCCGACAAATTCATTTCAGAGGTGAGATGTGGAATGAGAGGGCAAGGAGAACAGAGAAGACAAGATCCTCGGCCCAGGTCACAGAATAAAATCTGGCTCGGAAACCAGGCAATGTAATTCTAGAAGTCTTCCTACTCAAACCACTAGATTATATGGTCTACTCCTTACTTTGAAGAAATTTATATTTTACTTGACACCTTGGGAATAAAATGGAATGCGTACCAACAAGTGAATAAACCAAAGTATCTTCATCTGTCTTAAAAATTCATTAAGATCTTCCATTTAAAACATTTCATGAACATTTAAAAAGATATTAAGATAAAACCCAAAATATTAAACAAAAATACTTGAGCCCATATTAATACACATAATCAATGGAGAAGAGCTACTCTTCCTTACAGAAGAATTCCTATTAATGCTTAGAGTAGAAAGAAGGGAAGCAGAAAATCACCATTAGAACCTCAGAGTAGTGATTGTTGTAGACAAGGTGCCTCACTAAATAAATGCTAAAGTTAGAAGGCAAACGTTTGAGAAGCAAGATGTTTGTATATATTCAAAGCATTTCCTCACCATCACCACCTAATATATTCATTACAAAGGAAAAACAATCATTATGTAGTGAAAAAAGCTGGCATACAGGGTCTTAACCAAATGGCAAAGGTTGAAAACATCAGTAACAAGACCTATCCATATACATCAAGTACCCCTGACGTGATGCCCTCAGAAGGGGCATCGCCTCTGGGAATGATTGTGCCATGGAGCAAGATGGCCTTTTTCGGTTCCAGCTTCCCCTTGATGATATCACGTTATTTTTAGTCTTCATCGTCTTCTTAAATTCCTCTTCTCTGTGACAACGATGCATAATCTCAATGTAATCAAGCTAAAACCTCAAACAAAACCCGAGGGATGTTCTGTATAATAATCCCCTAGCACATCTCAAGGGTCCCGAGGTCATGAAAGAAGAAGAGACAGTAACTGTCACAGATCAAATGAGACTGAAGAGACACGAGGGCTACACATGTGTCATTCGGATGAGCTCCACCTGAACTTTCAAAAGAGAGAAAAGATCAGGGAAATCCCAAGTTAGGGGCATATTCCTGAGCCATATTCCTCCAACCTGTCCAGGCTATCACAGGGAAACCCTGAGGCTGTCACCGCCAAGAAGACACTAAGAGCAGGATCCCTAAATGGAGTGGGGCATCTTGGATAAGACCCTAGGATAGAAAAAGGGACATCGGGTGAGGTAGTAGAAGAAGAAGAACTTTTAAGAAAATCTGATCTTTATAACCCACTGCCAGTGAGTAAATTTGACTATCGCAACCCTCTAGGACAGAAGAGAGCCGTCCCGTATGGTTTCCAATGTTGTAAATACCTACAGAACCAGACTGCTCTCTCTTTGTACAGCGGAGCAGCTGATGGGTTTGGAATGCTGGCCTTCCGGTTAACAGGTAAGTGCTTAATCACTGCACACCTTGGGTCCCTTGTATAAACTTTGTTATTGTTGCTGCTGTTGTTAGGGGCCATTAAGTCTGTTCTGACCCATAGCGACCTCCTGCCCAACAGAATGAAACATTCCCCTGTCCTGTGCCAGCCTCACAATTGTTCCTGTGCTTAAGCCCAGTGTCGCAGTCACCGTGTCAGTCCTCTTTTCATGGTCCCTCTAATTTACCACGCATGATGTCCCTCTTTAGTTAGTAATGCTATATTATTTATTAATGGAAACAAATGCACCATATGCATATAAGATGCTAGTGATTGGGACAATTAGTGCCAAGTATATGGACACTCTATCTTCTCAATCTCTCTGTGAACCTAAAACTGAAAATACAAGTTCTGTGTTCATCTAGATACAGTATAATATCGTCTACCCTTTCCAAAGAACCAAAACAGTGGGTTTTTACACCTTCCATAGGGCTATAGCTATCGTGCCTTCAATAAGACATTAATATAAAAAGTAATATGTAAACAACACATTAACAATAACCTAATAAAAACCATGCCTGATAGTAATAGTTAGGCCCATTTAAACGATTATTGAATCCAAGGGAAAGAAAAATCATTTTAGAGCTTGGGATTCGAAGAATCTCTGCATTACATGTCTCTCCATGCTATCCATAGTTTAGGACCTTTCCAACTTGTGTCCTTTTCCTCCAAGCTCTAGTGGTGCAGGACTTATGTGCTGTGTTCAAAACTACCAGCCAGCTCTTCTGGAGAAAGATGCGGCTTTCTACTCCTGTCAAGAGTTAGTGTCTAGGGACCTCACAGGAGCAGTTCTACCCTGTCCTATACGGATCCCTTGCTCTAAGCCAGAATTGACTCAATGGCAGTGGGTTTTGTTTTTGGCTTGGTGTCTTTCTGCAAAGACTCACGATGCTGGCTTCTTGCCTGAATCAGAGCTTATGTGATCAAACGTGCCTAAATGACTCTATAATTTTGGACCTGGTAGAAGACAGACAAACATAGAAGATTTTCAGTTAATGGTAGAAGTGAGGTCTGATACTCTCAGGAGGGTATTGCTGTACAAAGCTCTTAAAAAATGGAAAACTACTCTCAAAGCCAAATCTTTGTACCCATTTCAGGAGGCAGAAGAATATGTGAGATGACGGACAGATCAAGATTCAAGCAAGTTTACTGTAGTGACATGGGCACTTTAATTATACTGTATTCTCTTAGTGTTCCTCTAGAATGATAAATGATCAAAGCTATTATAAAGGTATAATTTTATGTTTAAGAACTGAGTGGGAGGGACAAAGAGAGGAACATGGGGGAGAAGGGGAGGAAGCGTATTAGCTTTCAATTACTTCATGTTTTCAGGCTGTGGAGTTTTGTTGTTGTTAACGTATATAGAAAGGTTTATATCAAGGAAATGACTCACACAGTTGTAGAGGCAGGTCTGTGGGTCAGATGTCTTGTACAGCTGCATGGGCTGGTGAATCCAAGATTGGCAGGTCAGACAACATGCTTCTGGCTGCAAAAGTGAATGAATCCAAAGTCAGCACGCTGCTGATGACTCATGGGATCGTTAGGCAACATGGCAGGGTTGGATACATTGAATGAATCAAAGATGGACAGGTAAGACAGCAGGCTGATAATGGCTCCCAGGTAATACAGCAGGGGCTGTCTCAAGCCCAAGAACCTAGGTCAATGACCCAATGTAGGATCCAGATCCAGTAAAAAGCAAGGAAAACCTATAGAGACAGCAAGTAGAATAAGGGTTTGGGGGGTGAGGACTGGGGAGAGGGGGTACAGTGGTGATGGGGGTTGGGCTAAAAGGGAGCTGATGTCAAGAAGTTCAGGAAGGAAGAAACTGTTTTGAAACTGATTGTGGTAGCAATTGTACAATATTGCTTGAGGTGATTGAACTATGGAATGATAGGATACTTGTATTAACTCCCAATAAAATGGTTTTAAAAGAAAAAAAGCAAGGAAACATTTCCACGCCCTCTACTTAAATGGGAAGCAGGCCTCACTCGCAAGGAGATCTCATCATAGGGAATTACTAAGTCTTAATTGCCAAATGATGGAGGATCCTAGCCCAGCCAAGTTGGCACAAAACTTTAACTATTATATATAACTATAGACAAAATGATATATCAACATCAAATCAATATTTTAATAGTTAATGAGATGACCAGTCTTTTAAAAATCCTTAAAATCTAGTGTACATGAGTAGGGCAGTCTAGTGATATAACTTATGGGTGAGTGCATTAGGGAACTCGGCTTCCAGGCAAACTGCCCCACCCCCGCCCGGACACATCAGGAAGGTGAGAGTCAATTATTTGTTAACACTAAAATGTAGCTGTAAAGACTGAAAACAACTCAGAGTACTGTCCCCAAGGAAAATCTCTACCTTTTTTTTTTTTTTCAAGAAATCGTCTAAAGCAGTGGTTCTCAACCGTCCTAATGCTGCGACCCTTTAATACAGTTCCTCAAGTTGTGGTGACCCCCAACCATAAAGTTATTTTCGTTGCTACTTCATCACTGTCATTTTGCTACTATAATGAATTATAATGTAAATATCTGACTTGCAGAATATATTTTCATTGTTACAAATTGAACATAATTAAAGCATAGTGATGAATCATGAAAAAAAATATGTAATTATATATTGTGAAATATTTATTTCTAATGTCAAAGAAATGAAATGTTGTGTTAAAGCATGGGTCACAGTCTTCACGCTGGGTACTCGTCTGTGGGCAGACCCGCCTGGAGACGATAGAGGAGCCGTGTCTTGTTTCCTAAGACCATCAGAAAACACGTATTTCCGACGGTCTTAGGGGACCGGCTGTGACCCAAAGGGATCACGACCCACTGGTTCAGAACCGCTGTTCTAAAGGAAAGAAGCCCTGTTGGGGCAATGGCTAATTGCTCAGTGGCTAACGCCAACCCAGTTTGGCGGGTTAAAGCCACCTAGTGGCAGTGCTGTTAGCAGGGCTAGTGTCACTCAGTGGAGTAATTTAGTGTCATCCTCTGCCGCCCCCCACCCCCCATCATAGACCTCCTCCTGTACCAGACGATGTAGATTCCTTAGTAATGTTTATCATCAGTTTTTATCAATGAATAATTTGTGATACATATCGTTGTAAATTGCTTAAATGCAATCTTTTTATATGAACCCTAGCAAAGAAAATGTTTTGTAAAATGTTCCTTACATTGAATTACAAAGTAATTCATTACAGCATTATTAGTAACCGAGAGGAAACCTTTAAATTTTTTCTCCTTTCCCTTAATTATGATTTCATTTTCAAAAAGTTATCAATAAAGGTTTATAAATACTTCAAATGTGCTACCATATCATAGTTAAAGCACCAAAAGTTTTCATAAAGTCAGTAAATACAAAAACACTGAAGGGACCAAAAACCACAGCCTGTAACTTGTGTAGCTGAAACCACGTGATATGAAACACATTAAAGCTGCGTAATATTGACAGCTCTGACCAGGGTGCGCTAAAACGTTCAAAAGTAATTTAGCCTAGATGTTTAACGTTATAGGTATAGTGACACATGTAGGCTGGGCTTACCAAAAAACAAAAAGGTTTGGGTATTATAGCTAGCCACAAGGATATTTTTATAAAATCATAAATATACTTGAAACACCAAACAAAATTTTGATAGTCACTGGTGTCACCCCCTCTGACCATGTCCCCTAGTGATGACAGTGCCAGCAGCTAGCTGTGGGGACAAAGGACCTGCTTCTGTAAAGACTGCAGGCCAGAAAACCTCCGAGTCACTTCAACTCTGTCACATGGGGCTGCTGCGAGTGGGAGGGCCAGTCCAAGGCTCCCAGCAACAACAGCCAATCTGATGGGGTCAAACATCCACTGGAGGGTCAAACATCTCTCAGCGATTCTGAAATACCATTCTATATGGCAGGTGTGTGAGGCCGGGTCACTAGAGAAACAAATCCAGAGATGCTCATATAGGTGTAAGAGAGAGCTTTAATTAAAGTGATTGTATATTAAGAAAACATCCCAGCCAAATCCAGATCAAGTCCATAAGTCCAATATGTTCGATACTTGTCCATAAATTCCTCTTCAGACTTGGCGGCACACACAACGATGCCAAATGCAGGAAGATTGCAGGCCAGTGGATGCAGTCTTGTGGATCCCCTGACGGTGGAAACATCTCCAGGGTTCTCACAGGTCTCAGCGTGGCTCCACATGGCTTGCCAACAGGACGGTAAAGCAGACGGAGAGGAAGCTCCCTGATTCTTCATGAGAAGATGCATGAGAAAGCCACACCCACACGGAGGCATCCTCAGGGGGTGACCTGATGGAAATACTAACCTCCACCCCTACACTTTTTTATCAAGTTGACATGAAATGATGTAATTACCACAGCAGGTAATCAGCAAATTATAGTCCCAGTGTTAAATGCACCCACGTTTTTTTGTTCAGTTCTCGGTTTTAAAGTCTTTTAAAAAGAACCAAAGGGTTCTATTTTATGACAAGTGAAAAGTTAGGCAAAATTTCAATTTTAGTGCCTATAGATAATTTTATTGGCTCACTCTCTTATGTATTGTCTATGGCTGCCTGTGGTGACAATCACAAGAGTTAAGTCTAAAATATTTGCTATCTGACCCTTTACCGAAAAAAAAACACTTAACCTTCCCCTGGGATAGGTAAGAACCGATACATCCTCCTGATGGCTATACAGCTTTGTATCAAAACACCTTTCTCAGAAGGACAAGACTTGTCTGTGCTGGTCACAGAATCATAATTGATTGCCCCTCTGCAGAAGCTCAGGGAGCCCATTCAGTGAATGCATCATCTAAGGGATCTGAAGAGTCCATCAGACGGGCCATCTCTGCAGCGTGTGTTCTTTCACGACCCACGAGTCACAGTGCCCTTTCTACTGGTCAGCCAAGGCAGAATCAACCTTTGGGGTCGAAGCTACTGGTTGAGCCGTTCTTCTTCCTGCTCCCCCACCTCTCTCCTCCTGCTTTCGTGAGGGCCCTCCCTCTCTCCTTCTCGCTCGCTCTCTTCCTTTCTGTCTTCATATCTAGCTTCTCCACAGCTCAAACGAATGAAGGACCTACCTTCACCTGAGAAAGATAACTTTAAACACTCTAAGATTTTGCAGACTACGAAAATTGGCAGGAACCAGCAAGAGGCTGATAAGGGAATTCGGTTTAACAAGTCGTTGAGTAATAATTTCTCACATCAGCAGGATCAGTTGAACTTAATCCTGAGCATAGACTAAAATAGTCTTGGAGAACAATAGGTGTAGAAAGACAGACTTGTTTGTCCTTCTGGCAGTGCACAGTGCTTTCACTATTCAATGGCAAGAACATCTGTCTTGGAAGAAGCACGGCAGAATGCTCTCTGCCACGACGCGGGGATGGCAAGATCTCAGCTCATGTGCTTTGGTCGTGTTGTCAGGGGAGAGCAGTGCCTGGGAAAGGACAGCATGCTGGGTAAGTAGAGGATCCACACTAACGAGGAAGCCCATCAATGGATGAACTTAGAACATTGGCCTCAACAGCGGGCCCAACATGAACGTTGTGAGGCTCGGTGGAGACTAGGGAGTGTTTCAATCTGCTATATATGGGGTCTCTGAGTGGAAACCAATTTGATGGTGCCTAATAATAAAAGCACGAGCACGGTAGAAACGCTGGCACACATGCTCACGTTCTAAATGTGAACGTGTAGGTGAGTTTGTAAATGTATGTGCGGACATATATGTTACTGATAAATAAGAGCAGCCAGGAATTCCGCGAAGGAGCTCATGCCAGGGTCAGTCAACAAACACAGCTACAAAATCACAGAAACCCTCGTGATAAACACAAATATCAAAATGTGAACGTGTTGGGTCTAGGCATATCCTTCATCCAGGCCTATCTAGACACTGCTGAAGGGAGTGTTTCCATCTCTCCAATTCTTCTCGGAAGAATTCGGTACTCTTTGATTTATACCACATCAAAAGGACACTTTTGGCATCCTAAAAGGACTCATTGTGTTTCTTTTAAATGGCCTTTGAGTCTGGGAAACAAAAAGGAATTGGAAGAAGCAAGTTCAGTGCTGTAGAGTGGATGGGGTAAGGTGTCCCATTGAAATTCACACAGGACAGCCCGTCACCTCCCCAAAGAATGAGCAAGCACATTGTCCTGGATGGAAAAACGTACTTTGTGCAACTTTCCGGGCCTTTCTTTCACGAATGCAGTTTACTAATGAGTTCAAGATTACCACTGGACTCGTCCAAATCATCGTCACAACCTCTGAGCAGAACAACCAGTCCCAGGGGGCCACTATTTGGGGTCGTACCTTCTTTATTTTGGAAGGCACTCCAGTGAAGCGAGGATGAGCGTGTGTTTGAGAGGACCTGTTTGCAGCCCCCGTGATTGCAGAGGCATGGTTAAACAGGTGTCGTTCGGAATAAGCCTGTGCACATGTAAACTGCACCCCTAGCGGCAGTACCTGTTCGTACACATCTGTATATGCCATACGTACCGCCTGCCATCAAGTCAATTCCGACGGAGCAATGCTATAGAACATGGCAGACCCTGTGAGTTTTCAAGACTGCAGCTCTTTTTTTCTTTCTTTTTTGTTTTGTAATCATTTTATTGAGAGCTCTTGCAATGCTTATTACAATCCATACATCAATTGTGTCAGGCATATTTG
>NW_022103920.1:38002423-38021764 GCF_000313985.2 Echinops telfairi
CTCTGGTCTAATCTGATTTGTAAGGTAGAATTGAGGTCATGATTGTGGTGGGAAGGAAGCACTAAAGAGCTAGAGGAATGTTGTGTGTTACATCAGTGCTATCCTGCACCCTGATTGGCTCATCTCTTCCCTATGACCCCTCTGTGAGAGGATGTCCAATTGTCTACAGATGGGTATTGGGTCTCCACTCCATGCCCCCTCCCATTCACCGTGGGTATGGTTTTATTCTGGGTCTTAGATACCGGATACCTAATCCCATCGACACCTCGTGATCACACAGGCTGGTGTGCTTCTTCCATGTGGGCTTTGTTGTTTCTGAAGACTATAATTCTTTATAGAACCAGAAAGCCTTATCTTTCTCCCATGGAGCAGGCTGGTGCTTTTGAACTGCTGACCTTGCAGTTAACAGTCCAATGAGTTGCCACAAGGCCACCAGGGCTCCTCCTATTTATAGATACATTCATAGCCTTATTTCATCCTCACAAATGTCTAGATATTTGTGTGGATTTTTTCCCTGCGATATTTGTTTTTTTCTGTGCTACAAATGAAAGAGCCAAAAGCTTAGGGATGTTGACCTACCCAGAAGCTCAACAAATAGGTAGCAGAGCCAAGCTTCCTATCTAGGTGTGTCCATTTCCAGGTGGGGTGACCTGATGAAATGTATTCCTATGCCACTCACACTCTCCCCACACATACCTCTTTTCACATCGGATGTTTCCCTTTTGTCTCTCGGTGGTACAGATGGTTAATACATTGGCTGCTAACCAAAAGGTTCCAGGCTTGGGTCCACCCAGATACACCTAGGAAGATCGACTGACTTCCAGAAAATAAGTCATTGAAAGCCATAGGGGATACAGTTCTATGCTGCATACATGGGATTTTCATGACTCAGAATTGACTCAAGAACTTTCTTTTGTATACTTTTCTTTCAGAGGTATACAACCGTTCCCCTAGGGAACCTGAAACATCTTGAGAACTTAAATATGAGCCAGGGAGTGGGTGATGATGTAAGCTTAGGATTGTTATAGCCTGGTGTGTGTGTGTGTGTGTCTGTCTGTCTGTCTGTCTGTCGGGGGTGGTAAGGATGGAGAGCAAGTTAATATTCAGCTATTGACAGACTAAACAAGATTTTCAATTTCTTCCCAGGACAATAGACTTGAAAGCCAAGCTTTGTGAGTAGAGAAAAGGATTTTCCTTCTTTTTTTAAAGCAGTTTAATACCACTTCATCTATATATCATACAATTCAGTAGCATATCACAATCAATTGTAGAATATTTTTTCTTCCTTGTACTTATTGTTCATGTAGTTATTTTTTCAATTGTGGCCAAAAGATACACAACAAGACATTCTCCCATTCAACAATTTCTCTGTGCATCATTCCGTGCCATTGAGTACACCCTCCGTGTTGTACAGCCAGCCATTCTTGATATCTCTTTACAAATGGTTCCACCACCGTGAAAATGAACGCCATGCCTCCAAGCCAAAGCTCTTCCTCCTTGAACCATGGTAACCACGGGTCAAGTTTGGTGTCCTCTTGTTTAGTAGTTTCTTGATATAATATTCACCTATCGTACACTTGCATAGTTAGATTGTTTTAAAAAAGTTGTATATACATCATCACAAACAGTTCTAATGCTCCCTCCCGCTTCTCACATTCATTGATTGCTCCCCAATTTCCCCTCACCCTCCCTAACCCCATTCCTGATAAACCATTGCATCAGTTATTATCCCTGTGCATCCATTCCTTCTGTCCTTCATAAACTGGGAAATTTGTCTCTCTAGTCTACCCAGACTAACAAATTCATAGAGACACTCACATGTGTATAAGAAAGCTTTATATACAAGAGCTATTAAATATTGAGAAAACATCCCAGCCCAGTCCAGATCAAGTCCGTAAGTCGAATATTAGCCCCTATGTCTGATAACAATCATAACACATACAACGACACCAAATGCAGGAAGATCACAGGTCAGTGGGAAGTCTTGTGAATCCAGTGGCGGTGGAAGTATCTCAGTGCTGGTGGGGGTCTTTACGTGGCTCCTCCAGCTCAGGGCACTAGCGTAGCTCCATGTGTCTTGTCAGCAAGCATGCCAAGCAGGGAGTGAGGGTGTGTCCTATCTCCAGTGAGCTATTTATCTCCTTAACCCCTCCAAATGAGGTCGTCTAGCTGTGACCTGATTGACAGGCTAAACTCCACCCCTTCATTCTAAATACTCTCAAATTGACAACAGATTATGTAACTACCCCACAGCCGATTATTGCAGCCGCTGTGTCAATTCATCTTGTCTCAGGACATCTTTTTTTGCTGTCCCTCTACTTTACCAAGCCCTTTTTTCGGGGACTGTTCTCTCCTGATAGCATGTTCAAAGAACAAGAGGCCGAGTCTGGCCATCCTTGCTTCTAAGGAGCCTTCTGGCTGTACTTCTTGCAAGAGAGATTTGTTTTTTTTGTTTGGCAGTCCACAATACTTTAAACTTTCTCCACCAACACAGTAATTAGGTTGTACCAAATTCATCTTTCGTCTTCCTTATTAGTTATCCAACTTTCACATTTATATGAGGTGACTGAAAATACCATGACTTGGGTCAGGCACATCTTAGTCTTCAAAGTGACATCCTTGCTTTTCAGCACTTTAAAGAGGCCTTGTGGAGTAGATTTAGTGCACCGTGTTGTCTGATCTTTTGACTGCTGCTTCCGTGAGCATTGACTGTGTATCTAAGCAAGATGAAATCCCTGAGAACATCAATCTTCTCTCCATTCATCATGATGTTGTGAGGATTTTAGTTTTTGATACATTGAATTGTAATCCATATTAAAGGCTGCAATCCTTGATCTTCATCAGCAAGTGATTCAAGTCCTCTTTGCTTTCAACATATTGAAGGTTGTTCATAAGCCTTCCTCCAAACCTACTTCGTGCTCTCTTGTGCAGCCCGGCTTCTCAGATTACCTGCTCAGCATACCGACGGAATAAGTACGAAGATGGAAGGGTGCAGCCGTGGTGCACACCTTTCCTCTTTTTTAGCAAATAATGATATCAAATTGGGTGGCTTTGAGAATGGAATGCTTAGAACAAAGCTTGCCTACATGCTTGCTTTTATTATTATTGCTCTTTTGGGTGGTAAGTGTCATAGACAGTTTTGGAGTCTCCTGAGATGTGCCCATTCCTTCCTCACTGTATAACCATTGAAATGGGACGAAGTTCACCCTCAGCTCCAGGAGTAGATTATCAAACCCATAAAGGTCATATGACCTCCCACACTGCCACAGTGATTGGTACAAAGGTGGACCCAGATTTGAAACCGACTCAACTAGAGTACAAGTTGGCACTTTTATTTGAAGGTTTGGGGAGACAGCAACACTCTTGAGCTCTCTGTCCCTTACCTAGTGTGGTAAGTGAATTTGTGGCCTAAAACTACCACAGCCATTTGCTGCAGTAGTTGAACTGTACAAGCAATGAAACGTTTGGCCCCCTTTGCACCCTTAAGAACTTTCCTCCAGAACCGAGAGAGGGGAAAACCTTCTCCTGGAGCCAGGGCTCTGCAGGTGGACGTCTAGCCTCTAACACTGTGAGGAAGGACATTGCTGGTTGTGAAAGCCATCCAGTTATGACACCTCTGTTACAGCACCACTAAATAGCTCAGACAGGACTTACTGACCGAAGCCTTCTTTGTGGAACAGTTCCTTTGGAGAGCTGAAGGACAAACTAATAGGATCGAACCAGCTTTAGCGATTTACGAGTTCTACGAATGTTCAAAGAAGTAAACGGTGAAATTGGGAGTTCATAAATCATGTGAATTAAATGGAGAAGGTAATGAATTTGGGGGTTAACAGTGCATCTCTAAAGGGGCATGCAGAAGTCACAATAGCTTGTCCTCTACTCTTGGCTGCCTTTCCTGCTGGGTTAGTCTGAATCAGAAAGACATCAACTTGAGACATTTAAAAATGTTTCTGGAACAAAAGAGAAAAGCCGATAGGAATTCTGTTGCCAACTTTTGAAAGTAGCACAATGCAGGGTTCACTGCAAAGAGTCAATCATTAATTAATATTAATGACTTTTGTTGAGAAATCTTCCCTTTTCACTATGGAGAATCATTCTGCTTTCCCTTTCATACCTACATGCTCATGATTTATGGATGCCAACCTTTGTGTTTCTAAAATTCTTAATGCCAGGTGAAGAATGCATCAGGTTGGCACTGCTTGTCCATTCAATCTTTTCACAATGAATTCAACGCACCCTCCATGATTATAAATAGCAATGGTAGGACAAGCAGTCCTTAAACTTACAATGGGTTACATTACTCAAATGATTGTAAGTCTAATCAATCAAAAGATTGTAAGTCAAGTCTGATTTTCTTCAGAAACAATACTGTAATACCAGAGGTTTGTTTGTAGCTCAACGGTTGATGCTACCCTTGTTTATGTCTCAGAAATGACCCCCAATCCCATGGCTGACACGTAACAATGGCCGTGAGAATGGCCGAGGAGGGGGCAGTGCTTTGTTCTGTTGTACACGGGCTTTCTAGGAGGTGAAACCAGCTTGATGGCACCCAAGAAAAACAAGTAATCATAGGTCTATACGCAACATGATAATATCCTTTTAATAACCAAGAAGAAGGATTTATTGAAGTAAGAGCTTCCATGAAGGATTTTAGGATCTCTGGGTGGTGCAAATAATTTGCTCTCGGCTGCTTACCAAACGGTTGGTGGTTAACCCCACCCAGCTATACCACATCAGAAAAGTCTGGTGTTCTACTTCCATTTAACGATTACAAGCAAGGAAACTGCATTTTGGTTCTACGTTGGAACACATGGGGTCGCCAAGCGTTGGAGTCAACTCCATGGGGTTCAGTTTGGGGATGATGGAGAATTTTGGCAAGATCAGTAGAGAAATGTTAAGGAAACAGTTGGCGCACTCATGTTTGGGCTCAAAAAGCAGATTGATTGCTGGGACATTCTCACGGCACAGAGGAAAAACCAAAACCAAACCGAAAGCCATTAGTCAATTCTTACCCTATCTTTCTCCCTAGCATTGGCGGGTGGGTTTGAATGGCTGACCTTGCGGTTAGCAGCTCAAATCACAGCCCACAACGCCATCAGGACACCACACAGAGGAAAACGGATTCCCCGCGATCAGTGCCGGGAGCGGTGAGCAAAGCGTCTGAGAAGGACCGTTTTGACACTCTCGAGGGACTCAAATTGTGTTCCTTTTAAAGTGTGTTTGGGGAACAAAAAGGAGCCGGAAGGGGAGAGATACAAGCTGCAGATGGTACGGTTTCCCCACAAAATTCTCAGAGGACACCCTCTACTACCCCCTGAAGAATGAGGTGGTCCATCGGCCTGATGGGGGAAAATATACTCAGAGAGAACCTTTCCCATCCTTTATCTCACCAAGGCAACTTTCTGAAAAACCTCTTTCCAATGAGCCCCAATGAGAGCTCTGGACCCTTCATTAAGATTGCCCCTTTGGGTCCCCCCACCCCACCCCAAAACATCGGCCACAACCTTCTTAGCCCTCTGCCTTGAACTTAACTGCGCAGCAAATCCCCTCAGAAAACCAAGGCTTTGACTGGACCTTCTCTTTTGAAGGCACCCACTTGGGATCCAGGTCGGGTTATTCCTGGGGGAATTTGTCGAAACGCATTGAACATGTTTAAGATGTTTTGTTTGGAATAAACCTTTGCCTGTGTGACTGGAGCCGTCACAGCAATACTTCCTGACTTAGCTCTCGAGCTTCTTTTCTCATGTGAGTCTATTGACACAATCAACATTTCTATCTTGAGGAACTGGAAACACAGGGAATCCAGGGCGGATGATCCTTTCAGGACCAGTGGTGAGAGTGGCGATACTCAGAGAGTGGAGGGAGGGTGGGGTGAAAAGGGGGAACCGATTACAAGGATCTACATACAACCTCCTCCCTGGGGGATGGACAACAGAAAAGTGGGTGAAGGGAGACAGTGGACGGTGTAAGATATGACAAAATTATAATAATTTATAAATTATCAAGGGTTCATGAGCGAAGGAGGGGAAAAACGAGGAGCTGATACCAAGGGCTCAAGTAGAAAGCAAATGTTTTGAGAATGATGATGGCAACAAATGTGCAAATGGGCCTGATACAATGGATGGATGGATTGTGATAAAAGTTGTATGAGCCCCCAATAAAATGATTAAATTATAATTTTTTTCTATCTTCAATTCTTTTTTAAATTGTAAATTGGGGGCAGGCTTACAGAGAAAAAATCAGTTTTCCTTGAAATAATTCACACATATTTTGTTTCATGTCTTGACAGTAACCCCTGGACTGCATTTAATATCACTTTTCCCACTTTCTCTCTGTGCTTCCAGTTTCATGCCTCTTCTTTCTAACCCTTTCTGAAGTTTGTCCTTGGGCAAATGCTGTTCTTTTGATCTCAGAGGGGCTGTTATTCTAAAGAGTTCACACCTCCCTAGTGTTCACCCTATTGACCTATGGTTTGTATGAAAATTGAGCAACAGGGATGGATTCCATCTCAGGATTGAAAGGTGACTAAGGGTGTGTTAGTCTGGGTGAACTAGAGAAACCAATTCATTGGCACTTATATATGTAGAAGAAAGAGCTTTATATCAAGAAGTAGTTGGATATAAGGAAAATGTCCCTGCCCAGTCCAACTCAAGTCAAAAAGTCGGATACTCATCCATAAGTTCAATTCTAGTCCATAAATCCCTCTTCAGACTCACGAAGCCACATGCAATGATGCAAGACGATCACAGGCTGGTGGGTGCAAAGTCTTGTGGCTCCAATGGCGATGGACACCTCAGCTTGGCGCGCCAGCATGAACGTAAAGACAAAGAGAGGAAGTCCCCAGGATCCTCCTTATGAGAAGGCTTTGCCCACCAGGAGGTACCATCAGGCTGTGGCTTGCTTGACAGGCTAGACCCCACCCCTACACTTGTATGTCTTCAGGTTGACACGACATTTCTATTTACCACAAAGGGCCATAGTCTCTGGGGTTCTGCCAGTCTCCATCTGACCAGTAAGCCTGGTCCTTTGTGTGATTTGAGTTTTGCTCCACCTTTTTCTTCCACTCTATCTAGAACTTTCTAAAATGCTCTCTTTCTGAGCAATTGGTAGTGTTAACCGGGCACCCACCATCTAGATCTTGTGGTCCCAGAGTGGTGGAGGCTGAAGTTTGCATGATCCATTAGCCCATGGGACTAATGGCTTCCATATATCTTCTATTTGCTTCACTCTTCTTTGCTCCTGATGGAGAGAGACCAATAGTGTTCCCTTAGTTGGATGCTCACTAGCTTTTAAGACCCCAGTCACTATTCACAGAAGTAGGATGTAGAACATTGTCTCTGTGGACTACATTGTACCAAACCAATCTCCAAACCCACTGCTATCAAGTCAACCGATTCATGGGGACCCTGCAGGGTGGGCTAGAACTGCTCCTGTGTGCTTCTGAGACTGACTGAATAGAAAGTCTCCTCTTTCTCCCTCAGACCTACTGTTGAGTTCGAACTACCACTCTTTTGGATCACAGCCCATCTTGTAAGAACTGTGTCACCAGGGCTCCTTATATCAGTTGACCAAAACTCTGATCCTGAACACCCAGATCCGGTAACTCCCTCAAGGGGTTCTGGTATGGCCAAGCAGTTTTTATAGGCCCCCCTGTATTTAACTTGTAATCACCTTTGATTGTTGCCAAGTAAGAACTGGGATGCTGGAAAAAGACTGTCATCTTTACTCTGCATATTTCTCCTATACAATTTGGTGTGTCTTTTAAAAATAATGTGTAACTTTTGTATCAAATAGATAAAATAGAACATGAAATGGAAAAGATAGAAAATAAATTGAGTCAGTAGGTAAAATTAAGGGGAAGTGAAAAGAAAAAGATTGGATTGACTAACTAATCGGTGTAAGATCAAGTAGAGAATTTGGGGATCTATGTGTTTGTTGACACATGAGATCTCTACTCAAATCGGATCAATGTAAGTTCACAAATGAGTCTCAGAAATGGGAGGGAAGGAGTTTAAGTTTGCTCCCGGGTTAACCTTCACCTCCCGGCGACCCTGGCACCAGCTCTTCCTCCTTACAGAAGAAATTCCCCAAGAGCCCCAAGTGATCACCAGCTACACCACTCGGTCAGTCTGTAATTCCAGGACACTATCCCAGCACAAACCCCCTGCCATCAAGTCGATTCTGGCTCATAGCAAACCCATAAGGCAGAGAAGAACTGCTCCCTGGATTTCCCGAGACTTTTACTGACGCAGGCAACCTCCTCTTTCTCCCACAGAGCAGCTGGTGAGTTTGAACTGCCCATCTTGCTATTAGCAGCCCGATGCCTAACCCAGGACACCATAAGTGCTCCTTCATAGCATAAAATGCAGTTAACAAAGGGAATTGATGAAAAGAACAGTTTCCTCTGAAAAGTAACCTTACAGCAGCATATAAGCTGAATTAGAGGATTCAGTAGTGATAGGAAAACACCCTAGAGAAATGAACGGTAATAGCATTTATTGAGCACAAATTAAGTGTCAGAAACTAAATTTTCTTACTTAAATGAATCCTAAATTAGTCTTCCATTGTAGGCGCTATTTTTCCCATTGTACCTATAGGAATTGAAGGAGTAAGTGGCTTGCTGGGGTTCTCCCTTCCAGACAGTGGTTAGGAATCCGGCCCAGGGCAGCAGTAGCCTTCACGGAGAGGGAAGGATGAAACTGAGAGACATTATAGAGGAGGAGGGGATTTGCTGGCTCTACAAGGAAGTTAAAAATCAGCCAAGGCTGATTTCACACCCTCATGCCAGGGTGAAAAGAGAGTGACACACACACAATTTGGAAACCTAGCATATGAACTTTTTGGAAAGAAAGAGGTGGGTTTTTAAAACCTTAACATTAAGACTGTATTTTCAAAAAGGGAGCAATATAATATGGTATACACTAAAAAGCAAAAAAACCTCTGCTAAATCCCACTCTTAAGTTACAGTGAGAACTACTTCTTTTGCATCCTTCCTTGAAAGTTTCTTTTACGCAAATATGACCATGCCTCACCCACTGTGTTGGGCTGCTAACCTCAATGTCAGCAGTTCAAATCCACCTGACTTCTTCACAGGAGAAAGAAGAGGCTTTCTACTTCTGTAAAGATTTACAGCCTCAGAAATCCAAATGGGCAGTTCTACGCGGTCCTATGGGGTTGCTCTGAGTTAGAATTGACTCAGTGCCAGTGAGTTTGGTCTTTCTGGTGCAAGTATTTTGACTGTATTTACTAGGATTGTTTTTACAACACTTTGTGGCTACTATTGTTGTTTGCCAGTACAAAATATTACAGCGATGTAAACTCTTATATGAATTTTAAAACATATTTATGAATTTGAATCTCTAAGAGAAATCCTTAGAAGTGAATTTCATCCTTCATTTCAAGCACTGGTAAAATAATATTTTTAACGAACATTTTCAAGAATTAAAGTCCAATGATTAATTTTGTCTTTTCAATGATTAAAGTTGTCTTACAGGTGTTGACAAATATTTGGTTTATTTAAAATAACTGGAGCTAATGAACAACTGCCTACAGACACGGAGAGACTGCTAGTCACTCTCCTTAGAATGGATCTTTTCAAACTTTCGCCTTGACAGAATGACATATGAGGAATGTTGTACTACTGTTTCAAGGTGCAATTTGAAGTTTTAGATATTTTAAGTTGAAGGGGGTCCACAACCATTTAAAAGAAGCTTCCTTTTAAAATTTTATTATTGCTGAAGTATATACAGCAAAACATCCACCAGGTCAACAACCTCTACATGCACAATTCAACAACATTGGATTACAGTTGTAAAGCGTTATCATTCTCTTTTCTGGATTGTTCTTCCCCTGATCATGAGCTCACTGCCCACTAAGTCTTCTTCCTCACCTTTCAAGTTGCTATTATTGATGCGACCCCAGAGGTAGTTAGTTCTTCACAAGAGCACAAGGTTAAAGGCAAACATTCTTTATGAACTACGACAACTTATTTTTCATTTAAAGAAGATCTCAAGGAATATTTTTGGTTTACAGTTTAAAGATTATCTGGGGGCAACCGTGTTACAGATTGATCCAGCCTCAATGATCCAGAAAGTCTGGACTCTCTGAGAATTCAGAATTCTGTTTTGCATCTTTACCCCTTTTGGTCAAGATTCTTCTGTAGAGTCTCTGATCAAATGATCAGTTCTTCTGGTCTCATGGAGGCAGTCAGTCACACATTTCATACCCTCTTCCTCTTCCAAATTATCTTCCTTCCTCTGATATTTAAAAGGAGCATTCCTATAGGCATCTGTTCATACAGAATCTGCATTTGAATGGGTAGAAAAGAGTATTTTTGCTGACTTTTCAATCACGAGCATAGAAAGAATAAAGTTTTCTGAAGCAAGAGGGTACCGTTAGAAGTGACCCAAGAGGATGGGGTAGGACTGCCCATTAGATTTCTGAGGCTCTCTGAACTGCTGACCCTGTAGGCAGCAGCTCAGTGTAGACTCTTCGATGCCACCTGAGCTTGCTAGTTAGAAGTGGGACAAAAATAAGCCTTTGAAACCAGAGGTCATGGCAGAAAGAGGAAAGGAACTAGCTATCAAGAAACCGATGGAAAGGGAGCTGAAGAAAATTAGGATGAAAGGAGGAGAATTTCAGGAAGAAATTGAAGTGTAACAAGTTACATCAAAAGTAGGAAAAGGCTGGGAAGGAATCATTTGATTTGATAGAGAAATAAAAATGGATTAATTTAGTCTTATTATTATACATATGTTGGGATTCATGCAGACAATAATCTATGTTTGATTTTTTTACTAGAAAATTTCACCCTGATGAGCTGATGGAAAATACAGACAACTCTTCAAGCGCCCCAAAAGATGAAGTTAGTCTACCTCCCAAATGTTCAAGAATGTTGACCATTAAGTGGAAGGTAACTTCAAAATGACCAGTCCACCCATCGCACTTCAGTGTCCTCTGCACACCCATTATTTTATTGTAAGTCTCACCTTTTAAAGGAAGACTCTAGAAATGGGAAAGAAGCCAGAAAGGATGAGGACAAAGAGCTATAGTGTTATATTTAAACGTATAAAATGCCATGTTTCATTCCAATCTTCTATAAGAGTCTTATCAGACTACTACACATAATAAAATGAATGAACAAGAAGCAATAAAGAAAAAGTGACGCATGCTTGGCACGAGAGTCATGAGCTCCAGGAGACTGGTTTTAGATCGTACAAGGTGTACTTCCTGTAAATGTGTCAGCATCACCTCCCACCCACTCTCCCATTCAATCCTCTCACCTTCTTCATCTGCATCTGAGAGTGACCTCTTGTTAGGTGCCCTCCAGTCCGAGTCCTTTGGGACTTGAAGAGCTCCTACAGACAACAGAACAAAACACTGCCTGCTCCGATGCCGGCCTCACAATGGGCCAGATCGCCCTGAGTTAAACTCTTCCAATGCGTGAGGAATGCCTTACAATTGTGTTCTGCATAATTGTTTCTTGTGGTCCCTTTGCGGGCCTTTCTAAGTGAAGTCTCAAATCTGATCAATCTGAAGGGAATCACAGACTTATTTTACTCTATTTCTTCATTCTGAAATTTGAGTTTAGTTGATGTGTCTGAGCGCATCTTGATATTAAGAGAAAATGAAAGAAATTAATAATTAGATTGAAGTATAATTTTCCTTAATGATGTGAAATATTTGGGGGTTCGTTTTTAAGAAATGCTGCAGCGAGATTGATCTCTCTGACATTCCCTTTCTCGCGATGGTCTTGTAATTCCCACCAAATGATTGGAGAGGACATTACAAACAAGGTGATGTGCTCCACCCGGGACTGGGGCGCTGGCAAGCTTATTAGTAATGCAAATACGGTACATGGCACCCTCGTGGGGGAGGGGTGTTCTCCAGGGTCCCTGAGGTGTTCGGACTCACAGGGACCCTATGTACAAGGGGACACAACACCGCCTGGCCTGTGCCATGTTCGTAATTGTTCCGAGGCTGGAGTAGATTGCTGCAGCCTTGTGTTCGTCCATCTTGCCAGGGGTCTTCCACTTTCTCACGGCCCCGCTACTTTACCAAGCATGACATCCTCTTCCAGGATGACCCCCCTGATAACGTGTCCAAAGTATGTGAAAGAAGTCTCGCCATCCTTGCTTCTTCCGAGACAGATTTGTTTGTTCTGTTGGCATTTCAACAGTCTTCACCAGCACCACAGTTCAAATGCATCTCCTCGGCTTCAGTCTTCTTTATGCAACGTCCGACTTCCACATGCATACGAAGCCCCTGAAAATGCCGGGGCTTGAGTCCGGCGCACCTTAGTCCTCAAGGTCACGTCCTTGATTTTGAATATTTTAAAAGAGGTCTTATGCAGCAATGCAATGCACCCTCTAATCTCTTGACTGCTGCTTCCATGAGTGCTGGTTATGGAGGTGGGACCATGAAAATAAGGTATATTGATTTATAATCAAGGCATTAGTCAGTTTTGCTGTCCAACTAAGCTTAAAATGAACCATTCCAGAGACTGGAAAGGACACCTCACTACCAATGAGAAGAGCTGGGAGTGAAAGGTATCCTTGGACCTGAAGTTCCTGCCTCTACACCCAGGAGAGAGAGAGAGAGAGAGAGAGAGAGAGGACATTTGAGATGGTGTGGGGCAGAGGAGAAACATCAGCAGCAGAGACCATAGGCTTCCCAGCACAAGGAGCAAAGTGGTTACGCTTGTCTTACCAGCCTATAGGGTGAAAGAGCTGAAAGCCTTTGGGCAGGAAGCTTCCTGGCAGAGCGGGGAGCCTCTGAACAGTTACAGGGAGTCAAAAGGCAAGAGCAGCTCAGCTGTTAGGCAAGGGAACCCAGAAGCCAAAGAAGAGCCTGTCTGCCAGCACAGATGAGGGCTGTGAGGGGCTGTCCTGACTGAAGAACTGTGTCCTAAGTCACTCCTGATCCTGAATTACTTCTTTAATATTGCTTCTCTAAGAAGCCCCATATTGTGAGTATGGTCTGTGAGTTCTGTGTGACCCCTTCCACGAATTACTGAACTCGGCAGAGTAACATCGAGTGCAATGGGAGGCATATCTGGAGCCAGAATTAGTGAAAAAAAAAAAAAAAAGATTGGAGAGTAGATGTCTTTTTTAACCCTCCACTTCATAGTAAAACTCCTGGGTGATTTTCTCTCTTCCCTTTTGTGAAGTTAGACAAGAAGACCGATGACCTTTGCTACTATGCAACAATAATCATCTCATTTCTTAACTTCTCAAAGAAGAAAAAAAAAGTTCTGAAGGGGTCTTTGAAAAAGCAGTCTGGGTCTATTAGAAAAAGCAGTACGGTTTGAAGTCAAGATCTCGCAATTTATCTAGGAGAGTTGAAGTTGTGTTATTATCTCTATAACGAAGAGATTTACTCCTCGTGCCCACGTGTAGTCAATGACAGCTGAGAGTGGACCCACATTATGCCAGGAAACTGGTTTTGATCTATTCAGCCAAACACTGGATGGTCAACTCAGAAAACAACATTAAGTAAAATATCTAAATGAGTTCACTTTTTGTTATAGACACTAATTCTCATAACTGAAAGGTCAATCTAGTTACAATACTACATCTGTTAACTCTGCTCATTAACTTCTCATATTTCTTGGCCCTTGATAATCTGATGAAAACCATGGACCATCTCCTCTCAAAAAATACCTACTTGCACACTCACACACATCCATACACAGACTTCTTGTTTGTTTTCTTTTAACTTTCATTGTGTATTGGATGGTTAACAGAGAATATCCATTTCCCATTGAACAACTCACACACATCTTGCTTCATGTCATCGACTGGATGCCCACAACCTTACATCACACAGCCGACTTCCCCCCTGCTTCCCATTTTCAGTCCTCATTGAGCTAATGCTGCCCATGTGGTCTCAAAAAGTTGATTATTATAAGGAGTAAATACCCCCAAGTATTAAAAAAAACCCAACCCTTCACTGCCATCAAGTCAATGTTGACTCTTAGTGGGATAGCTGGTGGTTTTGAACTGCTGACCCTGCAGAACACAGCACAATGTGTAACCACTCTACCACCAGAGCTCCTTCCCTAGTGCTGCTATTCACCTTAGAGAACCATCGAGTGCTTGATGGAGAAGTAAGTCAGAGAAGTAAGTTCAATTTCGGGCTGAAGGAACAGGAGTTCTGGCGGTGCAGCGGTTATACACTGAGCTACTAATCTCAAGTTTGGAACCACTAGCCCTCCGTGGACGAAAGATGAAGTTTTCTGATCCTGTAAAGTTACAGTCTTGGGCTCCTTGCACCTCTTCAGCAGAAAAGCAAGGGCCAACCTGACGTAAGCTCTCCCGAGACGACCAAGCAGCCAGACTACGACCTGGAGAAGATTGAGAACAAAGCAGAACCCACCGTAGCCATGCTTCCCAATTAGCTCTCAGTCCTGCAAGTTTTCAGGAAGGCCCTGGTCCTGGTCCTGCAGGTGGCAGAGCAGGCCAGCAAGAAAGAGCCCCAGTGATGACTGCACATAAATGTAAAAATATTGGAAGTCTCCCACAAACTTTTTGAAGCCCCCTTGTATATCTATCACACAACTTTTGCCTGTTCAGTTATTTACAGGTTTATGCTTTCTTGACAGCAATTACAAGAATCTGCTTGCAAGCTAACATTCCATGATCCATGTAGTTTTTCCATCACCCCTACCCTCCACCCCCCACTTTCTGTATACTGACCCTAGGAACCACGAACAAACTTTGATATCTATTAAAAAAAGAGAGAGAGAGAGAGTTACAGTCTTGGAAACCCACAGGGGCAGTTCTACCCTGTCCTATAGAGTTGCTATGAGTCTGACTCTCCTCCGTGGCTGTGGGTTTGAGTTTTGCAGAGCCATACAGGGTGTTCTCGGGTATTCTACCAGTCTCTAGCTACGGGTAAGCCAGGTCATTCTTATGATTTTGAATTTTATTTCACCTTTTCCTCTTATCCACCCTTTCTAATGTGACCCCTTTCTGAGAGTTGTGGTCGGCACCATCCCAGGGTTATGGATACTGGTGTTCACGGGGTCCATTAATCCATTAGGCTATTTGTTTCATTGTCTTTTATTGTTTTATTTTCTTTCTATTGCTCCAGATGGGGATCAAACGTGATGTCATTTGTGGGTTTTTAAGACCCAATGCACCAAAGTAGGAGGTAGAATGTTGTCTTTGTGGACTGTGCTATCCCAGTCGACTTTGGTGCTCCCTGAAGCTACGATCCTGAGAAGCCAGGCCCAGTTACTTATTCCCTCAAGGTATTTGATTATGTCGAAGAGGTTTTCATAACTCTGCCCCTATAGACTCTCCTATACCCTCTGTCCGACATAGATCTGTTCATGGGCATAGTCTCCCTTTCCCATCCTCAAGTGGTCAGCCTGCACGTCTGTCTCTTCCTGCAGGCACCCACAGGCCACCAGTAGTGCTGGACTGTACTTACCTCTTGTGGCCTTTCGCTCTGTGCTCCTCACAGGATCTTCTGCCTCCATCACTTTTTTCCTGACCTCCCTTCCTTCCCTTTCACCCAAGTTAATAAGTGCCCACCCTGACATCTGATGCACAGAGTTGGAACTTGACTGCCTCTTCAACTGTGTGAGCCATTTCCTTGATAGATATCCTCTCTGTGTACAGACATATTTAAGCTCCATGAGTTTTGCTTCTCTAGAAAACCCAGTCTAAGAAAAGACATTTTGCATATTCATTGTTATTCCTTAATATTGTGTAGTATTCCTTTGTGTGATTACAAACAATTTTGCAGAGCTTGAAAACTATTAATTCCCAAAGAGGGTAATACCACTTCCTTGGGGTGCTGGAACAATCTAGGGGAGCTACAAAAGCAGGTAAGCGTTACCATCGAGTCGATGCCAGCTCACAGCAATCCGATAGGACAGGGTAGAATTGCCCATGTGGGCTTCTAAGACTGTAACTCTTATGGGAGTAGAAAGCCTCGTCTTTCTCCTGCGGAGCAGCTGGTGGTTTCGAACTGCTGATCTTGAAATGAGCGGCCCAGCTCAAACCACTATGCCATCAGGGCAGACACCTACACTTTATCCTGGATCACGGGCTATAGTACAAACGTTTTTAACTGTCTGCTGAGGGTGGCAGAGACAACACTGAGTTTTTGTTTTTGTTTTCCTGCGAAGAGGAGGTAGGCCAAATAGGTTTGGGAACCTATGCTCTGTACTGTCACCACAAGTCTCCAGGAATACCGAAACAGGCTCTTAGGTGACATTTAAAATTGACTTTGAGTCCTGAAGATTTTATCCAAAGGTTCTTACTCCTCCTAAATTTCAGGACAGACGAGAACCACGCCTTCTAGTGGCAAGGATGCGGAGCAGCTGGCCCTCCCCTGAAGTGCTGGTGGGGATCTAAGTGGGAAACCTTTGGGGAAATTATTTGGTCCTTTCATTTAAAATTAGATCTATCTCCATCCGATCCTATCTTGTGATTCAGCATTTCTACTAGGGATTGGCCAGAAAAATTAAAGCATACACACAAGAGACTTGCACAAAAATGTTTACCATAGTTCTAAACTAGAAACAGCTCAAATATTTCTCAGCAAGAATTTTTATAAACAACTTGAGGTATAGTCATACAATAAAATACTATCGTCAACCCGGGAAAGGTGCAGACAGCCTATAGACATAGTGATACATAGGTAGGTTCCCACTTACAATGGGGCTTTATTTGGACAATTTCATTATAAGTTGGTTCTGATATAAATCAAATATCCCATTAGAATTATTTTTCATTATTGCCTTGTAGTCTCAGTATCTTTATAAATTTAATCTCTATTTGCCTTTGGGCATTGGAAGCATTGCATATAAATTTTAATGAGTGCATTTAAAAATACACAAATCATTTTTTGACACAAATCATTTTAGAAATAACTCCAATGATGAAGAAGAGTTGGACAAAGCTGGCATTTTGTCCATTGCAGTAATAACTCCACGTGTGGAAAGTTCGAGACAATGAGAAGTTGCAGTAATAACTCCAGTTGTGGAAAGTTCAAGAGAATGAGAAGTTGCAGTAATAACTCCACTTGTGGAAAGTTCGAGAGAATGAGAAGTTGCAGTAATAACTCCAGTTGTGGAAAGTTCAAGAGAATGAGAAGTTGCAGTAATAACTCCACGTGTGGAATGTTCAGGACCATCAGAATTCTCTTTGGACGAGGAATGCATTTCCTAGTGAGAACTGTCTTTTCTTATTTTTCCCTTTACCATATTTCACCGTAACATCTCACTGCTTCCGGAATCTGTTCACTGATGTTAGCAAGCGCCTTCCCGTGCCTGTCTTCCAGCAACCGAAGCTTCTCATTTCGAGAGAACCGCAGCTTGTCTTACCATTATCAACCTTTTTTTGACAACCTTGCTCTTTCTCATTTTTCCTTTCTTCTTCAGTTTTCCTTTCCTCTTCAAGCCCCATTGAATCCCAGTCTGTGGATTCCCATTCTTTGAGATCCGTGTGCTGTTCCACACTAAGGACACCAAGTTCTAAACTCAGCAGTCTTGCCAGGTGGACTGTTTCCCCACCCATCTCTTCAATCATATTATTCTGATCAAGTGCTTGGAGCACGTTCTTATCACTCAGCGATTTTTTTTCATATACTCAGCATGTATTTTTCCAGAACTTCCTTCCAGGAAGATCCAGTGTTCCAGAAACACTGGTGATTTTTCAGTGCAGTTTGCTGTAACTCAAATACATCAGAAGTCAGGGTCTCCCTGTCCATGAAACTCAAAAGTATTATGCTGTGAGAAATAAACTAGGCGCAAGAGAGAACACACTGTATGTCCCGTTTCTATGAAGTTCTAGAACAAGACGAACGCATTAAAAATGATAGAAATCAGAACAGAGGCTGCCTCAGGGGATTGGCCAGGATTAACTGAGAAGAGACATTAAATATTTTTCCAGGGGCATAGAAATGCCTTCTATCTTGATGGCATGAGTGTTATGTAGTGTGGTAGGTAGAATAATAACTTCTAAAGATATACACACCGTTTCCCATGGAACATATAAATGTGTTACCTTATATGGAAAGGGGGAGTTTCACTTAAGTTAAGGACATTGAAATAGATGATTTTGGATCATCTGGGTGGGTTTGGATTTGATCATGAGTCTTTTAAAGTGCAGAAACTTACCTGACAATAGTCAGAGAAGGATTATGCTGGCAGAAGGCACAGAGAGAGGCTTTGTTGATGACTTTGAAGTTAGAGGAAGGAGTCAGAATCAATAAAACTAGGTTGTCTTTAGACCAAATAGATTCTTCCATAAGGTCTGAGAAAGAAACACAGCCCTGTCCATACCTTGATTTTATCCCAGTGAGACACATGTCGGACTCCTGACTCCCCAAACTGTAAGATAATACATTTGTGCTGATTTAAGCCACTAAACATGTGATAATTAGCTACAATAGAAAAATAATTCACATGGGTACATGCATTTTGTCAAAAAACTCACTGAAATGTATAATTAAGGCTATTGCTGATGTCAAATGCATACCAGAAAGATGTCTACTTGTGTTTTATTTATTACACTTGTGTTTTATTGATTATGCAAAGCCATTCAATTGTGTGCACTGTAACAAACTCTGGGTGACATTAAGAAGAATGGGGATTCCAGAACACTTAACTGTGCTCAGGTGGAACCTTTACATAGACCAAGAGGCAGTTGTTCAATGAGAACAAGGGGGTGCTAATGGTTTAAAATTAAAAATACATATTCAATCTCTACGCTACTAATCTAAGAAGTTGGACCTGATGAAGAAAAACAAGGCTTCAGGATTGGAGGCAGTCTCCCTAAGAACCTGCAATATGCAGATGACACAACCTTGCTGGCTGGAAGCAAAGAGGACTTGAAATATTTACTGATGTACAGTGTCTGGGGTCTTAAAGGCTTGAAGGTAAACAAGCGGCCATCTAGCTGAGAAGCAACAAAGCCCACGTGGAAGAAGCACACGAGCCTGTGTGATCATGAGTTGTCGATAGGATCAGGTATCAGGCATCAAAGACCCAGAACAAAAAAACCATATCAATGTGAATGAGGATTCTCAGTGGAGACCCAAAGCCCATTTGTAGACAATTGGACATCCCCTTCCAGAAGGCTCCCAAGGAAGAGACAAGCCAGTCAGGGTGCAATATAGCACTGATGAAGCATACAACTTTCATCTAGTTCTTTTTTTTCTTCAACCATTTTGTTGGGGGCTCATACAACTCTTATCACAACACATACATGCATACATTGTGTCAAGCACATTTACACATTTGCTGCCATCATCATTCTCAAAGTATTTGCTTTCTACTTGAACCCTTGGTATCAGCTCCTCATTTTCCCCCTCCCCCCCACCCCC
>NW_022103920.1:38025269-38101249 GCF_000313985.2 Echinops telfairi
ATCAGAAGACCCCCAAGCAAATAAACAAACAAACCATGTTGTTGAGAACCAGGGGAGTTAGAGCGGAGACCCAAAACCCATCTGTAGACAATGGGACATCCTCTAACAGAAGGTCTCAATGGGACATCCTCTAACAGAAGGTCTCAAGGCAGAGATGAGTCCATCAGGGCTCAGTATAGCACCAATGAAACACACAATATTCCTCTGGTTCCTTGAGGCCTCCTCACCCTCCCACTATCATGCCCTCAGCCCTGCCTTTCAGCTCTGGCTAGACCGGAGCATGTTCACTGGTAGACATAAGAGCTCACAATACATGGAATCCAGGTCAGATAAACCCCTCAGGAACAGAAATGGGATTAATGATACCAGGGGGGTGGGGGTAGGTGGGGCGAGAGGGGAGGAAAGGGCAATGGATTGCAATGATCTACACATAACCACACACACACACACCCAAGGGAGAGGAAAAACAGAAAATGTGGGGGAAGGGAGATAGCGGTTGGTGTAGGCTATGAACATAATAATAATTTATAATTTATCAAGGGGTCACGAGGGTGGGGGGGAGGGGGAAAAGGAGCTGATACCAAGGGCTCAAATAGAAAGTAAATGCTTAGAAAATAATGATGGCAACCTATGTACAAATATGCTTGATACAATTGCTGTATGGATTGTTATAAGAGTTGTAAGAGCCCCCAATGAAATGATCTTTAAAAAAAATTTTTTTTAAAGAAAGAAGGAACCACCAGAGGAGCTTGCGCAAGAACCCACCCTGGAGTGTGGAGCGAGCAGAAGGACCAGGAGCCGCAGCACTGAAACCCTGAGACAGAGCAGAGGAGCAGCGCACGGACCATGAAACCTGAAACGGCCATGGAGACATAAGACAGGGACCACATGGCTGAGATGCCAAGGACTCTCTAAAATAGAGAGTTAATACATAAGAGGAAGACCCTCAGTGAGATGGATTAACACAATGGCTGCAACAGCGTGCTCAGACACAGCAATGATTGTGAGCATGGCACAGGACCGGGCAAGGTGTTGTTCTGTTGGGTCGTTAAGAGTTGGAACCAACTCAACAGTAATTAACCGTAGCGACCTTCCAATACCCACTGCCATAGAGCCAATTCAACTGCCCCAATAGGTTTCTGAAACTGTAACTCTTTGTGGGAGTAGAAAGCCTCATCATTCTCCCATGGAGCAGCTGGTGGTTTCAAACTGCTGACCTTGTGGTTAGCAGCCAATCACATAGCCCACTACACCACCAGGGCTCCAAGGGACCAGGGAGCAGAAACGGTAGAAACGTGGACCTTGCTCAAGAGCCAATAAAGAGAGATAGCATTCATCTAAAGTAGAGCTTTAAATTTGGACTTCTAGCCTCTTAGACTGCTTGTTACAGCCATTTACTTGTAGTGTTTCAGCCTCAGAAACCCTGTACAGGGTTATCATGCAGCCGAGTCAACTTGATGGCAGTAGATTTGATTTGGGGGTGGGTTCCTACTAAAAGTATGAAATAAGTCATGCCATAGCTAATTCAATTATACATGTAATTTATGTGTAGGTGAAATTTTGAAATATAAGTTATGCTTATTTATTAAAAAAACTCTAGTTTTTTCCAAATTCTTTTCGGAACCCTGTTGTATCAAATATAATTCACTCATTTATCTATCAATCAACACACATTTATTGAGTGGCTGTTCTGTCATGGATTCATTATAGGCCCTAGGTAAAATAGTGAATCTGATGGTCAAGGTCCCGGCCTGCCTCGAGCTTTCATTCGGATGAGAGTGAACTATTAAGCAAATCGTTGCAAAAAAAATCATGGTGCATTTCAAAACTGAACCAATGTTAGAGAAACACAGGCACAATTAGAGAATACCCCACACGGGAGTAGTTTCAAGTAGGAAATCAAGAGCGTTCTCTCTGAGGAAGTGATGTTAAGTTAAATGACAGCCAGACAGACCGGGAGGGAAAAGAACATTTTTAATCTCTGTAAGAAGTTGGCAATTCGGGCAACTGAAAAAAGACCACTGTGGCCGAGGTTGAAAAAAACAACAATGAGAATGGGGCCCGAGGAGGCTAGAGTGTTGGGCCAGGGGATATCCAGCAGGACTTTGGAAGCCTTTGTCCAAGTGTGATCATTCGCTCCTGAAGAGTTTAAACGAGGAGTCACATGGAAGGGTCTTTCTGCTGAGCGGTGAAGAAGAGACTGGAAAAGCGAAGAGAGGAAGAGGCAGTCCTTCAAGAAGCCGCTGTGGTGAGAGATGGTGGAGAGGCAGGCTGAGGGGTCAGAAGGAAGAGGAAAAAGAGGCGTGCCTTCCAGATAAACTTTGGATGGAGATCCAGGAGAACTTGATGATGGATTGGATGGGATATGGAAGGGTTTTCAGGAGGAAGTAGAGGGAGGATGATTTCCAGGGGTTATGTTCTTGATTGAAATGAAAGAAGTCTATCTATGCAGTAGATTGGGGGAGAAAAGATTAAGAGTTCAGAATTAGTTCAGAATTCGGCGTGTCACATTTGAGATGTTGGGTAGGTAGTTAAGGGTCAGGTGCTGGAAACAGAAGGTCAGGTATTAAAAATATCCGTGTTGCTGGAACAGCCAGATGGAAAGCTCAGGTTGATGTTAAGGGGTTGGGGTAGGGAGCACAATTCAGGTAAGACAGTGAGAAGGGTTGCACAATTGGAAGGACATGCTCAATGTCACTGAATTGTCTATGTAGAAATGGTTGAGCCCCTGTGTGTTCTGCCATTGTTTCAGCACCAACACAAACACCAAAGTAAAATCAATTGAAAATAAATCAAGACACACGTTCCTGGAAGCCCGGGGCTCTAGTTTAAAGTAAGACCATAGAAGGAGAGACAGGGAGAAAGACCAAAACAGAAAATTGGGAGAGGTTAAAAAAAAAGAGTTTGAGGAAGAATTGGCAAGGATGTAGGCAGTGAGAAACTCAGTGAAGTCTGGGAAAATGGCACAAGCATTTTGAGAAGAGAGGATTTCGGGAAAAAGTAGTCAGCAGCACCCCATGCTCAAAGGTCCAGTAGATGAGAAGCTGGCTTTAGCAACATGAGACTGATTGCTCTTAGCAGTGGTGGGGACAGAAATTAGTGTGCAAATAGAAGCCGGCTGCCTGGAGTGGGGAAAGCTTTCCTAAGAAGGACCTTTATCAACCAGATTTAATCCCTACACCATTCCTTTGCAGACAAGGAGTGACCCCTCGGGACTCTTAGTGGGTCTCATCTGAATGTGTAATACTGGTCGGTAAAATGGCAAGTCCCGCTGAGGTTTTTAAAGGGGTCATTTCCATGGGCACATCTACCACACAATCTCTGCAAACCAATGAAATCCCTCCACCGAGACAGGTGCACCCAGTGGTTTCATCACACAAGGAACTTGAGGAAGCAGTTGTCATCATCACTTCTGCTGGTCGGAGTCTCAAAGGTCAAGACCACATTGGAGTCTTTGCATTGTTGTAAAAGTTAATGAAAGTTAATTATTAAAGCTGACAGAAAGGTAATTTTCCCACTGCCTTACATAACCTATATATAGACAACCCGATACATATGGATGCATTCCAGAGCCTGTATATTGGAGTGGATGGACCGCCTCTCAGAAGAACTGGTGTGCTCTATCTCAAACATCTTCTACTGCTGCCGAAGGGTGTCGTGGAGCATGAATCAGGTAGGAATCAATTTTATGAGCCCTTTACTCAAACTGGTTTGAGAAGCCCTGGTGGCGCAGTGGTTTAAGCATTGGGTCACTCGCAGAAAGGTCAGCATTTCAAACCCGCCAGATTCTCCTCATAGAAAGATGGGGCAATCTGATTCTGGAAAGACTTAAAGCCTTGGAAACCCTGGGGTGGGAGGGCAGTTCTACTTTGTCCTATCAGGTTGCTATGAGTTGGAATCAACTCAACAGTCGTGGGTCTGGGTTTGAGTTTGGTTCCTATCTGTTGAAAACAGTATTTTCTGAAATCTACCCGTTTAGAATCATTAGTGGGGTCTTCTGTTTATCCCATGAGCATTAGTATTTTAAACGATTCTACTAACAAAAGGCTAACATTTTACATATGGAGCACTAACAATGTGAAGTAAATATTTGCACAGTCTTAAGCTTGACAAAACAAACAGTTATAAGGATTGTTTAGGCTTAAATGACTTTCAAATATAAGAGATTTTTTGGTCTTACTTACGTATTTAAATACTTTGAGTTCTTCAATTAAACCTGCCTTCACAGGTAGATCATCTGTTCTGAAGATAGGGAGGTGAAGCAAGCTTCTTGGAAAGGGGACAATTTTTCAGGCAAGAAAAATCTTCTACTTGAATGACTTTAGAAAGGCCACCTGGTCCAGAAACGAGGGGTTTCCCCCCAGAATCCCCTGAAAATTCAGGATTAAGGGAAAGGGGAAGAAACGGTGATACAAACAAAAAATTATAGAGAGGGGAAAAAAAAGAGGAAAGCTAAAGGAACAAAAATTGCATTAAAAATCATACTGCACTCTATGCCACCAGTAATAATAGACCGAACTGGGATCCTTATCCCTTAGACTACCAGTCCGAACAAAATAGAAACTTTGCAGTGTTAAGAAATGTGTATGTAATGAACAACTTACAAGTCACTGATCACATAATAATTTTCTTGTCCAAGGTAACTTTGTCGTTCACAGAAACAGTAATGCAAGTTGACCACATAGAGATTATTCCTGCTGAGCAATAATGAGGCAACTATTCGGTGTTCAGAAATAAGTAGTTTGTAGCAGTTTAATCACCTGCCTCCTCGGCCTAGATAAACGAATACGTTAAGGATATAGATAAACGAAAGAACGTGAATCCACACAGTAAGAATGAATTTTCTAATAAATCAAATAATAACTCAGTGCATCTTCCCTCCACCATGAAGGTCTTTGATTCTCCCAACAATGAGAAAAGAACTCCCACTGAGCTCTCTTGAACTTTGTGAAGAAACTCAGGAAGAATAAGTTGACTCCCTTCAAACAGATTCAGGTCCAGGTTATCCACGTTTATACTTTGTGTGTGTGTTTAAGGTTTGAGTGTGGGGCGGGGGGGATATTCATTACCAAGGAAAAGGGCAATGGGGCTGCCAACGGTGAGTCTGTCCTCTTGTCTATTTATCTGAGGAATCAGGACTGACTGGTCCCCCACAGCAATGTGCCAAAACCCAGCAGACAAAAGTGGGTAGTGGAAAGAGTCAGATGCACAAGACCTGGCTTCTAGTTCAACTGTGCGACGTAGGAAAGCTATTTTACATCTCTGGATTCCATTTCTTCGTGTGGAAAGTGATGATAATAACGCCTACCTCCTCTACCTTGTCAGTGTTGTTAGGTGGCATCAAGTAGATTTTGACTCATGGCAACCCCAGAAAACAGATTGAATTTCCCCCAGAGAGTTTTATTGATTGTGATCTTTATAGAGCAGCTCTTTCCCCTGCACAGCCAGTGGGGAGGCTCAAACAGGTAATCTTGACCAGCCAAGCACTTAACCCTTGTGCTGCCCAGGCACCTTCCTTCATGACTGACTTCAGGGGAAATCCGGGAAGGTGCCTTCAGAGCCGCAAAGCCACATACAAATGCTGGAGATTGTCTTTATTCTTAGATGAGCCCACTGGGTCGGAAACACCTTGCACATTTCTGATGGTTTAGCCTTTTCTTCTGCCACGTCTTCTGTTCCAGTTATTGCATTCCTCACTGTTTTTTGAACATGATTTTTTTCTCATCAGATCTCCTTGTGTTTTGTTCATACACCCCCCACCCACCCCACCAATCCATCTGTTATGAATGCCTAACCCAAGGCCCACAGTCCCTTAGGAGGACTCTAATTCCAATCCATGTTGTGTTCTTCCTACTATTTATTAACTCTACCAATCATTTTAGATACTCATCTGCTCTGTGCAAACTTTACACTTCAGAAATACACCAGTTATTATTGACATAGATGGCAGTCCCCAGATTGCAAGCTAGTTCCATTCTTAAGTCTGCTTTTAAGTGAAATGTGTCCATAAATTGGAACAGTTAGGTATGGTTTATAGCTAACATCAGTTAATCAAATGCTTGTCTCAGCATGCAGCATATAGTGTACTTTTCTGTGCATCAAACAAACAAAAAACTTTACAGTAGCATTTCCAGATGCACTAAAACACCTTTAACCTATGAATACATTAGGAATAATAATAATGCTTTAGTGAACATTTCAAGGTAGCTCCCAATTGTTATTATAACCCTGAATTAGGCTGGAGTTTCTAGAGAAATAAAATCAGTGACACCAATATATGTACAATAAAGAAATTCACATCAAGAAAGTATTCCCCACAGCCGCAGAGCAGCAGGTCCCATCTAGCTGACGGGAGGTCCTTCCCAGCTCATGCGGCTGCCAGCACTGCAGAAACAGGAAGCCAGAAGAGGAACCAGGAGGCAAGAGGCCAACACAGGAAGATGAAGCAGGAAACCGAAAGACCATAGGCTGGTGGAAGCAGAGGCAAGTGTATCCAATACCAGCAGGCAACAGGGCAGGCCACCCCAAGAAATGAGGCACAAGATCCAGACCAACAGGAAGAAGAGAGCCAGTTCTCTTCAGTCTATGGACTTGTAAGAAATAGGCCACATCTCCAAGGGGACTTCATCAGGCTGTGACCTGCGCCTTACAAGTGAGGCCTTACTGCTTCAACACGGAGACCCTTGGCCCAGCCAACTTGACACAAAGCTTAAATATCACAAAACCACTGAATGTACCTCAAATATTTAATATCTAGTGCCAGCGAGGCAATTTTGACCCTAGACAGAGTTTACAGGGCATCTTTCTCTCAAGGAGTGACTAGGAGCCCTAAACAGCTGACCTTTCAGTTGGCAGTCAAAGGCTTGACACCACCAGGGCTCCTTCCAAATACTATAGTAGGCTTTGTCGGGGTTGGTTTTTAACTGCAGGTTATACAGGATTTAGATGTTCATAACCCAGGGATTGCCTGTATGTTTGTCCATAGTTTAGTTCATGGCAACAAATATATTTTCAGCACTTACCATGTTAGAGAAACCATGCTAGAGGAAGGGGCAAAAATGATTAAGATTTGGGCCTTACTCTTGGGGAACTCACTCTTACAGGGGAGAGAAAATTATAAATAAGACAATACAATGCAACACTGGACAGAAATATGTACAAGGAAATTATTAACTTCGTTCGGCGGTGTTCATAAAGGCTTTACGGTGTCTTTGTATCTCAGTTCCTGATCAACAACAGGCGATAAATGCTTATTTAATAAACCAAGGTATGACTCAATGGTCAGGGACAGGTGAGTGTTTCTCAGGTTAACTGGAATTTATCAAGGGGAGGAGAGGAAAACAGATGGATAAGACAGTGAGTGACAACCATGTAAAGTTTGAATATTACGGCCTGATCTTATTGACACCTCGTGATCACATAGGCTGATGGCCTTACATACCTTCTATTCTGCCTTGATAGGCACCCACAAGGAGGATAATGGCACCTTGTTTTACCATCAGAAAAACTCAGGCTTGAATCGCTTGCCCATGGCAACACACTTAAGCAGTGGCAAAGCAAGGACTAGAAAGTAGCCAGTTCCATGTAATTGCCAAATTCTCCCTCCATTCTCTGCACCTTCTACCTAAAATAGATGTGACTTTGTTTTCCACCTTATGGATATAGAAATAGTAATAGAATTAATTTTAAAAATCAATACCAGAATTAATATTAAATTAACAACAAGTTAAATGTCTAGGCGATGTCATATGACAGTAAGTCACACAGACTTCTTGTATTAGCAATGCCAGACATACTTTATCTTCTTCCTGCCCACAGTGGGCATGACCTAGAGTTGTGTAAAGTATCCATGTTATTTTGCAGGGTGGGGGTGATTCGGATCTTTTCCATTTGCTTCCTTGCCTTGGGACTGTGACAGTTGCCTCCACATCCTTAGGGTCCTCAGTGCTGTCCCACCACTTACAAACCCTTCCTATCCATCAGCTTATCCCCTCTCTCTGCAGAAAGACTCTGGTTTCCAGCATTTCCTGGAAGCATTTATAAGGACACTGATAGCATTCTTTTTTTTTTTTAAACATTTTATTAGGGGCTCATACAACTGTTAGCGCAATCCATACACACATCAATTGTGTAAAGTGCATTTGTACATCATTCTCAAAACATTTTCTCTCCACTTAAACCCCCAACATTAGGTCCTCATTTTTCCCCTCCCTCCCCGCTCCCCCCTCCCTCATGAGCCCTTGATAGTTTATAAATTGGTATTTTGTCATATCTTGCCCTGTCTGACGTCTCCCTTCACCCACTTTTCGGTTGTCTGTCCCCCAGGGAGGAGGTCACATATAGTTCCTTGTAATCGGTTCCCTCTTTCCTACCCATTCTCCCTTTACCCTCCCAGTATCACCACTCACACCACTGGTCCTGTAGGGCTCATCTGCCCTGGATTCCCTGTATTTTAAATTCCTATCTGTACCAGTGTACATCCTCTGGTCTAGCCAGACTTGCAAGGTCGAATTCGAGTCATGGTAGTGGGAGCGGGGAGGAAACATTTAGGAACTAGAGGAAAGTTGTATTTCTCATCGTTGTTACATCGCACACTGATAGCATTCTAAGGATTCTGACTACCCCGAGCCAAAACCACTGTCAGGGAATCAGCATCAGTCCACACCAACATGATGTGATGCCGCTACAACTGCTCCATTGGCCATCACCTGCCGTTCCTTCTACAGTGCCACTCTCAGTGGGTTTGAACTGCCTACCATTGAGCATTTTCACGTTCTAAATGATTGTGAATTCATTCATTTCTTCCAAAGAAATACTCAGCTCAAGTATACCTCTAGGATGCAGACTTCATAAGCAATTACCATACCATGTTTCAGATGTGACCGAAGCCCACAGGAACCACAGCATTTCACTGAAAAGCGTTGATTGCCCCAATCCTTGGCTCCTTCTGACCAATGTTCGTCGGTATCAGGCCTGAGACTCAACCCACCACTCAGTCACTCCTAATCACCAGCCCCTCTTCTGAGGTCCAGCAAAGGAGTCTTGGTTTCGCCAGATTCTCAATGCAGAAGTGTGGCATTTTCAGTCGCTGTTCCACAGAACGCTTCCTTAACTTGAATACCCAACTAGCTAGCACTGCGGCATTGAGGCCACCTGGAACCGAGAGAAGGCTGGGAAATGCCTTTCTTCACACAGCTGGCTTCTTGGTTTGAAACTGCCATGGAGAAAAGACAAAGGTCAAGCTCACTGAAGAGCATCTGGGGTCCCAATAGTTGTTTCTCAAGAGAAAGACGAGAACACTGACTAGATCAATGTCAAGGAGCAGAAAGGCTTGGCTAGGAGACAGACACCTCTCAGTGGGGTGAGGCCCGCAGTGGAGTGGAGATGCTCAGGTGGCCCGGAGACCGGGCTTGAACTTCTGACTGAAGATGAGTGGGACTTGGGATGGGTGATCCTGACATGACCATCCCTAGAAATCTAAAAGTTATTGGAATCGTTAAGTTGAGAAAGTCACATTTCAGAAATTAATCTCAGGATTAAATTTCAGCTCAGAAAAAGAAAAAAATAAACCAGAGATAATGAGTAAACCAGAGCACGGCCATATATGTGTATGTGTATATATGTATATGTATGCATGTTCATATACACATACACACATTAATTCGTTAAGGCCAAAAATAGATAGAACACACCATGGAAATTAAACAGCAGTGGAAATGTTGAAAAATAAGAAAACAGATGGGCTTCTCCATTTTCCTGGATCAATTTCAATCCTCCCCCCCGCCCCCCCAAAATCACTAGCACCCTTAGGACACCGCAGAGACACTTAAATGGAAAAGATAAAATGGCATTAAAAAGCACACATTAGCGAGGACGTAGTAATTGAAACTAGATTTGCAATTCTAGAAACAAGTGCATGCATTCCAAGAGTCTCTGTGGGGAAAAGGCAACTTGCTCAGGTGAAAAAGAAATTTAGCAAAATCTCTTTCCATTCCTCATTGCAGTAGGTCATCCTCGGGCATCTCAGGAATGATGGGCTGGAGAGCGGCGCTGATTTATGGCGGCATCTGGAGCATCTCGTCAACAGAGGGGCCAAGAGAGCGGACAGCTCAGGGCTCACTTGTGACACGTGAAATACGAGGCAGCACATTGTAGGAGCATGAATGGGAGTCAAGGAAAAATAAAGCAAAAAGACTTGAATGTTCCCTTCCAGGTCTCTCTCTCCAAATTCTGGAACGATTTCTTAAATTGCCCCAATGCCTGCCCTTTGGGTCCCTTCTTTTTAAACAGTGCTTAGATGCCTCCCCCCCCACACACACACACCCCAAATGCACTGCCATCAAATAGAATCCAGCTCATTGGGATGCTGTAGGACACAGCAGAACTGCCCAGTGGGTTGCCAAGGCTGTAAATCTTTACATCTTTCTCCCACGGAGCCACTGGCGGTTTCCAACTACTGACCTTGTGGTCATTGCAGCCCAGCCCTCGAAGCCACCAGGCTTCCTGCTTGAGGGTTAGACAGGGCTTTGCCAGGTCTCTGTTGGGAGGGGGCAAGTTCAGGCCTTGCCTCAGTTGGAAGCACGAGAGGCTCACTGAAGAGTTAAGTTCTGGTTAGGAATGAATGGCGTTGTTCTTTCTGCCAATGGTAAAACGTTAAACCAAGACTTAGCAGAGAAAACACACACACTAGCAAAAAGAAGAAAAAGAAACGCCATCGGGATTTTCTATCCAGAACAGAATGGATGAGTTTGTGTAAAGTCACTGGTGAAGAAAGCAACAAACAAACAAGTCTTCTTGGTATTGTTGTTCAGGGCAACATCCGGGAGAGATAAAAATACTCAGTGCTTCTGTCTTCGTGCCCTGAGGTTGGCTAGGTTGGAGACATCACAGGATGAAAGATGACCTTGAAAGATACTCTCGAGAAACTTTGCCAGAGATCCAAAATGTCAGGAGTCATTGACATGAGTTGGATCTTAATGTTAATGCCTCAACTATATTGCTGTTCAATGGCCAAAAAAAAGAGCAGAGGGGCCCGAAAGACCCCAGCCAAGCATAAAAGTGGGCAAACCAACTTCACTTGGTAAGCAAGTTCTCTGACAATGAGAAGGACTATGTTGTTACCAGGGACCACCGAGTCAGCTCCAATCCATAGCAACCTCACGCACAACAGAACGAAACACCATCCTACAATGTCCTGTGCTTGAGCCCATTGCTGCAGCCACTGTGTCAGCCCTGCCTCTTTCTCGCTGGCTCGTGACTGCACATGATGTCCTTCTCCAGGGACTGGCCTCTCCTGACAACACTTCCAAAGTACGTAAGATGAAGTCTTCCCATCCTTGCCTCTAAGAGCTCTCTGGTCATACTTCTTGCAAAGCAGATTGTCCTTAGGGCAGTCCAAGGTACTTTCAGTATTCTTCTCCAGCACGGTTCAAATGCCTCGGTTCTTCTTCTCACAGCAGATGACACCTGGAACTTGGGGTGGCAGGGTGAAGGGGTGGATATGGCGGACAGGGTGAGCAAGCAGCTGGGGGCGGGGTGGGAGTTCAGGCTGCTCTGAAAGAACAATCAGTCCAGGCGAATCCAGGGGTCATAACAAAGTTCAAAGGGAGTCAGCTTCTGAAGGTCAAGCCAGGGGGTGGTGCGCATGCAGAGAAAGGTAGGGGAGGCTAGGGAATGGAATTGGGGAGTGAGGTAGGTGGTCAGAGAGGGTCAGGTAGAGCCAGCAGCTGGAACCAGCCCCGGCTTCCTCGCTGTCCCTGTGAGCTCTGCAAACAGACTGAAAGTCCCTTGATCTCTGAGAAAGCCCCGAGAGGCCAGCGGCAATCTGGTCTGAGATAATCTAACAACTGTGATTGAAGTCTGGCATTACGGGTGGTAGGCAGGAACCAAGATCTCTTTTTTTAAACCTAACAGCTGGCACTTTATAGCACACTTAATCTTACCTGCAAGGCTGAGCCCTGGTGCCACAGTGTGTTACATGTTGGGCTACTCACTGCAAGGCCAGCAGTCTGACGCCACCAGGTGCTCCCTGGGAGAACAATGCGACTTTCTACCTGCCAAGAGTCACCGTCCTGGAAACCCACAGGGACGTCCCACCCTGTCCTACCCCAGATGGAGACGGTTGCTATGCGTCAGCATGGACGCGATGGCAGGGAGCCGGGTTTTCGTGAACAGCGAGTATGCCCCTCATGTAGGCTCCCATGGGTCCCTAGAGAAACCATGTGTTTATAGAGGACATCATAAAGGAAGTCTGAAAATGGAGTCCTGTTTTTTGACAACTGTTGGTCGTGTGAAAGATTGCGTGGCTCTGTTGGGAGGAGTGAGCTGGTAGAGTGTGGAGGAGTTTTCTCATTTGTAAGAAGAGGAAAGTAATAATAATAATCATAGTCAATGCCCCTCAAATTGTGATGCCTGAAGAATCATGTACATGAAAATGACTGTAATGCTTTGTGAAAATGATGGTTCGGGTATCATAGGAACAGAACTGAGAAAGATTAACGTTAAACATGTTGAGGAGACAAATGCTAATAGTTCAATTTCGTGACTGCCTCCAATGCACAGTACTTTGAAAATATTCTCATTTACTCTTCACAATCATCTTGAAACCTGGGTATTATGATTCCAGTTATCCCAGTTGAGGCTCAGAAGGACCACGAACCTGCATATGACTTGTAAAAAACCTCATCCCGGATGCCCGGCCAAGAGTTATGGGAGGACCTCCGATAGTCTCGATAGTCTCGCCGACAGCGTTGGGAGTGGCTGGGAAAGGGTGCAAGGAACTTAGGCTCTCTGAGCATCGTCGGCAGAGTGTCTCCACCATCCTTAAGAGAGACCTCCCTTTCTGGAACGGAGGTGACTTGCTTTATTCCTCGTACTGCGTTTGAAGTCACCGTAGACCCCACGTTTTCATTTTTACCCCAGAGCTGGTTCAGCGTCAACCTCAGAAATGTATGGGCTAGCCTGGGCCATTTATTTCAGAAGATATTATTTGATTTACAGCTATTTTTCCTCGAAATTTCTTTCCTTCATAAAGCCAAACTGAAGTTCTGTACTCATCAGGATTAACATTCCTGCCTACCCACCCACCCACCCCACTGCCGCCACCCCTCTCCCAAATTTTCTTTTGGTGAAGAAAAGTTCATATTTGGCTCTGAGGTCGCCAACGATGCAGTGTTCTGCATGTGAACATTTGTACTTAACCTTTTTTGTTCGTTAAAAACCTTCCCGATGTGGTTAGGCCTTTTTTCATTTCAGAAAGCTTAGAGTTGGTCAGAACGTAGGTTGCAAGATCTAGTCTCTAGTGTTGCTTTTTGGAAGTAATACGAAGTTGTCTGGCAGAAGCAAAATAATAATAAAAAAGACCTCATCCCAAATGCGTTAAGTAACCAAGTAATATTTACTTCATATCATAGTTTCCTCGATGAAACGTTGTAAACAATTAGCAAAGATCTTACACGAGCAACAGCTTTGCGTTTCTAGAGTGAAAACACCTCACAAGAAATGACAAAGGTGCCTGTCGTAGCCACAAAGCCCATTTTGACTCACAACGACCCCAGGGAGACCAGAGCTGCCCCCTTGGGCTTCCACGACATCAGGTCCTGCTCCTGGGGAGCCTTGGGGTGGGCTCCCAGGCCACCCTCCCAGGCAGCAGCCTGCGGTCCAGAACAGTCATCTGTCCTCATGCGCAGCGGCCAAACTTCGGGAACTCTTTTAGGCAAAAGCAAACACCGCCACAGTAAATGCCTTTTCGTGGGGAGAAGAACTCTCTTTACAAGTCAAAAAGCGACTCCCCGATTAGTCAACTGAGTCAATGTATTATTCCTTTCTGAAAATCTTTCTACAAAAAAAGAGAGAAAGAAAGAAAAAAAGGTCAAGTAAATATATAAACCTTCCTGTTTACTTTCGCAAAGGAGCTCTGTCCAGGTCATTGGAGTAAAAAAGTGATCCCGCTGTGGCAAAACACAATCTAGGTCCCTTAATCCTTCCTCTTTTGATCTCGAAAGGTAGTAACATTCAGTTCGGAGCTCACTCATCTGTAAATTGCATCACATTATCTCCAAGCGATTTAAGAAGCGAGCTCTGTTTGGTTTCAGGCATTTTAACCTGCCAAAGGCAAGAAGAAGGATTGCCCTCAACCTTTCCCCTCGCCACTGCCACCAGAGGAGGCAAAAATGATCGAGCCCATTGGGAACCAATACATTGTGTCCAGGCCGGTGTATTCTAAAACCACCTTCGGAGAAGAGCATAAGAAGAAACACAGGCATCATAAGACATTGCTGGAACATCTCAAAGACTCTTGTCGGTAAGGCATTTTTTAAAAAGATACTAACCTCGGGGAGACACAAAGCCCAGTCTCCCAGCTTCGCAAGCTTCCGAGCGCTCCCTCTTGGCTCGAGCCCCTCGCCTACAGCCTGCACTCGCTTCACACTGCGCCTTGTCCACTTTCGTTTCCAAGCCCCCCACTCCCTTCCACAGTGGGGAAGGCAGCCTTTCCGCCCAGCAAGACGAAGAGCTGGGACAGGGGCAGCTCTTCCAGGCCGGTGTCACACAGTGTAAGCTGTGTCTGACAAACCAGCTCTGTGCCAGCAGAAGGCAAGCAGCACTTTGCTTAAAAAAAAAAAAATCCCCTGGTGGTGGCCCGGGAGGGATTGAATTCAGGAGGTGAGTGTTAGTGGGAGTGACAATGAGGTGTTCATATTAAGATGCAATAGTATGTATGCGTACTATACTCTTATAATGTTACAGACCATCTATATTAGAGTTTACAAAGGGCTTCAAAGAATTCACGGAAAACCGAAATTCCAGGACAATGGAATTTTTCCATGAACTGTTCAAACAAAAAGCACCTTGCACTGAACCCTTTCCCCAGGCAGGGCTCTTCCCGCTTCCCACCTGTACGTAGGTTGCTCGCTGCGTGTCACTTAGTCGACTGATGTGTGGTTTTTCAATATTTTCAGCTGCTCCTCCCAGAAGGCCAAGAGAATCGCCCTCTCTTTGTTTCCCATAGCATCGTGGTTGCCGGCATACAGGATAAAGGAATGGCTACTCAGTGACATTGTTTCTGGAATCAGTACAGGTCTGGTGGCCGTACTGCAAGGTAACTTTTTAAAAGTATGATGACACTGTCCTCCACAGACCATAAAATTCACCCTTTTAAAAGAGCGTTGATTGGGTGTGTTCCTAAGGTTGTGCAACTATCACTACCATCTAATTCCAGAACATTTGCATGACCCTTGCAAACTCGGAGGCATTAGCAGTCACTCACTCCCCGTTTCCCCTCCCCCCACCCCAAGGCAACCGCTAGGCCACCTTTTGGGGTTTGTTGTGGTCTTAGGGATTCACTTGTTCGGCCCATTCCATGTCCACAGATTCTCTGTTGGGCTTCGTCCTCGTGGGGGGTTCCTGTGGCAGCGTCTATCAGTACTGCCCTCCTTTGTATGGACACATCATATTTTGCGATAGGGATGTTGCTTATTCATGCATCAATCGATGGATTATCTCCTAATCACGTGGTAGTTTCTGCTGGCTCACGGAGAACATTTTGAGGAGCTGACAAACCTTTTCCTCGGGGGTTGTTGCAGTGTTGCCCATCCCCACCAGCAGTAAATGAGAGTTCTATTTCTCCACATCCTCCCATTCCCTCTTGTCATTCTTGGCCTTTTTATTAAGAGCCATCCTCCTAGGAAGTAGTGGGATGCCAAGTGACACTAGGCTCTGGGCTGCTCACCACAAGGTAGGTGGTTCAACCCCACCAGGCTTTCTGCAAGAGAGAGATGAGGCTTTCTGCTCCCTGAAAGACTGAGCTCCGGAATCCTGTGTAAGGTGGATGTGAGTTAGGACCAACTCCGTGACAGTGGGTTTGGGTTGAGGGTTGGAGTCGATGAGATAGTTCATTGTGATTTTTATTTCAATTTCCCTAAGGAATAATGGTATTGTTTGCCTATCTATTGCCAAACTGTAAACATTCTTTATCAAAATTTGATTTGCAAGTATTTTCTCCCACTCTGTAGGTGATTTCTCTACCTTCTTGACAAGTTCCCTGTGGTATAGTTGTTGCACATTGGGCTGCGATCCCCATGGTCAAGGGTTTGAAGCCACCGGCAGTGCCACAGGAGAAAGCCTGGGCTGTCCCTCGTGTAAACAGTGACAGTCTCAGAAACCCACAGGGCTCACTGAGGCAGCATTGACTCCATGGCAGTCAGCTTGGTTGGTTTGGACAGTGCCCTTTGGGGTGCCTGTATTTTCTATTTAGATGAAGCCCAAGTGATCTAGTTTGTTCTTTGGTTGTGCATGGTTTAGCCAGCAAATTAAGAAGCCATTGCCTACTTCGAAGTCATAAGGACATATATCTGTATTTTCTTCTAAGAATTTTCTTGTTCTTGCTCCTGCCTTTACGCCTTTAATCCATTTTGGGTTAACAAGGCAACAAGTACTTAAGGTCCAACCTTGAATACGTAAAGACCCTGAAGAGACCTTCTCTGATACTCCGCGCACAAACTCAAGCCCCAACTGCTTGTGTCTTGGCAGGTCTAGCCTTTGCCCTGCTGGTCACCATCCCCCCGAGCTATGGATTGTATGCAGCCTTTTTCCCAGTCATCGTCTACTTCTTCTTGGGCACTTCTCGACATATCTCTGTGGGTAAGTGAGTTATTGGGCTGACTAATGCTCACACTGCTTTTCCTTCATGAATCCTATCAGTCACCAACTCCAACAGCTCCAAATTGGACACAGCCCAGGAGAAGAGTCCCACATTTCCTGTAGAAATTAGGACTGGGATCTGGGGAACGGGGCAGAGCTGTATACTCACATTATGGCTGAAAGACAAAGCATCGATTGACCATGATTTGTCCTTGGATGCGACTTAGGTCCATTTCCAGTTCTGAGTATGATGGTGGGAGCAGTCGTTGTGAAAGTGGTCCCAGACGCCGGTGGGGATGCTCTGATGATCTCTAATAGCTCGGAGAGTAATGGGATAACATCAGACGACCAACAGAAGGTGATGGTGGCTGCAACGGTGACAATCCTTTCTGGAATCATCCAGGTGCGCTCCTTCTCACGAAACCAGGCTTTCTCAGGCTGCTTGTCCTGACTGGTACACATTTGCCTAGGGTTTTCTCCCTCCTGCCAGACCGCCCCACTCTTTCTTTCTGGTTAGTATCCCTCCTTTGCCAGCCAGTAACTTACTGCCATCCAGCCAGCGCTGTCCCATAGCGAAACCCTATGGGTTTCCCAGACGGCACTACCCAAAGCATTTGAGGAGGGTCGCTCATCACTACCACAGGTTCCACTCCGCCCTCCAGGGTCTCTATGAGTTGGAATGAGTTGAAGGGCAGTAGATAAAAATGAAGTGGCTTCCAAACACTGGTGCGAAAATTCCAGTATCTCTTCATTCCATTTTTCCATGAACTTTTTTCAAAGGCCCCCTGGTACAGGCAATTTGTAGTGACAGCGGCAGCTTTGAATTTTTTTCTCTAATTCTTTAGAGACTGTGACTAAAACGAAAGGGGTGGGTCGTTTTGCACTTGGAAATGTGCACATCAAAGACGTAGGGGAAGCTGGCAAGGGCGGTGGAGGAACCTACCACTTGACTCCCAAGCCATACAGACACTTCCGGGTGTGGCCTAGGTTTATGGCTAGTGATATGCTTGTATAAGACTTTTTAAAAATCCAATAAGATATTATTGTATAAGACAGTTGCCTAAAGAGGGGGAAAGTTCATTCCTACCAGGTGGTGTTTCCTACTGACAATGTGGCCAGTTCTTCAGAATGTGTTTCTGGACCAAGTGTTTCGTGTGCCCATAGCTCCAGGAGCATTGCACGATGCAGGAGTGGAAAGGCACGCCAGGTAGCCAATGGACAGTGAAAGTATCCAGTTCTCTTTACTGCAAGACACCAGTGCTGTGGGAGAATAAACCGCCTTCGTCTCCCAGCTAAAGCTGAACATTTCTGATGTCCAGAGTCCACTTAGGACATCCAGAGTAAACAGTTAGATAGCATACACCTAAGTTGGGCAACTTGTTGGAAGGAATATGAATGGGCAGCAGCTAGCAAACATAACTTAGAATTACAGGAGCAAACATCAAAGCGTTGATGCTAGATAAGATTTTGCTCTGAAGGCTTATGAATGAGTCTTCTGAAGACTTACGTCTTATGGACACCCTAGCCTAGTTCTTACTGAACACTCTGTAGCCTTTCACGGGAGTGGCAAGAACTCTCCGTCAGGCTCTAGGAGGCTGGCCACCTGCTTCTGCAAGGCATAGAGCAGTCGGCCGAACCCTGACATTGTAAATCACGTAACTTGCTGATCCTGAGTTTTGCTAGAGTGTTCTCCTAAGCAAGGCCTTTGCCCTTCTCTTTCCAGTTGCTCATGGGGGTTCTACAGATCGGATTTGTGGTCATCTACCTTTCTGATTCCCTGATCAGTGGCTTCACCACAGCGGCCGCGGTTCATGTGTTGGTCTCCCAACTCAAATTTATGCTTCAGTTGAGTGTGCCAGCACACAGTGATCCGTTTTCAATTTTCAAAGTAAGTATTTATTGCCCTTAAAAAATACAGAAATACATGAAACTCACTGTTTTTGTTTCTAGAGACCTTTGCTGAATGCCTTTGCTGTGGGGCTTACCTAGAACTTGCAAGAAATCAAGGGGTTGAGCAACAGATTCACATTAAAGAAAAGTAAGGGACAAAGAGAACAGTACTGACAAGCAGCACATCTAGCACACAGCTAGCTTCAGCAATAGTAATTAAACGCCACCTCTACTGAGCTCAGACTCAAAAGTATTTCCAAAATATATGAAAAACTAATATTTTGTCCCACTGTTTTAACATTTTTTCCATTTGAAAACTTGGATAAATTGTGCTACTTGAGTTATACTGTTTCCCTATGCCTCAAAAGTGAGTCCTGGTGGTATAGGAGTAGGCAACACATTGAGCTGCTAATCACAAGGTCAGCTGTTCAAACCCACCAGTCGCCTCGAGAGAGAAAGATGAGGCTGCCTGCTCCTGCAAAGATTTAAAGTCTCCGAAACCCTAGGAGGCAGTTTTGCTCTATCCAATGTGGCCACTATGAGTCAGAATCAACCCCAGGGCAGCGGAGTTTTCTTTCAATCTCAAAAAACAGGCCTTCTTATGTTAGAATTGAGGTTCTGCTAAACCTTGTACAAGTCCTTGTTTATAAAACGAGAGAAAACAGTGATTGGCTTATTTCACTCAGCATAATGTCTTCAAGTTCCATCCATCCTGTAGGGTACCCATAAAAAACTAGAATTGCACTAGGCAGCGCAAAGCTTTCTTAGTATGAATTTTCCCTACTAGGTGAGCATCAAGCAATTATCTCTGAGCTAGTGCACCCAGTGGTGTCACCTGAGAAGGTTCTTTCTGGTCACAGTGAATTTTTTCATCAAAGCAGTTTCACTCAAACCTTGTTTTTTGTAATGGCCAATTTGAGAGACGGTGTGCAGCTGTGAAATTTGGTTTCCTGCTCAGGAAATAATGCCACAGAAACTGCTGTGATGTTGAGCACAGCTGACGAGGGCAGCGCTCTGGGAAACTCAAGTGCACCAGTGGTTTCCTCATGTCAAGGACAGTGAAATGCTGATTGATGACAAACCTTGTTCTGGACGTCAGTTAACTTCCCGAACTGATGAAAATGTCGACTCATAGTGCACGTGGAGTTCGTTCTACCAGGTCAGACTGTTCATCAAGCTTTCTATTTAGAGATTCTGAAAATATTGCACAACAGTGTGAGACAAAAAAAGGCCAGATTTGTGGCACCCAGGGGACTGGTTTTGCCACCACGACAATGCACCTGCCCACGCAGCCATCTCAGTGCACCAGTTTTTGGCAAAAAACATGCCTCTCTTGCCCCCACGCACCTTACTCACCTGACATTATCCATGCGACTTCTTCTTGTTTCCTCCAATGAAGAGGGACATGAAAGGACAGCGATATGATGACATAGAAGAGGTGAAGAAAAAAACGAGGGAGGTCCTGTCAACCATCCAAACAGATGAGTCTGAAACATTTTTCCAAGAATGGACTGGCAGATTTGGCAAATATATTAGGTGTAATGGAGAGTACTTTGAAGGTGATAAGGTTGTTTTGTAAAAAAAAAAAAATTTAAATACATAACTTTAAAAAAAATGCATCTGGTTTCTGGGGAGGTACCTCCCCATATATCAAGGCTTTATTTCTCCTAGTGGCTGAGTAGTATGGTATTGTATATATATATGCCACATTTGGTTTATACATTCGCTTGTTGATAGGCATTTAGGCTGCTTCCTCCTTGTGCATACGTTGATGTTGCAATGAACATGGGTGGACATATGTAAACACAGCATCGGTCTTCCCTCCTCCAGACAATGCCCTGCAGGGCAGGTAGTGTGCACAGCACTAGCATCAAAGAGTCTCTGGGCGCCTGAAAGAGAGCTTGTTTCAAACTAGAACCAACACTCCCTGGGCCCTTCCAGAGCTGCCCAAGAGCAAATGGAGAGCCCCTGGGAGATGGAAGCCACTGGTTTCTTCAAGTCAGACTGTGCACAGGGCAGTGAGGCCGGAAACCCTTTCCAAAGGTGACAAGGAGTGCCAGCTAAGCTACAGGGTGTGGACTTCTGAATGGACAGGGGTGAAGGGAGCCATGCTAAGGATGAACTATAAAGGTCAGAGGCTATTCCCTGGACAGAGAAGGAGGGACTGTTGCGAAATAAAGCAATGACTGGTTTATCTTGTGCTATATTAATACACGTGAGTCGTTTAAACCAGCAGAGAGTTATTCTCTCAGAGCGTAGGCGGCTACACACCTGAGTTCAGGGAGCTGGCTCTAGGGGAAGGGTGGCTTTCTGCCAGCACAGAAGACCCTTGTTTCTCTGAGCTGCTGCTGCTGGGCCAGCTTCTTGTGGCTGGCATCTCTCTTCCTGCATCTCTGCTTATTCCATTGCTTATCTAATATCTCTCATATCTCAGAAGAATTGGACGCAAGCCAAATGTATATAAAACTTCAATAATTTGCCGAGGCTACAGAGGAAATAAGCCACTGGTGAACTCCTTCTGTCCACAATTTGAGGGATGGGAGGAAAGTGGTTACTAAACAGATGCCTTAGAGAGAAGAGTATGGAAAGTCAACGGCATAAGTCTGACTTGAACAGTGAAAACATGGTCAGTTGATCCCCACTCTGGTGCACGCTGGACCGGATCTGCTTGTCAACATTTTCTGTATTTTGTCTTGTTTGTTCATGTTAGGGTGTATCTCAGAGGTGTTATGTCATTGGAGGTCACCCTCTTGAAGTTGTGTCATACCTTATTCTGGTTTTTTTGGTGATGAACAGCAAGTAGAAAAGGGTTTCAGGGGACCGTGGGGTGCAGTGGTTGTCAGGGGGCATGGCCATTAAAGGGAGACGATGTCAAGGAGTCCAGGAAGAAAACGAATGTTTGGAAACTGGTCGTGGTAGCAATTGTACAATTCTGCTTGGCGTGATTGAACTATGGAATGATATATGTATTAACTCCCAATTAATAAATTAGTTTTTTAACATCAAACATTTAATAACAAAAAGACAGATGAGAGGCAAAAGTCTTGAGATATTTCACCAAAGATATCTTCCCAAAATGTGTATATATGTATTCAAATGGACAGCAAACACATGTTTATTGTCATTAGCCATCAGAGAGAGGCAAAGCAAAACCACTATGGATGCCATTGCACTCCCCCTACAATCTCTACATTCAAATTGAGCCTACCATCCTCAAGGCAACTCAGACTTATGGTGACACTACATGACAGAATGGAGCTACTGCAGTGACTTACCAAGGCTGTAAAGATTCATGGGAGCAGAAAAACGCATATTTCTAGCATGGGCAGCTGGTGAATTTGAACTGCCAACCTTGCAGTCAACAGCTGAATGAGGAGCCTACTATGGTCCAAAGGCACCTTCTACAATGGCTAAGATGAAAATAACAACAAGAAAAAAACAAAAATGCATGCTAGTGAGGATGTGGAAAAATCAGAACCCTTAACCACTGCTGACAAGCATGCAATATGGTACCACCATTGTGTGGCAATTTCTCAAAAAAATAAAATAAACAAAACTAAAAATAGAACCAACACAAGACCGAGTAATTCCGCCCCTGGACATATATCCAAAAGACTTGAAAGCAAAGACTCCAAAGGATATTTGAACACCAACGTTCACTGCAACACTAACAGCAGCCCAAAGAAGACAGCAAACTAAATGCCCACCATCAAGTGAATGGGTAAACAAACTCAGCCAGGAGGAGAAATAAAAATACACGCTTGATTTGCTATATGCTACAGATGACTAGAGCTTGAAAACCATTATGCTGAGTGAAATAGCAGAGAGTTATTATATGACCTCACGTAAAAATAAAAGGCAAATGTGTAGAGACCAAAGTTTATTAGTGAATACATCATAATTGTACCGATAAACAAAAACATCACAATAAGAGGAGAAAAGATTAAGGATGTGAAGGATTTCGTTGTTTTTATTAGTAAATAATTTTATTGGGGGGCTTTTACAGCTCTTGTAACAATCCATACATCAATTGCATCAAATACACTTGTGCCTATGTTGCCATCATCCTTTTCAAAACATTGTCTTTCTGCTTGAGCAAAGGACTTCGTTTTACTTGGATCCACAATCAAAGCTCACGGGAGCAGCAGTCACGAGACCAGATGAAGGAAGTGTTGTTCTGGGCAGATATGTGTCAAGACGGCTCTAGAGAGTTAAAGAGCAGAGATGTCCACACTTTGCGGACTAAGGTGCATCTCCCCCAAGCCCTGATATTTTCAATCACCTCACATGCTGGACAATGAACAAGGAAGACAAAGTAAAATTGATGCAGTTGAATTATGTTTTGGCCAAGAGTACTGAAAGTACTGTAGACTTCCGGGAGAACAAACAAATCTGTGGTTGGCAGAAGTACAGCCAGATGCTCCTGAGAAGCGAGGAGGGCAAGACTTCAAGTCATGGACTTTTAACAAGCATGCTCTCAGAGTGGACGAGTTCCTAGAGAAGGGACATGAAGCTTAGGGAAGTAGAAGGTCAGTGGACAGAGAGGTGGGTAGGTACACCTACCCACCCCACACCTCCATTCGATGGATTGATACCGTGGGGGCAACAAGGTGCTCAAAAATAACAATTTTGAGACTGGAGCAGGATCGGGCCATGTTTCCTTCTGTTGGACAAAGGGTTGCGGTGAAGGAGAAGTCACTCCAGAGGAGGAAGGGTGGGAGCAGGGAGGGAGGTACGAGTAATAGAAAAATCAGCACCAATTTAGGGTAGGATCGCACAATTGTGATTATGGTGATTATGTCAATAATTTAAGGTGACCGGATTTTAACATTGGTAAAGCAGGACAAAAGCGGGACACCGTTGATAAAACTCATATCCTGGCGAAATAGCCACATGGCAGCCGAAAACCGTATACCCTGGCTTGTCGTGCATTCTTTCCAAAAATCGAAACTTTTTTAAACACCGTGGGACACGGGAAAATTTGTTAAAAATCAGGACTGTCCCGCCAAAAGCGGGATGTCTGGTCATTTTACAATAATTATGCACTGTGAAAATTGTGATAGATACACTCAGAACCATGTCAAAAATCTTTTTTTTTTTTTTTGGTAAATGACACAAGTAGACTTTTATTTTTCCCTCCACTGCTCCATAAAGACAAAGCAGCTGTTCATTCAAAATTCTTCAAAGGTCTGCTGAGGCTGCTTCATGGGATTTGGTTCCTGGGTTTGAAGGCTCCAGTGTGACTTCGTGTAAGGGGCCTAATGTGCTAGGTGCTCTCTCTCCTCGTTCATTGTGAGAAGCCCCGGTGGCATCATGGCTCTGGTGTGCGGCTGCGCACTGCAAGCTCAGCCGTTGGAAACCACCAGCTGCTCTGATAGAGAAGAGGGAGGCTTTCTACTCCCATAAGGAGTGTGGTCTCAGAAACCTGCAGGGGCAGTTCTCTGATAGGATGACTATGACGTGGAATGGAATCAAGGGCAGGGAGATGGAATGGAAACTCGTTCTGAGTTCATGGTGGCACTCTCGAGTCTCAAAAGCTTGTGAGTCGATATCCAAAGCACAGCAGTTGGTCCCTATTGAACTGGAGCATCAGAGGAAGGAGGAGGGTCTACAACAGGAGGTGAGTGTGGAATGTGAGGCTAGATGCTCTCCTCTGTCATGAGACCAGTCGACCTGGTTACCAGGTTACCATTCCTATTTTGATCCAAGAGTCCATTTAAGAATCCTCATCAAAAGGGAGTAAAATGCAGAACAGAATTTAAAAGTAGCATCGACTCTAGATCCGGAATGGGAAGCCATTTTTCTGTCAAGGGCAATGTGGACATTTAGAACATCATTTGAGGGCCACACTGGTCAAACGTTTAATGGACTTGCCTCTAAGGTGACAGCTCCAACTGCTCCTCTTGGGTGAGGCTTGTGATGTCTGATGGCCTTGCTGGTTCCGTGGGCTTATGCAGCATGTGGTTCCGATGTTCCCCACCTGCTCTAGGTCTTTTAGGGGCATGGAGGGGGAATCAAACCCTCAATCGATTCTCCCGAGATTATCCGTAAACCTGACACCAAAAATTTCTCTGACAGTCATCTTCAACACAACCAACAGTTTAGCTTAGCTAGTAAAAATAGTCTACCTTTAACATTATGCTTTTTTAAATTGTGAATTGGACGACGGTTTACAGAGCAAATCATCACTCTTACGTTCCGTAATGCATATACATTTTATTTCAACTCATTCATTGCGATCACCCCAGTGTACCATCGCTTATTCCACCTCCTCCTTGTATTTCCTGTTTGCTTCTCCTTCTTTCCTAACCCTCTGAGCTTTGTCCTAGCGCAAATGCCACCCTTTTGATGGTAAATGGTTGATTATTCTAACACAGGGCTAACTTCAGTTCCCGATATGATTAATGTCCATAGATTTGGGGATTCCAACAGTCTCTATCCAACCAGTAAGGCTCTTTATGATGTTGAGTTTCTGTCCCACGTTGCCCTCCATTCTATCGGAGCCCTTCTAAGGTGCTCCGTTTCTGAGTGGTTGGCAGTAGGGCAGGCACCAGCTAGTTCTGGTCTGAGAATGGTGAGACGGCCGTTTTCGCAATCCTTGAGGCCATGTCCTCATTTTCAGCCCTCTTCTCTGAACAGAGAGAGACCAAGAGTTGCAGGTCAGCTGGCCGCTCGGGAGCTTTGAAGACCCCGTGACTACTCACCGAAGTAGGAGGCAGAAAAGCTCAAGCACTGTGCCTGTTTAGGAGACATCTCCGTGCGATCAAATGAACAACAGCAACTAGAAAGGCTCGATAGGAGCCTTAGGGAGCACTTGGAAACGGGGGAACAAGGAGGGGTGTCCAACTGCAAGAATGTAATCAACATCACGACCGTGTATGCATGGCAACTGTTGAAATGGTGCATGGTTCGCTGAGTATAGTCTCAGAAATCACAAAAATAAATCACATTTAGAAGAAGACAAAAGGCAAGATGAGCTGATCCTGTCACATGAACATAGCAAGGAAAATCCATACCCAAATGGGATTTCCACCATCTCCATGGAGGTTAGGATTTCCGACATGTGTTGAAGGGGGACACGGCTCAATCCATAACAATGGCCAGAGAGACCTACAAGCAGGAGACCAGTTGAAGAAATGAAAAATAACTAACTAGCCAATATATCTTGGCATTTGCCTCAAAATTTCCAGCAAAAATGCCAGAAACCTCCTAAATCAGGGTGGTAGCCACAATGCCCTTAGGGTTGTTGTTGTTGTTGTTGTTAATTGCCACCAAGTCAATCACCACCACCTGATGCACTTAATTTGGAAGACTCACTGTTGAGCATCATCGCCAGACCCAGCCTCCACGGGGAGACAGGTGCCTGAGGTGGCTTGGCTGGGAAACAAAGGCAGGTCTCTCTCACGGAAGATGAGAAGTCTACTGCTGCCCCGCTGCTGCCCAGGGACGTCCTTTGCCTCCTCACCCTTCTGTGCTCCTCTCCCCAGTGTCGCTTTCGTGGTTGGCATGATTGTTCACCGGTCTTGTTTGCTCTACACCGGTTCTGTCTACTGATGCCACACGTCGTCTTACATGTTCACTTTCGTCCATGTGCACAGAATTACGTCTGGAGTCTACACCCTGCATGCCTGCAGGGCTTGCGTGTTGGCTTTGTCTTTCGTTTTGTTTTTTGTCTTTATCATTTTAGGTTCTTCAGTCCATATTCTCACAGATAGAGAAGACGAATATCGCGGACCTGGTGACATCCCTGATCATTCTGTTGATTGTATTTGTGGTTAAGGAAATCAACCAGCGCTACAAAGCCAAACTTCCGGTGCCCATTCCGATCGAACTCATCATGGTAACGGCCCATCGACTCACTTTTCTCTCAGGGTTCCTTAGCCTAGTGTGTCTCCACTGTCAGTCCTTCACCCTTGACTGAGGTGTCAGCGCCACAATTTCTAGACACAAGGCAGAGTCGCTCCACATGGGATAGCAGCCTTGGAAACCTCTGGGTTTCTCTTTCCATCGAAGACATGGATGGCGCAGACCGTGGCCTCTGAGAAGATGGGTAATAGACCCCTGGGAATTGGAGCTATGGTTCTCAACATGGCCGGGGTGCATTCGAATCACCTCAAGAACACAGCAGCATAAACACCTGTGGCCTCGAGCGGTCTCTGTCTCCTGGAGACGCCTTCACGGTGTTTGCCAGGGCCAATTTCTTGGAAGCAGGTCTCCAGGCCTTTCTTCCGAGGTGCCTCTTGGTCACTTTGACGCTCCAACCTTTCCGGTCCCCACTGAGCTTTGCATCATCCCGGGCTCCAGAATGGTCTCGGGACTTTTGTTGGCTGGGAGCTCCTTCTTTAATCGCTTCTAGGGATGGGATCTGGGAGTGGTAGAGGTTCAGAGTCACACTCCTGATTTCATCTCTGATTTCTAACTCGGGCACTTTTGCAACTTTGCAGACAGTGATTGCCACAGGTGTATCCTATGGTTTTGACTTCAAAAACAGGTTCAATGTGACTGTCGTTGGGGATATGCCAAGTGGGTAAGTGAGTCTTTTATGGTGGCTTCGCTAAGCACTCGGCAGAGCTTGCTGACCCAGTGGTAGGGACTGAACTGCACGAACCCATAGCCGAACTCTCCGGGCCCTCCCCACCCCCACCCCCACCCCCCCCAGTCCGTGCGGAAGGTTCCCTCCTGGGCTGGGATGGGGATGTGAAGAAGGTAAGCGTCCCTAGTTCTCAAGATGAGAAAGTTTCTCCTTGGAGGACCTCACCGGCCAGGCAGGGAGCAAGCACTCACCCGCGAGTGGAAATGAGTGAAAGTAGAAAAACAGGCAGCACAAATCCCTTCCTCCTCGTCAAGAAGCACCCAGTGCCAGCAGATTTCCGGGTCTGTAAGTAAGTCACCGTAAACAGTCGGTGTTTGGGGTTACTGAAGCCAAGTTCTGAGCGTTCAAAAGCGGCTGTGAAGCCGCTGGAGCCACCCAGAGAGGCACATGCTGTCCTTTCTCAGGATCTGCTCAAAACAAATGCCCAGGGATGGCTGGCCTGGCGGGGAGTCCAGGGACTGGAAAGTGCATCTCAAGGAAGGGAGATTCCATTTTGTGCCCTCTTTTTCCTCTCCCTGCCCTCTCTGGCCATAGAAAGCATTGCTTTTACTAATTTGCTTGCCAAGGAAAGGTTGCTTTCCTATTTAACAGAGAGAGAGAGAGAGAGAGAAAGAGAGCCTCTCGCTCCACCACTCTCCACTCTGCATTTATAATCCCAAAACCAGCATCTGTATTTATTAAAACTTATTACCATCAAATCGGTTTTGATTCACAGCAACCCTATAGGACAAGGAGAAATGACTCCACTGGGTTTCCAACCCTGGAGTAGACAGCCTCGTTTGTCTCCTGTGGAGCAAGCTGGTGGTTTCAAACTACTGACAGTGTAGTTAGCAGCCCAACCTGAAACCCACTCTACTTTTTATGAGGTTGATGTTCAAATACCCAAATTATTTTAAAAACATGTGCAAGTGGGCTTCAAAAAGTTTGTGGGAAAGTGGGATTTTTCCATGAAAATTTTGGAGCCCCCTCGTATATATTTTAAGATAAAATAGGGGGGTTTCAATCACCAGATCTTCCCATCTTTAATGGATGCAAACCAGCCCTATTCATTTAAAGGATTTTTACACGGCAATTAGGCTGAAGTTTAACGACAACTTCTAGCAACTTTCAAGTAATTCCACTTTAAATGTCTCAGGAGACACAAGTCACAAAAGGGGAAGAAAGAGTACATAGATGTATACTGAAGTGTATACAGAAGAGTGTGTTTTGTTTTGTTTTTTGTCAGAAGAATTTTTGAAAGAAAAGATGTACCTGGCCATCACCAAGGTGCAGTTTGGAGCCCTTACTTAGTGAATACACATTTAAATGTCAGGAGACCTCTTTCTACCAGGTGTGGAGGGCAGGGAGTGTAGCTCACGTTTCTGAACCTTTTGGCTCCACAGAGTGAGGGTTGCCTGGTAGGTGAGCAGCATGTTCTAGAAACAAGAGTCCTTGAGATGTGTGCCTGACTAACTTCCTGACCTTGAGCAAAATGATGCAACTCTGACTCCAGGTCCCTGGCTGTCCATGGGGCTAAACACAGTGGCTAGATGAAGAGGATTCTGATAAGGATGCAGTGTGATTATGCATGAGACTTGCTTACAGCCGTAGCTACCCTACCATCAATGTTTGATTGTATGACTCCTATTGCTAATTTGGTACCTAAGTTAGGGACTACACCAATTTTATTTTCCCGGTGGATGACTTATTGGGCATTTTACATTTCTGATCACCGCAAATAGAGTATAACGGAAGGTAATGGTTATTCGTTTTTCCTAATCAGTGGTTTGAACCCACCGTATCACTCTGGGAGAAAGTTGAGCACTCAAGATTACAGTCTTGAATGATTTTTTTAAGAGAGAGAAAGAGAGAGATTGCAGTCTTGGAAATCCTCGGATCCTGCAGGGTTCCTGGAATGTGAATAGACTGCATAGCAATAGCTTCTGTCTATTTGATACTCTACTGCTCGTGTGTGTGTGTGTGTGTGTGTGTGTGTGTGTGTGTGTCTCGCCTGAGACCTTAGTTGGTGAAGTTACACATAGTGAACCTAGACAATGGCAAAGGGAGCCAAGCTTTGAAAGGAAAAGCCAAGGAGATACTCAGGCTCCTATTAATCACTAACCGGCACATTGCATTTTATAGTGTGCAAATAGCGTTTGCCGTCTTTACTTGATTTGGCCCACCCACAAAATGACAAAGAGAACAAGCTTTGCAAATGAGGAAACTGGCTCAGGAAGGAGCAAAGGCAGAGCCCGGAAGAAAAGCCACCTGTCCAGACGGTAAATCTGTCTGTACCCAATCACCGTCTATGGTACTTTGAGGCCAAAAAAAGAGAGTCGCCGTAGCAAGCTGCTGGTCGTTGTGGTATAAAATGCAAAAGTTCATTGTACCACTGTTTTCAGATCTAGTCAGAACAAAAATCCCAAGCCAGCCTTCTGACTTCTGGTGGGGCAGAGCACGGGACGGTAGATGCTGCTGCCCTGCCATGGAGTGGATTTCAACTCACAGCAGCCTACAGGACAGAGAAGTCCCCCCAGAGGACAGGCAGGGAGCTTTACAGGGACAGGGAGCCAAGTCTGTCCTCCCGTGGGCTCAAACTGCAAACCTTTCAGTGAGCAGCCAAGCGCCTCATCCGTGTGCCCCCGGAACTCCTTGGGCCCGTTGTACTGCTTCAAAATCAGAGCTGATATTTTATTAATAGATGTCTTCCCAGAACTTGGAGGAATTCAGAACCAGGTGAGAGAATTTAATTGGCCCTCTTCTAATAAACCTAAGGTCAGAGGTCGATCTTTAGAGAAGCTAAGCATCCGTGTCGGTGTTGGATGTTTGAGTTTTCTATATTTGTACTCCTGTCATACAATGCGGGGGAGAGAGGAGGCTTTCTACTCCTGGAAGGAGCTACAGTTGGGAAACCCACAGGGACCATTCTACCCTATCCCGTAGGGTCGCTCTGAGTAGGAATCAACTCGATGGCAGTGAGTTTGGTTTGGGTTGGGTCATATAAGGAGTGACTATCGTTTAAATGTTGAAAGTTTGTGAGGCATAAGCAGAGATATAGCTTCTCTGAGTTGGAAGTACCCCTGACGCTCGATCACTGGAACCCCGTCTCCAGCAAAGTCACTGCTGGCTCCACACGGGACAGAGTCCAAGGCCCATCTGTTTGCCGGAGGGTTTTCCACCAAAAGTTGTTGTTTTCTATAGACTTTCCTGCTCACCTTGTTCCAAATTGTGTTTGCTCAAAGAACCTTCAAGCTTGGATAGCAGCTAGACCCGTTGTGGATAATGCTTTACAACCCAATGTAACAACACAAGTGCAACTGTAGGTCTTTGGCACAAGACTTGTGGGGACATAAGTGTACATTATAGTGTGGCCACGCTTAGATTTACTGCTATCACTGGCCTGCATTCACAATCGTGCATCATCAAATTCAGGCAGTATTGCATTTCATCAAGAAGGTAGCAAATTCCAAAGTTTTCAGTGGGGCTAAATTCTGACCAGTGATATTCCAAAAAGAGGCACAACACAGCCTAGATTTTGCTCATTGTCCAACAATCACCTTCCGTATCCCAAGGAGAGTGTCTGCCCCTGGGCATAGGATGGTGGCTTCAGTTGTCCCAGCCCCTGCTCCATGTTTGTGTGCAGAGTAAAGGCAGGGTGTGTGGAATCCCCAGCAGGAGCTGGAGAAGCACAGAGCATCTCCCCCAACCCCAAATTTATGGTCATGGGAGACTTCTGAACAGAAGGGTGGGGCTGTGCGGGATGGAGCAAGCAAAAGGAACGGCATAGTAGAAGGTTCCAACGTGCAAGAAAGGCACCTTCAAGAAAGCCAACGAAGCTTGGTCTGACTAGAGCACAAATGTGAGACAGGATGGCAATGAAATTGGAAATGTAGGTTTGCGTTAGGATTTTTCCTAAGAGCAAATAGATGTCATGGAAGACTGATAAGCGGGCTGGTGACCGTCCTGCGTGCTTAATTTCTATTTCAGGTTTCAGGCCCCTATTACACCTGATGTGGGGATTTTCCAACAGACCATAGGAGACAGCTTCGCCATCGCAATCGTTGGCTTTGCCGTGGCCTTTTCGGTTGCCAGTGTCTATTCTCTCAAATATGATTACCCAATTGATGGCAATCAGGCAAGTATACAGCCGGCACTGGGTCTAATCGGGCAACTTGAAGTACTATATGGTGTACCTATATCACCAACCCCCACCCCCCACCCCCGCTTGTTCTCCCTCCAGGAGTTAATAGCTTTGGGCTTGAGTAACATCCTCACTGGGTCCTTCAGAGGATTTGCATCCAGTACAGCGCTCTCCAGATCAGGGGTTCAGGAGAGTACAGGCGGCAAAACACAGGTACTTCATGGTCTTGGCCATGTGGGCCATCCCAGTACCCGTATTTGGGGACCTGAGCAGGGGGAAATGACAATTGTGTAATGAGATGTCTTTTCCTCCTCCTCCTCCTCCTTTTTCAGATTGCCGGCCTTCTCAGTGCCATCATCGTGTTGATTGTCATTGTTGCCATTGGATTCCTGCTGGAACCACTACAAAAGGTAGCACACTTTTAAATTATATTTGGGGCGTGGGGTGGGAATCACATCTCTCTCCTTTGGGTAATGAGCCAAGTATCCTGATTCTTAAACTCTGTGGAGACCATTTGCCACTGGTCTGGTTGTCTCTAACTAAGGACGCCTTGGATGGGTCAGAGGAGAGGGTGCTCCACGGGCTTTTCCGGGACTGGTTTGTCAGAAGACCCCCAGGGCTTTCTTCTAAGGTGTCCCTGGGCAGACCTGAACCTTCCACCTCTTGGTTAGCAGCCAAGCAGGCTAACAACTTACCCCACTCAAGGACTGCTTGACCTCTGGAAACACAATCGATACTCGGGGCAGTGAGGTCACTACACGCTCCAGAACTTTTCATCATCAATACCCGATGGGTCAAAAATATTTATTTTCCCTTGGGCAACATTTTATGAATGTTAGGAATTCAGATGTCCAAATTACCTTATCTACCTGCTGTTTTCGTGTTCGTAGCCCCACGTGTAATTAATGTTTCAGCAGGAAGGCATCTGGCACTGCAGAACTGACTGGGTGAGGATCTCCTAAAGGTTGAGGCAATCACCTTCACTATCGACTGCAGGGCATGGTGCTGCCAGCCACACCGCCCGTCCTCAGGCACACGCCCTCCCGTTCCCAGCTCCTGGTCTGACTCCAAGACCAACACTGTCAGATCGCAGAAGAGGGGCAAGCGTCGCACCTGCCCCTCATGTTCCTCTGCCCATCTCTCCTCCACCGTAACATGCCGGAGATTAGTCTTATGCTCCTTGGAATGTCTGTAACCCTTGGATGAAAGAATCATCCCAACAGGAGACCCTGGAAAACCTAGCACCTCCAGGAAACCAACCCAAACTCCTTGCCAACTAGTCAGTTCCAGCTCAAGGTGACGCAGCGTCACAGGGTAGGATCAAACCACCAACCTTTAGGTGAGTCAGAAAGAGGAGGCCATTTGCATCACCCAAGGCCTCTTCTGGGAAACCAGCCCGTGGGAACGATGTTCAGAGGCGAGGCAGTTCACGGGCACTGGCTCTGGAAGCCTGCAGGCCTAGTTTGAGTCCTGGCCGAACTTTGGGCAAAATATTTCACCTTTCTGAACCTCAGGTTCCCACTTTGTAAGAGAGAAAGAGTCGGATCAACCTCACAGAGGTTGCTATGAAAATTAAATGAGGGGATGCTTGTGAAGTCCTTACCTGGGGCCTGGCACTTGGTAAGCACTTGGTTAGTCATAGCCACTACGTTTTGTATCATTCTTACCATTATCCAAATACTCTGTTCCCTTTCTGGTTGCATGGGACGCAGAGCTAGGATCGGGCACACCAATTGTGAGTTGTTAGTAAGGCCCTTTGTCCCTGTGGATCGGTCACTGAAATCTGACAGAGCCCAGATCTGTGGACTGCCAGTGGGGTCCTTCCAGAAGAGCCTTGCTGGTGGTTTTCAAAGGCGAGGAGTTCTGTTTGCCAAACATGTGTGTTCTCTGTACAGTAAACTACTGATTTCAAAATGGATGGCATTAAAGGAGTCAGCAAGTCATCACCAGTGGAAGAGAAGAACGTGCCTCACGATAAGAATAAACACAAGTTGCATGTGCGCATGCGAGCACACACACACACACACACACACACACACACACACACCTTACCTAGAGAACTACATAGAGCAGCTCAGGGTGCTGTTGCCCAGCTGCACAGGGCATCTGTCCAACCCAGATCCATTTAGAGAAGTAAATGAAACCATTTCTGTTTACAATCCTAGCTCCCTCCGAAATAAGCCACACACTTGAGGACATTCCCCGTGGTGTTAATCAAATCTCTTCCACAAAAGATCCATGTGGTAAGCTCTCAGGAGAACCTTATGTCAGAACTGTCTTCATTTCAGCTAAAGATCTGCTTTGCTTCATTTTAACATATGAACCAGCAGAGCCCACAATGACGGCCAACTAGGATGTTTGTTGTGTGCCTACCAAGCATCAGCAGCATTGGGAACACATTATTTGTAGTTCATCCGTCCTATCAGTTACTAGATGCCTGGTGAAATGATCTTCTGTCTCCCTTCTATGGTTGCGCACCACTCTTTCATCCTACGTTTTTGGTTGTGGTTTTTGTAAATTGCTTCCAGTGGTTTTTATATGGAGTACTGCCCAAGGGGGAAATAATGCTCAAAGGCAAGGGAAAAGTATGCATGTCTTCTAACAGGTGCTGTTTAGCATGCTTTATAAGGCTAGTTGGTGCCCTGGAGATGTTGTGGTTATGTGTAGGTCCGCTAATTGCAAGGCAGTTCAAACCCACCCGCGGCCCTATGGGAGAAAGATGAGGCTGTCCATTCCAGGAAAGCTTTACAGTCTCGGGTGATCTAAGGAGCAGTCCTACTCGGCCCTGTAGGGTCACTGTGCATTGGGATGGACGCAATGCCGAGGGTTTTCCCTCCTCCTCCTCCTCCTCTTCTTTTCTCCTCCTCCTCCTCATTCCTCCTCCTCCTTTCTGTGCATCTGGAAGGAACCCTGGTAGTACAGGGGTTAAGTGCTCTGCTGTTAACTGAAAAGTTGGCCGTTCAAACCCACCAGCCACTCTGGGGGAGAGGAGACCTGGATGTGTCCTAGGAAACCCTAGGGGGCAGCTCTCTTCTGCACACACACATCGGGTCACCAGCAGTTGGCAACTGACAACAAGACATGTGCGTGTGGAAACACCTGCTGGACCACAAACTGCAGGAGGAGCCATCCCTATCCAGCCAAAGGTGTCTGTCTCAGCAGACGGGGCCAGCAATCCGCTTCCGGAGACGGCACAGCCCTGAAACCCAGTGCAGCAGTTCCGCTCGGCACCGTGGCATCGCCAGGAGTTAGAGCCAGCTCCTGCCCGGGGCCGTGATTAGGCATTTAACCACAGAGATTGCAAGGATACATCGGGAAACCAGATGAGGCAGCTTGATGGCTGTTCTTTGTCAAAGGTTTGGATTTAGATCCCAGAACTGCATGCTCCTCGATTGCTCACATAAGACCCCCTGCCCCCACGCAGCTCGAGGGTGTTCAGGGAGGTCTGCCTTCCTCCAGCCAAATGCTGTGCGTCACGAAGGGCAGTTTAGCCGCCACCATTGTGCGGGGGACGAAATCAGCCATGGGGACAGGCCAGAGTCGGGCCCAGCTCTCCAAGTGCCTTGGTTGGGCCTCTGTACACCGGAAAAGGGTGTGTCCTGTGATAGGCTTTGGGGCCCTTTCAAGGTCTCACTTATCTATGGCCTTCACCTTTGCTTCTACGTGGCTGATTTGGCTAACTTGCAGTGCCTCTGGTGTTTGTGTTTTTTACAGTCCGTCCTGGCAGCCCTCGCCCTTGGGAATTTAAAGGGAATGCTGATGCAGTTTGCTGAGATAGGAAGGCTCTGGAAAAAGGACAAGTACGATTGTGTAAGTAGAGGCGATGGCATCTTGAAGAGAGACGTCGGACGGCGTCTTACTGCTGGTTTAACATGCTAAGAGTATGTGCAGCCCGGGTGACAGCGCATCCCGCTGTCTGAGAGGCAGTCTTCAGCTGCGTACTTCTCATGATCATTCTCAGGGGCTTCCATTTAAAAAGGTGAGATACCTGTACATCCAGAACGTTCTTCCATCTGCCCCCAGTCTGTGCAGGCGTTTTGTGTGGCAGAGACGCTCGCTGGGAACTTGGGCGTTGGCATTGCTTATGTTCTCCAAAAGAAAGATCAGGGTCCTTTCCAGAGCAGTTGTAAAAACCTTAAATTCTAAGCATTCCTTTTTTAAGAAATGCTTTACAAAGGGCTCCCCCCCTTTCTCCCAGCCTGCCTCGCTGTGAGAATCTGAGTCTAGACCTCTCTCAGGGTCAAAGTCTGGGGCATAAAAATGCTGTGGGCACGTCTTGCAGCACTTCACAAGCAGAAAGCCACAGGTTACGCTTGGCTTGCGCTTTGTTCCCCATCGGTGATCCCTAGAACTCAGAATACCCAATGTGGCAGGCTCCCTTGTAATAGAGAACCCCCACACCAAACCCTCGGCCTCCAGCCAAGCCTGACTCACAGCAAGCCTGGAGGAGAGCGTGCGTCTGCCCCCCTGCTTTTTCAAAACGGCGCGTCTTCGTGGTAGCAGACGGTGGAAGCTCTTTCCCACGGACACTGCCCCCCACTGGGTTAGCAGCTGAGCACCAGGATTCTTTTTCTAGACCTTGCACCAGATTGGACGAATGGGTCAAGAGGAAGAGTAGTGGGGACAACTGAGACAGGGCGTGAGAAGAAGTGCATGATTCCCAGAAACATCATCCCCATAAGCGCACTGCACGTGCAGAAATTGCTACATCAATTTGTTTTGCTCTCGGGATGCCCCACAGCAGCAAGAAAAGAGAGATGTGCAAGCGCTTCCTCTAAGGGTCTACCAGCTCATTGGCCAGCCTTCGTGAAGAGCAGCCGGCCTGGGATTTGCCCTGTGACAGACAGACACAGCCTCTTCTTTAACTGGCCCAGGCTTGGGATACGAAATGAAGACATGCTGTGGAGCCGTCGACAGGGGCACCGTCTCCACAGCTCGGAGTCGGAGGCAGGTCTCTTCTCCAGTGCACTGGGCTTGCTGGCCCAAGATCGTGCGGCTCCATGTGCCCCTGGCCCTGAAAGGCTGGGCTTTCTCATGGCTCTGGCCCCGAGCCATCGTCCTTCCATCACAGTGAATGGCAGTGTGTGTGTGTGTGTGTGTGTGCTTTTCCCTTCAGTGCGTCTGGATCGTGACCTTCATCTGTGCCGTTGTGCTGGGACTGGGTCTGGGCCTGGCGGCCAGCGTGGCCTTTCAGCTCCTCACCATCGTCTTCCGGACCCAATTGTGAGTGGCTGCTGTTGCCCCGCATCTTCACAGGCTTGGGCCTGCCCGAGTCAACGGGGGCGGGGCGTGGGGGGGGCATGGATGGATCAACTGGGAAAGTCGTGTGGGTGACAGGCTTTCACGAGATTGGCTGTTACAGTCCACCTCTCTCACCTCAGGGCCTGCACTGAAACAGCATGGCGTGGCTTTAGAAAACCTGGACAGGTAGCAGGCCTGCTGTTGGTCCGCTTCCTGCTTTGACACCAGTTCAAAGAAGTCTTAGGAGTCTTGGTGTCTGTTTGCCCAGCTGTAAACCGGAAGTAACTCTATTCAAAGAGGGTCCCATGTCTTTCTTGGCCTTTGACCTGTTAAACATGAGAATGTATCCCCACCTTAAAAGCATGGAGCTGGAGTAGAGACCTTCTCGGGGGTCCTTGTCCTAAAACCTCACAAAGAAAGAAAGAGGATAGACAGGTAGATGGATAGACAGACAAACAGAAATGTGCTAATCGATAAATAGATGGCTGCTGTTGAGTTAGCTCCCACACTTGGCAACCTTATGTACAATGGAAGTAAACATTTCCTGATTTTTTTTTTAATCATCTTACTGGGGGCTCTTACAGTTCTTTTAACTATCCATACATCAATTGTGTCAAGCATATTTGTACATATGTTGCCATCATTTTCTAAACATTTACTTTCTATTTGAGCCCTTGGTATAAGCTCCTCTTTTTTTTCCCTCCACCCCCTTCCACCTTCATGACCCCTTGATAAATGATGAATTATTAGTTTCCTGTCTTACACCAACTGCTGTTCCCTCCCCCCACGTTTCTGTTGTTGGTCCCCCTGCCGTTGCCTGATCTGGCATCAGTCTCACAATCACCTGCCTGTGCCAGCCTATCATTGTAGCCATTCTGTTCTTCTCTCTCACCGAGGCCCCCCTGCCCTCGCTGGCCCTCTGTGTCACCAACCGCGGTGTCCTCCTCCAGTGATTCATCTCTTTGAAAGCAAGAAAATAGGCCAGTGCTCTGTTGTGATCCATTGGATTTTCGTTCCCTAATTGTCAAGCACAGACCGCCAGGCCTTTCTTCCTAGTCTGTCTTCATCTCGACGCTCTGCTGACACCTGTCCACTGTGAATGATGCTGCTGACATTTGAAATATTGGTGGCATAGCATCCACCCTGCAAGCCACACACAAGTCACCACAGTAGGACAAATTGGTAGATGATTTTTAAAAAAATTCTACAAAAAACCACCTTGATTTTTAACAGACAACTCATTTGAGAATCTTTGGAGTTTTAAGTCTCCGCTGTACCATCACCACCAAGGGGCCACCCTGCCGCTGTGGTTCACATGGTGCATCCGACACACAAGGCTCCTTGGGAATGTAACAGCTTGGCGACTGAGGTGACTTCTTCATAGCTAAAGTCGATCTTTGGCTGATGGAACATATTTTGTATCATCATTCTTGGCTTGAACGCTTCGCTTGTTTGCTCCCAGTCTAGCAGTCTAGAAGTCCGAATTCAGGGGGAGGCTTTCTCTCGGGGTTGGTTTGGAAGAAGGTCCTCGTCCCTTTGGTTTCTGCTCCCTGGCTCCTTAGGGAGCTCTATGTGGCTGGCCGTCTCCCTCGCCCCTCCTGTCTTCTCCCGTCTGCTCTGCTCGCTCACGGCACCTCTGAGCATGTGTATGGAAGTGCTCCTGCATGCTTTTGTTCATTCAAAGTTGCACACCTCTCTCCTGGGGACATAGCAAACCCTGGGGCAGAGTGAGTGCTCAGGGGCAGAAGCCATCTTCCTTGCCTGTGTTCTCATCCAGAAATTGCACCCGCCTTCCCTCACCCAAGCGCTGCCATCCTCAGAGCCAAGATGGCAAAGCCCCAGGGGCATGTTTTGTAAACAGGGCCACCGTAGGGGCCAGGCACGGTTTTAGGAGCTGTGTGGGAAGGCACAAAGGAGATTCACAGCAGGTGTGTGCCCTGCGTGCCCTCTCCTGGCATGACTCCCCAACCTTTCCCATTCTGAGCCTCCTCAATAGGCTGGGCAATACATCAGGGTTAGCGTTACAGGCCTAGCAAAGGCACAGACCTGATTGCAGGTGTCGGTTTTCTCAACAGTCCGAAATGCAGCAGCCTGGCTAATGTCGGAAGGAGCAACATCTATAAGAATAAAAAAGACTATGATGACGTAAGGAAGATTTCGATGTTCCCTCTTTGACCGGCTAAATGACGTGAATGGGAGTTGAATGGGCACCATCTCATCTTTTTTTCTCTACCTTGCAGATGTACGAGCCGGAAGGAGTGAGAATCTTCAGATGTCCATCGCCCATCTATTTTGCGAACATTAATTTCTTTAAGCAGAAACTGATCGATGCTGTAAGGTTTGGACGTTGTGTGCATGGGAAAGAGAGAGAGTTCTTTGAAAGCCCGGAAAACCAATGTTGCTCTTTAACATGCGGGTCACTGGCTTCACAGATGTCAGCCAGGTCAGGGTATTGTCAGGTTTTCCTGTTCCACATCCCAAGCAGCTCAGACTAATCAAGGGCCTGTTGGTAGGTGGGAAATAGGTCTTTTCCTGTGAGGTCCAAGATAGGAGTTGGCTTTTACCAAGTTCTGTTGTAACGATACTTACACAGTTTGGGGATGCTGGCTTTTAGATTAGAGCATATCTACAGACAGTCTGAGGGCTCCAATTTCAGAAACACCAGAGGAACATTTTGCATCTGAAGCCATCGTTGGAGAGATTTGGGGCAGCAGTTAGGAGTGAATATTTACCAGTAAATAACTATAAGTACTGAGTGCCCCTGGCACACTGGGGACAACAAGAAAACACGAAGCAAAAGCTTGGCACTTATCCTGAAAACGTGCCTTGGGGTCTGCTGCACAGAGCTTTGGCCTTCAATCCTAACGGCTAGAACTTGACATGCACCGGGTTGTTTTCTAATGTGGCCTTTGCTCTGGCACCAGAGTGCACCTTTCTACAAAATCCGATCGGACTGCGGAACATCTGACTTCATATACTGCCCTTTTCACGGAATCTCAGACCATCCACCTGACTACGTGTTTCGTAAAAGATGTCCCCTCCGACTGTATTACTTTGACTTTCATGTAACAAAAGTGCCGTTGCATGTGACAAACTACACTGCATCAGCCGATATCATCATCGGGACAGGAAGCAGATAGAACGTTACATTCACATTTAGAAAAAGCTACAAAAAATTACCTACAGCCTATTAAAATTCTAAGTTCATTATCATTTTATTCTTTCACTTGCTGCCAGAGTAGGATTCCAATGACTTAGTGAAATGAATGTTGCAAGTACTAATCTTCTGATTATGCAATTTGACCCATCTTTAGTGCTCAGAGGCTAAATAGTGTATCCTTAAGAATGTTTGTTTTGAAAAAGAAGAAACAAAGTGACTCCCAAATCTAGTGTTAGACCTATGAAAGCAAAGCACACAATAGTACTATAAAATAAACTCCTAAAATGTTACTATAGTAGAAATTATACAGAAGCAGACTGATAACTAGATGCCATCCTTATCAGCAAAGAGAAAGGAGATAAAATAAACTTTCCTAAGATTTGTGTTGGCCAAACATGCAAGCAGATGTCGAGCTGACAAAGTAACAGAGATGGATAGTTTGTCAGTGAATCTTAGGCGCACAGGGAGAGGCTTTAAGATGTTGATAACCACACATGAACCAAGCAGATCAGAATTCTGACACAACTGTCATCTAAACCACTTTAAATTTTAATCACAAATAGGAGTGCTTTTCCTAATCCCTCAAACCATTCTGGTTAAAATTATTAACATTATGCTATGCACATAGCAGAACATTCGGTCCCATTGTAACGCAAGAAATGGCCTTTTCAGATTGGCTTTAACCCACTTCGGATTCTACGGAAGCGCAATAAAGCTTTGAAGAAAATCCGGAAGCTGCAGAAGAAAGGCCTGCTACAGGTGACACCAGTAAGTTGCTCGGTCCCACTTCTGTGCATTTCAACTAGAAGCTCAGTTCCTGTCTAGCTCCAGGTGTTTTCTGTGTTTCCCTACATGAAATTCCAAGTCACTCAGGCACCTCTGTGTCCTCTCATGCCAATGCTGCTAAATGGGGTGCCCTTGAGTTTCCTGACAATTTGTATTCTCCTGGGAAAGGTACCAACGAAAAATGTCTACAACCCCATTGCTGGAACCAGCTGTGGATCCGTGCTTCAGAAACTCAGTGGCTGCCGTTGACATATACAATTTTTTTTCTGGGTCCCTTAGCATGCTTTCTATGTCCTTCTACAGAAAGGATTCATCTGCACTGTGGATGACGTGAAAGACTCTGACGAGGAGCTAGATAATAATCAGATCGAAGAACTGGACCAGCCGATCAACACCACAGACCTGCCCTTCCAGATAGACTGGAATGGTACTCTCCCACTCAACATTGTGGTCCCCAAAATCAGCCTCCACAGCCTCATTCTCGACTTCTCGGCAGTGTCATTTCTGGACATCTCTTCAATGAGGGGTCTCAAAACGGTGATTTCTTTACTTGTTATGAAAACAACTGACCAGGGACTACATATTTTTAAACATTGGACTTGTCGAAGGATGCTCCCTTAGATAATGTAAACTTAATTAGAAGGAGATTATTATCTTAGAGTATTATGTTGTGGGAGAGGGGGTTAGGGAGAGAATGGGGTGTTCAATGAGCTCTTTCAAATTGCATTTCCCATGGGACTGCATCTAATTTTGAAGGCAACCCTAACTATGATCCTAGTGGGTGTTGAACCTGCTGGCAGACAACAGACCTAACATTCCTACCAAATTTCAGTTCTGTGATGTCTTCAAATTGTTATGGAAATTGTATCTAAACGAACCTGATATTAGAAAAAAAAAATGGGAAAGGTCCTAGGGAGGATAGAATAGTTTCACCTTCATCCATCATGAGCAGATGAAATTTCACGTGGCTATTTAGTAATCTCTATCCAAATAAAATAAGAAGAGGAGAGAGGAGGAGGAGGAGGAGGAGGAGAGACAGACAAAACAAGTAGATAAATAAAAGAATCGATGTCTCACTTGAGTGATAAGCAGGGTTGGAACAGTCAGGTTTTCTTTCCATAGCTTTGTTAACACCCCTAAAAGAGTTTTCAAAAGAAACTCAACAGTTCCAAAATTCCACACTTGTTTTATGGATTTCTACCAAAATTTCCCTAGGTAAAGAGCTAAACTAATAACTATTAAGGATGGGTAACTCGATCCACAATTATAAGATGGGATTCATTTAGTTTCCTTAAAGCATCTCTTAGCATCATATCATTCTCAAAACTGCTTTAGCTTTTTTGTTTATTTGAGCTGAAGAGGGGAAATGCATGCCTACATGACTACATTCTCACAACACACACACACACACACACGCACACTTACGTTTTGGTCCTAGTAGTATAGCACAAAAGATAAAAATTCTGATTTGTGTTTTTTTAAAGTTATAAGTCATAATTCAGTGTTTAGCAGAAGTTCTACAAGGTTACTGATGAGGAGGAGGATGATGATGGTGATGATAATGGTATTAATGATCCTCTAACTTGGTCAACAGCACAAGCTAGTTTTTTGTTCTTTATATAACCTTACTGGCATCTCTACTGCTATTTTTTTTTTATCCTAGAGACCAGGAAAAAGGATTCTGATACACTGATGCTAAACATATCTGTTCATTTTGTATGAAAATAGATAATTTCTGAGCCACAGGTTTTGCTATTGTTTTATTTTGTCTGTAAATCTCTTGTCTACATCACCCTAAAGAGCTCCTACTTTAAAGCTTAAATCAAAGTTTATTTGTGCGTTTGAGATAAAACGTTTTCCTATCAGATTTCCCGCCAGAACTCAAATAATACGAAGGGAAAAACAGAAGCACACAGGGAGGAAGTGGGCTGAGTGATGTTTCCCTGAGGGGATTACAATGAATGAGATGAAACAAAATGTGTATGAATTGTGGAACCAAAAAGTGACCTGCTCTGTAAACCTTCACCTAAATTACAATGAAACGTTTTGGGAAAATGTGGACTTTAGCATCTTACTGAGAAAGGACTGTTTCCTTTCATTTCTTCCTGTCGTAGAGCCTTGCTTTTCGGCATTGGTACTGCTATGGCATTTCCTTCTCAAAACGTAGCACGGCACTTATAAAGGAAGGAGCACACATAAGCTATAATCATGATAGTTTACTTTATGTTCCCGACGAGTAAAACTGTCCCCTAAGGAAGATGTACCTCCTTTTGAACAGATTTTGCAAGAATTTATCAGGATCCAGGTGGATGTGTACATTGTAGGAAGTGATGGTAAGTGGTTTTACTTCTACGTTCTGACCATCATTTCAGGATCACCATCAATTGGAAATGTTTTGGTTTGTTAAGTACCGTGGAGACAGTTCGCCTCAAAGCGACCCTTCTGTCAACAGAAGGAAACACTGCCAGTCCTGAGTCTTCCTCACTGCCGTTACGTGTGGGCCCCTGGTGGCACTCGTTCTGTCAGTCCATCTCCTTGAGACGCTTCCTCTTCTTCTCTGACCCTCCCCTTTACCAGCGTGATGTGACCCAGGCACCGGTCTGCCCTGTGAAAATCTTCAAAATATGTGAAATGAAGTCTTGTCAGACTTGCTTCCAAGGAGCATTCTGGCTGTACTGTACTTCTTCCAACACACATTTGTCCATTCTTCTGGAAGCCCCTGTACTTTCATGTCTGTGCCAATACTGTCACTCAAATGCATTCACTCTTCTCTGGTCTTCCTGATTGCAGCTTTACATGCATGTGACGTGACTGAAAATACCGGGGCCTGGCACACCTTAGGCCGAAAAGTAACATATTTGCTCTTTAGCACCTTGAGAGGACCTTTGACACAGATTTGTCTAATGTAATACTGTATTTGATTTTTTGACCGCTGCGGGGCATTATTTAAGAATTAAGAAAAAGAGGGCGGACAGGGGCTGAGGGCTCATCGCTGCCCTCGAAAAGCTCGAAGAAAGATCATTAAAGGGAAAGGGGCGCCATCAGCCTTCTTCAGGACCCGCGGTGACGGTGGCGATACCGGGAGGGAAGGGGGGTAGAGAGGGGGAATCGATCACAAGGATCTACATATAACCTCCTCTCTGGGTGAAGGGAGACGCTGGGCAGTGTAAGATAAGATATAATAATAATTTATAAATTATTAAGGGTTCATGAGGGAGAGGGCAGAGGGGAGGGAGGGGGAGGGGGGAAAAGGAAAATGAGCTAATTTCAGGAACCCAAGAGGAAAGCGAATTTTGAGAATGATGAGGGCAACAAATGCATAAGTGTGCTTTACACAATTGATGTATGTATGGATTGTGATGAATTGTATGAGCCCCAATAAAATGATTTAAAAAAAGGGGGGGGGGTTTCCCATGAATTTTTGAAAGCCTCCTCATACGACGCTTTTCTTTTCAGTCCCAGAGTGATAGAGACATATTCCATCTTCCTTGAGGCCAAGACTCACATCTCATTTATCTTTTGACCCTTTACACATCCCAGCTAAGGCTGCAGCTAGCAGACACACAGGGACCCTGGTTTGAGTCATCCTCAGGGATGACTGCAAAGGTGAGGTGAGCGGTCAGGGGAGAGGTTTGCTGACGCAGCCCCTCCGTTTGGGGACATGGACTACAGAGAAGTAACCAGCAAGGATCCAAGTGCATCTCCAGTCCATCCGTCCATGTTCTATTTTGGCAAAGTCCCCACTTTTAATAACAAGTCAAACTTGATGCTTCAAATGAATACAAAGAGAGATTAACACACTAAATCCCTGACAAAGGAGGGGTCCCCCACCCCACCCCTTAGGAGCTACTCAAGTTTTTCTCGTTTGGCCTTGTTCCTTTTCCTTTCAAAGGGCATTAACTCTGTGTTTTTATTAGAAAGATGCCCTTTGGTTCCAGAGGGCCCTGTACAGAGATACTGGAATTGGACTACTGCAGCCCACAAAGAGTTAACCGACCATGAAAGGGATATTTGTAAAAAGAAATGAAAGTCATCAGCCTCAGAGAGAGAAGGGCAGCCAGTTCCTTCTTCTTAAACGCTATTCTGCCTTTCCTCTCAGATGATTTCATTGAGAAGCTCGCTCGGTGTGAATTTTTCGATGACGAAGTCAATGATTCCATATTTTTCTTAACCATCCACGATGCGGTGTTGCATATTTTGATGAGGAAAGATTACAGCACTTCAAAATCCAGTCCCAGTCAGGTACGAGTTCTTCAGGGACTTGCATATCTGTGCAGTCCTCTGGGTTTCTTAACATTCCCTTTGTTTTTCAACAACAACAAAAATGTTTCCTAACCCACAATTCCACTCTGTTTCCCTCAGGAAAAAGAAAAGAATTGTGACTTTACTGTCAATACTAACGGAAGCCTGCGTAATCGGGAATGTCGGGTAAGATTCATCAACATCCTCTACCCAGACACCACAACAAAAGCAGCCTGGAAAGTGGGAGGCCTCTTCCCCGGAACGTGCTGCAGGAAGCCTCGCACCCCTCCCTCGTGGGAGCAAATCCCCTGGGGAGAAAACTGGAGTACCAAAAGGGTGGGGGCAGGTACTGCTCAATCTTTAGTCAGACAGCACTGAGTATATATATATATGTACACACACACACACACACACACACAACACCTTTTTGCCTTGCAAATGATTTCAACCCATCATCTTTTCTAGCTTATCATTATCCAAGAAGCAGGAAAAGTATTACTATTTCCATTTGCTGATGAGTTAGTGACAGAGCTGAGAAGCCCACATCCATCTCCCAGCTCCCAGGTACACCAGAAGGCCTTAGCATAGCGCCTCGCCCAACAGTACATGTCGATTTCCTCCCCCCTTCCTCCCCTTCCTGCCTAGAATGAGTGGCCAAGTCATTACTTACCCAGATTGCTTATGAGAGTCTAGCACATTCATTGGGAATATTCCATCCTGTTAGGCGATGTCTCTAATTTGGAAGAAGCAGGATCGCAAGTCCAAAGGGGTAGGTGCTATTGGTCAGGTATGTGGTAGGCGCATTACATTATATCCTCTTAGTCGTTACAACAGTAAACAGAGACAGCCGCTTGGTTTTGCAAGTAAGAAAATGAAGACAGATTCACAGAGGCTAATTTGCTTAAGATCACACACTAAGCAACATCAACAAGAGTTGAGCCAACATTTGTCTCATACCAAGACCTGTGCTCCATCCATTCTCCTCTACCACCTGTAACCTTTGGTCAAAGACTAATGAAATTAGGGTACTAATAACTGCACCTCAAAACTGTCTCCCAAGTAGGGGATGTGGCTGGTGGCGTTTCTTTGTTAGCGGACTGAAAAACCAAACTCACTACCATCCATTCCAATCACAAGGTCACTGCAGATCAAGTAGGATGGTCCCATAAAGTTTCTAAGGCTGTACAACTTGACAAAAAGCAGACTGCTTCTTCTTCCTTCCACGTCACAACTGGTGGGCTTGAACCAATGATTCAGGAGGTTCGCAGCCCAATGCCTAACGCTGTGCCATCAGGGCTCCCCTCAGCTCAAGACGAACAAGAACAGCGGGAAGCATTTCAATTTTATAGGAAGAGATGCCTCCCACAACCCCAGACCATTATCAAGAGTGCTCTCAGAGTTGGGGCAGCTTTGATAAAAGACATTCCAAAACGTTACATACAGTTGAGTGGAAAGAAGAGTCTTCGAAAGCCCCTCTGTTTCCCACGGCCACCTGGTGCGCCATGGTGCCCGGGCACCCACTAGGAACCTCGGAACAGAAACGCTCTCTAGTCGTTGAGTCAAAACTGCCAAGTTTGGGGGCATAAAGCAGAACAGCATTCACATCAGAGCGTTAGGGTCAATCGTTTGAACAGAATTTGAAGTTTTTGTGATCTTGTATCTGTTTCATCTATTTGAGAAGAGAGAGCGAGAGAGAACGTTTAACCCCAGCCACATGCCTTAGAGGAAGCTAACAGGAAGACCTACAGGTGTATAGGCCTCGGTGGTGATACAGGCAGATGCTGAATGTCAGAGGCACCTGGAGTTCCTTGTGTGGCCCCTGAAGCTAATGCAAAGATAAATTATTACAAGAGTGTATTGTTATTTTGGTTATGTTTTATGAGCCCTTTGAAAGACACTAAAACCACCATGTACACAGAATCACATGACGTGAGGTAACCAAGTGGCAAAAGAAGATAAAATATGACCTAAAAAGAAGATAAAATATGACCAGAGGAGTATGGTAAATTCCGGCTCCTAATTCAATGGGTGACCAGATTTACTCCTTTTAAATGCACAAAACGATTACTGAAAAAAGTTACAACTTAACCAATATTTTACCTTTTCATTTGGTCTCCTTCCAGGTACCCGTGGAAACGCAGTTCTAAGCAAGAGAGTTCCGAGTGCTCTTCATCTGACCGCCATAGAAAGCACTTTGTCTCCAGAGAAGTTATTGATACGTTCATACGTTGTATGAAGAATATTTTTATTTCACAGAATTATGTTTCAAACTTTGGAACGAGATTGTTCTAGCGGGGTGTATTTTTTTCACATATCTAGTATAAACTTATGTAAATACTCTTCATTTTAATCTTGTAGACTTACCAAAGAGAGGGGGAGTTTTGTGTAGGTGTATTTTTGTAGAATTCCAGCCGACTCACTCCCTTCATGCCCACTGTGCCCTGGCCTCACACCGCTGCTTCCCATCTTGTCACGGGCACACTTCTTACGAAGACCTCTTCATTAAAAAAAAAAAAAAAAGTCGTACAGCATGCATGTCCTGTTTCATGGTGTCTCTTGTTAGCCGTCTGGAAACGGCTCGTTTGTGGATTCTCTCTGAAAGCATGCTTCGAGAGCATCTCCCAGCCAACCCTCTGCAATGAGACGTCTGGGCCCACATTCGAAATGTTCCTCACTCCAGCTTTCTGAAGTGGCCAGTCTTTAGACACGATCCAAGTGCTCTATTTATAACGAGCTTTAGATTCACATACTTAATTTCTCCCCTCTTCAGATGAACCTTGGGTAAGCCAATGAAGCTATCGGAATCCTGGTGTTGTAGTGGGTTATGCACTGACCTGCTAACACAAAGTCAGCAGTTCGAAACTACCAGCTGCTCCATGGGAGAAAGATGAGGCTTTTTACTCCTGTGAAGAATTAGTTTCAGAAACCCACAAGGGCAGTGCTGCCCTCTCTGATGGGGCTACTCTGAGTCAGAATCAACCCAATGGCAGCTGTTTTTTCCCTTTTTTAAATCACTTTATTGGGGGCTCATACAGCTCTTATCACAATCTATACATCCATCCATGTGTCAAGCACATTTGTACATTTGTTGCCATCATCGTTCTCAACACATTTTCTTCCTACTTGAGCCCTTGGTATCAACTCTGTTTCCCCTCCCATCTTAATGAAGAACTAGAGCAGTGTTTCCCCCAGTGGGCGACGCTGCCACCTGCGGGATTGCAGCAAACACAGCAGCCACACTGTATGTTCTGAAGCTGTGCTGAATGGATGGACACAGTGGCTGCAGCCATGCGCTCAGGCACAGGAACAATTGTGAGGATGGCCCAGGACTGTGAAGGGCTCCTTCTATGGTGCACAGGTTCGCTATGGGTCGATGCCCACTAGATGGCACCTAACAATACACTTTGAGCTGGATTATCGGCTACCATATAAAAGTTTCTAATTGTCAGAGGAATGCCAAGTAGGTGTTATTTCTTTTCTTTCAGGCCAATTAAGCTTAGGAACCTCAAAAGTTTGAGAATCAGCACTTTTTATAACAGGGCTTCTTAAAACTTTTTGAATGGTGGCCACCTTATAGTTTCGTGCATCCTATAGACTTTGGGAGGATGTGGAAATAACACACACATCTACACAGAATGTCCTAACTGTGTCCAGCTCTTCCTCTATAAAGGGCACGGTGTGGAAATGGAACACAAGAGTCTATTTAATGGATCCATTTGGCTTTAGCACAGTAAGTCTTATGTAAGACTATCACCGATGCCTGCATTTTCCCAAAAGTACCCGTCCATTTTTCCTACCAAGCGAAACAACATGAAACAGGAATAAGCACTCCACTTCCTCTGACCACATCGACATCCAGCCAGCCAGTTCAGAGGCTGACTGATCCTCACCCTTCCACAGTTTCCCTCCGAGGCCTGCAGGCTAACAGACACGTGGGCCTGCTCTCACCCTGCAGCAAATACTGGAAAATGACTAGGACAAAAACTGGGTCTCTGATTTAGGAAGCAGGTAAGAGACCATCTTGGAAGATAAAAATAAAGCTACAGCATCGAGTAAGGCTCACAGGGAAATGATACACTACGATGTAATTGGGAGACAGGTTGGGAAGAGGATGTATGAAAGCTTAGCACATGAGTAACTTTATCCTTAAAAAATCGTGTCCTAATAATTCCTTAAGAATGTGACACATACCCTTGCTTAAATACCATAACTTAGCAATTAAAAATGTAAATAAAATGTTTTACACTCAAGCTTGACCCTACACTGTGTGAACAGGAATACCTGGATCGGTTCATAAAGTTTGTTATCTCCACATGGCCTCAACATATCTCCCCTTCCTCTGCTCTGCCAGCACCTCCCCCACCTCAGCTGATGCCAAGTCCACCTTCCTGCACTCTGTACCCCTCACCTCTAAACTGGCAGGAAATCTCACTGGCTAGACTTTAACATACGAGGGGCTTTCAATATTTGTGAACAAGCAGTTATCAAAAGGCAAGGGGATTTTCCCATGATCCTTTTTTAAGCCCTTCATCTGTCTAGAACGCACGTCTTTCTCAAAACAGCTATATGAGGCACCAGGATTATTCCCATTTTGTCAGAAAAGCAAGACAAAGCAAAGCTTGAGAGAGACAAATACAGTTTCCACTGTCAGTTACGGTTACAAGGGGGAGAGCCCAAATTCCATCCAGACCAGTGCTGTCAGCCTTCCTCGTGCCGCCGCCCCTTCATAGTTCCTCATGTGGTGGTGACCCCCAACCATAACATTGTTTTCATTGCTACTTCATCACTGTCATTTTGCTACTGTTACGGATTAGGCAACCCTTGTGAAAAGGCCGTCCCACCCCCAAAGGGGTTGGGCCCACGGGTTGAGAACTGCTGATCTAGACAGTCTAACTCCAGAGCTCAAGCTCTTAAATATTAACGTTACTTCCCAAAAGAAACGAGTCTGTCTAAATACCGGTAACGTCCCTGGACCTAACTAAACTACACCCGGGAACACGACAGCTGCTGCTACAGGTATGTCCCAACGTCACCCAGGAACGGGGTAGCAGGATACAGTATACCAGCAGAGCAATTAGCAAATAGATCAGTGCTCCGACACAAAACTGAACACTTCTCTTTCGTTCAGATTATGTGGTTTTAGCTCAGTGTTGCTAATTATCTTTTCTAATGTAATCATTTCCCCCCTGGTCAGTGTACTTGACAAAGATATTTAAGAATTTAAACTAGAAAGTAAGCTCCTTGGTTTTTATGTCCCCACCTCTAACACAGATGTTTCACTTTATATACTGCCACCACTTGACCCGTTGAATGACCCATCTAGCAGGTCTTGTGTAGATCAGAAACATCCCCCTTCTCTCTTGGCCTTCAGGTTCCTCTGACCTGTCAGCGCCAGGGCGTTCTGCTTCTTGCTCAGACCCACAGGACAGTTTCCCACGCCCACTGGAATGAGGTCAAAATCCTTCTAACAGTCTACACGGCCTTTCGTGGCCTCCACGCTCCGCTCCTTACCCGGAAGGCTTACTATTCTTGTCTCACTCCTTCCTCAGAAGTCCTGTTCTTCAAACATGCCAAGTATAATCCAGTTCAAAGTCCTTGTACCAGCTGGGCCGTCAACTCAGAAAGGTGACTTGTTGACGACAGGGCTCTTTCATCCACTTCAAAACTTTGTTCAATCGACACCGGTCCAATGTAGCCTTCTCCCCTGGACACTATATAAAATGGCACACCTAGCAATTGTATCGTATTTGTAACATTTCACATGTGTTTAATGTTCATTGATGGTCTCTTGAGAATGGTGCATGATTAAGTGCTTAGAACATCTGTCACATAAGTCGTTGACTTTTTCTCAGGATAGCGATGTGTGTTTGTGTGTGATGGCACTGTAGTTTGAAATGTAGGTGTTTTCCGTTGGTGTGTGGACCACAAAATAAACAGATTACAGTAACAAGCCAGCAAAGAAAAATAAATATGCTACCAATCAGAACAGACTCTTCGAGTATGATTGTGACTATTCTAACATCAATCCATAAGCTTGCTGGCTAATCTACCTGAGAAGATCTGGCTCTGTCCTTGGTACCTGAGGGTGTCCATGTGCTCACAGGACAGGCTAGCTCAAAAGGGTGAAAGAGGCTACCCCAGTTCTTCAGGACAAAGTTTTATGCCGCTCAGCAAATAGTCACTTACTTTAAGCTTTAAGATTATGTTCAAATACTTTTTCCATTTCTCTTTCCGAGTACCTAATTAGAACTTACACAACAGTTTTAAACAAAAAGTTTTAAATGGCAATATGGATGTATAGTACTGTTTCTTATGGTCTTGACGCTGATCCATCCGTCATCACATTACACTCTGAACAAATATGCCAAAAAGAAACACTCAACTTGAGGGTTGTAATATGCAAGCCAGGGATCTAATTTTCCTGTAGAAAGTTGAAGCAACATAAATATGGAAAATTCTGTGTTCTGCCAAGTGTCACCATGAGGTAAAAATTCATTTAGGCAAAAATAGTATTTATGCTTCCATTTTATTGTTTTTAAGAATTAAACTGCCACCTCAGTAGTCTTAAGAGCAATATAATGAAACATACATACATTGAATTTAGACTTATGTCCATCATAGCTTCAAAGGCTTCCCTGAAATAAGGTTGGAATTCACATCTTTTTCCTCAGAAACACTAACAGTAATTTTAGTATCCTCTACCCACCCACCCTCATTCAAACAAACTCATCAATTCAAGTCTAATACCATTTTAAACTTTTGTCTGCTATTAACATTCATCTGATATGTATCCCTGCATAACAAAGATTTCTCAAACCTAACGGGAAACAAATTGTCTTTTTTTAAAGCCTGTCTCTTGCAATGTGGGCTTTTATCATGATACTGGGTTTCCTGTCTAATACATAAGAGTGCTAAGGGGCTCCACACCACTTGTAGCCCTAGTGAATTTCAAAACCACAAGAGAGCTCTTCATCGTTGAGGGTCTCGTGTGTGAATTTGGCTAGTTCCTTATTTCATGACACAAAGCCTGGAATTGGATTTCCAGCAGTACTGTTTTAACAGCTCCTAAACAGGGGCATGAAAGCAAATCGCGTTTGCACCAGTCCAAGTACCTACAGTAACATGACAGTGGCATTCCCTACCACCATTTCACACTGTCTCATTCCCATGCTTCTAATAACTGGAACTCACTAGAAATATTGCATTAACATTGGACTCTTGAGTTGCTAGGTAGGAAAAACCACTTTTTAAAAAAGTGAATTGGTCATGTTGGGATGGTCAAAGGTTGAAATGACCATTGCTATTATTTCTAACATCAGCTCTAAGCTCAGAGATAGATGCCTTTGCATCTAATGACTCAAGATGGGGATTTGCTTTGCCTGTCCCTGACACTGGAAAATGCTAAATTAGCAATCAGGTGATCCTTGGCCAAAAAAATACTCTCAATGTACACACTACAAACTATCTTATAAATGAAAGCTGCATCCTATACATTTCGTGTTTATGTTATGCACCATTTTAGGAGGGGAAAAAAATCCTTCACAGGGGTTTAGTCAAAGGATATATAACAATATCCCAAGAGTATCAATTTATACATGAGTTCTGTATAAACCGTTAAGTGGTTACCTTAGCTGGACTATTAAACAGTCCCTATAATGCAAAAGCTGACTCTAAAGGCACCGTATAAAGCACTGAAATTCACAATTTAGTAAGAACTTTTCTCCAATACAAAATCACTTGGTAGTCTTCACCGGCAGCGTCATTCTAAAACATTCCAAGTTTAGACTGCTCCAACCAAGCTTCAGGAAATCATAATTTAAGTTTTCAAGTTAAAGGAAAAATCACGTATCATACAGTAATGAAACCTGAGCAAATGCAAGTTTGTGATTAAGAGAATGTCTTTCATTAATATACCAATTCCTCTGTGATATTTTAATTTTAGTTGAAACTCAATAAACAAGCCGCTTGAACACAGGATCAAATTCTACCATGAAGAGAGGAACTGTATCAAGCCTCTTCAGTCCGGTGTAGGTTCTAACAATGCGCAGAGCAAGACACACCGCACCCAGAGACCACTTAAACAGTTCACAGGTTACTTGTGATGAATCATGCCAGTCCAACCATTCAGGGGCAAACCTGAATGAGTAGCATCCCCTACCAACTTGGAGCTTATAGAATCAGGTACTTTGTCTGTATTCTTCCAAATATTCAATAATGATCTTTAATGTCACAAACAAAAATGCAGCTTGGCTCTAGAAGCCGTAGGTACTCTGGTGTTCCTGAGGCTGCCTAAACATAAAAAGGCTTCCAAGCAAGGCGTATCGTATCCTTCCTGTACCTCATTGTCCCAGTGCCTACAATGTGAAATCATTTTCCACCATTGGACTGCCTGCCTTCTATAATTTTGTTGTACTTTGAGAAATTAGTGGTAAAACGTAAGGCTTTAAAAAAAACAGTATGTGGCTGCACTTAAATTCACATAAAAAATAGCATTTTTACAACCATATTGAAATTTAATCCGTTTACACAGGTTAACAAAATGTATCACAAGAAAAACTAAAGATTGGGTTTAACAAAAGCAATACTTCTGAAAGTGGAACAATGAAAAAAAAAGTTTTCCCCCCCCAGGAAATAATATTACAACTGGTCACCTCTGGGTCAATTTACACACTAAGAGAAAAAAGTTGTTAAAACATAGCTGTGTTCAACTGAGCCATTTATCTGCACTACAGTATTGTACTTTGAAATCAGGCCCCAGGTCAAGGTTTAACACCATCTAGAGAACAAGACCCTAAAGTATTTTATAGCCCCCTCTGTAAGAGGGGCTTTTCTTCCCCAAACAGTCAAAGCTTAATTAAAGGATGACTATATATAAGTTGGTTTCCCCTCATCACCTCCTCTTCAGTTCACAATACTATCATCACTGGTAGTAAGGTCTGTATCTCGTCTGGTCTGGATGATGTGGTCCAGGAAGTGGGGTTTGAGAAGGCGGACCCTGCATTCGTGGAGGCGGCGGCGGCCCTCTTGGTGCAGGCCAGATACCAGGGCTCATTCCCCCTGGCTGTGTAAATGGAGGGCTCAGAGTTCCTTGATCTTCAGTGAACTGGGGTAGAGAGTTAGGATTGTAATGGTGAGGAGGGGGTGCACTGACAGGTGGGCCACCATGCTGAGGTGGGGGAGGTCCTGGAGGAGGATGATTCATATAAGGTGGCATCTGGGCAATAATATGTCCAGGGGGAGGGGTTATTGGTGGCGGAGCAGAGGTCATTGGTGGAGGTGGAGCTTGGCTATAAACCAAGTGAGGAGTACCTGCAGCCTGGGGAGGGTGGGGTATTGGATGGCTTATCGGTGGTGGAGGAGGTGGGGGTGGTGCATAATGTTGCTGTGGAGGCATAATATGATGAGGGTGCGATACCACTGGTTGACCCTGATATTCAGGATGATGGTGAGCAGGTGCTGGGGCAGGAGGTGGTGGTTCTCTAGCACCTGAATTTGAGTCATCCTGAATAGGGACAGTTATCAAATTGCTGTGTTTTCTTGTTGAGATACGAAAGGTTTCCTGACTGACCGACCGAGGTGGAGGAGGAGCCATGGACAATTCTGCTGGAGGAGGGCGGAGATCCTCGTGCGGCTGGTTATAGTGCTCGTGTGGCACGTGCTGCAAAGGAGGCGGCGGCATCATGATGTGCTGCTTTGGTGGAATATGGCTCATATGATGCTTCTCTGGAGGCATGATAAAGCGGTCAGGAATGTCAGCTGGAGGCGGGGCAATAGGAGGATGGACGTTTTCAAGGGAAGCACGAGTAACAGGTTTGCCCGCTCTCATGTGGCGATGGTTGATATGTGCCTGCAAGTCTCTCTGAGACAAGTACGTTCTCTTGCACCCTTGAACAATGCTACACATGAAGAGAGAACCTCGTGTACACTGCTCAATTCGCTGCACAGGATCACTACAACTGAATTAGAAGGGAGAGAAAAATTGGGATTTACTCAGAACAGAATATAAAAATAATACATTTCATCTCAAAGACACACCTACTTTTAAAACGTTGTGAAAAATACAGCAGAAGTTCACAGTTGAAAATATTTACTGTGAGTACATCTTTAATCTTCCTCATTTCGTCACGTGCTAGCTATAAACATCAGCATTTCTATCAAACTCAAATTCCACTACAAAAATAAATGACAAGGACTTATCAAATAGTACACTTTTAAGAGAGACTTTATTCTTCCTAAGACCCAGAATCTAGCCTATTTTCTCAAATACGTAATTCTGTGCTGCCTCCACCCAGGAAGGACGAGCCAGACAGCCTATCACTTACAACCACAGACGTCAGAGTCGCGCAGTATTTAATGCACTGCATGATTTGTGGAGCAACACTACTAAGTGGAAAACACTATGTAGAAGGTACTTTAAGAAATACAAAGATGATCAAGATCATTATAATAGTACGGGTTTTTAATAAAACATTTTAATTTTAAATTCAAACTTTAACTAGTAAGAGGCCCTTAGGACTCAATCTTTCTCAATTTTCTGGCAGGTTTACTACTGAAATATATTACACCTTCCTGTCTTTCTAAATAGTGAGCACTAAATTTAAGTTATCCTTCCTTAGTGACTCAATAAGATTATACTATTTTATATTTCACTATGTGTAATCCACTCTTTAGAGTCTGCTTGATACAGTGGCAAGAGGCCTCAACTGGGCACCAGACAAGCTGGGTCTAGTGTGGGCTCTGTGACCTTGGAGAAATCACTCACTCTCTGGGTTTTCATTTCCAACTGTACTATAAAGTTGCTAAAATGTCTACTCTACTAACTTACATCTATTTCTCCTTTCCTACAATAGTATCTTTAAGAAGAAATGGAACAATGAAAATGACACTATGAGTCCCTTGGTAAAGTACTATATTATAAAAATGTATCATGGGATACATCAAGCCATCTGAAATCACATTAAATGGCTCCACGCCATTGACTGGGAGTTGTGACCACTGTGACCATCTAAAAGCCTGGCATTTCCCATTGACACTAGCTAGCCTTCTTTTTAGACACCGTTTGGCACAAGCCTCATTTTTAACTTCCAATTCACGGGTAAGTCAAGAGCCAGGATCGTTTCAATAGGAGGCGGTATCATTTCTTTCGGGTGATGCTTTAGAGCAATAGTATACAATATTTAAAATCAGCATTGCCATGGCTGCTGTGGGGAGTTTTTTGTTTTTCTGTTCATTTCCTGATTTGGAGATGGTAATCCTGATAGACTTATGTTTTAAAGCAGATATGGGTCATAACAAAAAAATGCTTACTGTAGTTATAGATTATATTAATATATTATATATTATGATATATTATATAATATACATGTTACTGCAGTTATATATGTTGTCTTGAAAACAAGATTTGCTCCAAGTATGAACATTACAGCACTATATCAAAAGAGCAAGATCTTTCAGTGCCCTCTGCATAGTATTTTCATATAGAAAATCTATCAAAAATCTATTATCCCATTGAAATAAACAAGTTCACTACATAAAGTTAATGTACACTGTGTTAAAAAATCAGTCATTAATCGTTTCTCGGCTTTTTGGCTAAGAGCAAGTGTAGAAAATTAGTCATTAAGAAAACACAACGAAAGTAAGTGAATATACATTTTAAATTTCATAACACGTCTGAATGATAATTCTAGGGGGGGGGAAGTATTCATTAAGCTCACAGGATAGATTTTTAAAGAATTTTTAAAACTTTCAACGGAATATGACTTTAAAAGGGTATTTCAATACATCAAGAAAATTAGGTGTTAAAAAAAAGAAGGAAGAGAAAATTAGTTGCCAGGGGTCACTGTCACTGAGTCAGCTCCAATCCATAGCAATTCTATGGTTAAGGAGCTGTCAATAATCAATTTCTCACCCACTGATGCCAACTTTCCTATGCCACGATAAGGAATCATCCTTGACAATCACCCACAGAATGGGTCATGAGGAATCTAGTTAGCCTATAGCTACTTTAAAAAAGCCTCTCTCAAAACTTCTGTCAAGCCTTACTGGGGTGCCAAATTCATATAAAAAGGTTCTAATTCTTTCTGGATCCTGCAAGAGCATTCCAAAAAAGACTGATATCAACCGATACTTCTATCTCTTCATGACTGGGATGAATCTATACCAGATAGTGTTTTAAGACACTCAAGATATAATAATCAGATACAAAGGTAACAAATAATAGCTTACATTTACACAGTGTTTGCTATATGCTGGGAAATGTGTGTGTGTGTGTGTGTGTGTGTGTGTGTGTGTGTTTCAATTTGGAAAATTCATATATATCCATCTGGAATGCTCCTGCAGGATCCAGAACAAACTAGCCCTATCTATGGAGTCCTTGTGGCACAGTGGCTAAGCACTTACCCGCTAGCCAGGTCAGTGGTCAAATCTGCTAGCCACTCCACAGAAGAACGATACAACATTCAGCTTCTATGTAGGCATAGCCTTGGAAACCCTATGGGCCAATATAAGTCAGCACTGACTCAACAGCAATAGGTCTGAGTATTAACAACCTCAGGAGGTATTATTATTATTACCCCATTTTCGAGATGAAGAAACCAAATGTCACATCGATAATAAAGAGTTTTTACTCTTAATCACTCAAATCACCCTTCTAGGGCCCTGTCAAAAAAAGAAAATGATTGTTTTGGGTGGTAACACAATGATGACAAATACATTTTGGCATTTTGACCAATCTGAGAACTGGGAGCGGCTACCTTGCGCTGTATCTGTAGGAGAATGTGAGAAACATGAGCACTGATTACACAGTTGATACCTTGTCTCCAGTTTATGTGAGATTACAAATCACTCTAGCATGAACTTTATTATTTAACAATGTAATAATGTTCTTACCCCGGACACATTTTATCTCCCTTTTTTTCATGTAAAATAGCACAGTCATAGCAAAACACATGTTTGCATGGAATCTGTAAACAGAGACATATCAGTTAAACATATTAGAACTTAAAATTTTCCCCAAAGAAGTAACTACAAGTATACTGACCTACACAGAGAAGATCCTTGAGAACTTTTTTTTTAATCATTTTATTTGGGGCTCGTACAACTCTTTTCACAATCCATACATCCATCTATTGTGTCAAGCACATTTGTACATTTGTTGCCATCATCATTCTTAAAACATTTGCTTTCTACTTGAGCCCTTGGTATCAGCTCCTCATTTTTCCCCTCCTTCCCTGCTCCTCCCTCCCTCACGAACCCTTGATAATTTATAAACTACTATTATTTTGTCATATCTTATACTGCCTGACGTCTCCCTTCACCCACATTTCCGTTGTCCGTCCCTCAGGGAGGAGGTTATATGTAGATCCTTGTAATTGGTTCCCCCTTTCCACACCACGTTCCCTCCACCCTCCCGGTATCGCCACTCTCAGCACTGGTCCTGAAGAGGTCATCTGTCCTGGATTCCCTGTGTTTCCAGTTCCTATCTGTACCAGTGCACATCCTCTGGTCTAGTCAGATTTGTAAGGTAGTATAATTGGGATCATGATAGTGGGGGTGGGGTACTGGTGGGGAGGAAGCATTTAGGAACTAGAGGAAAGTTGCATGTTTCATCATTGCTACATCGTACCCTGACTGGCTCAGCTCCCCCCGTGACTCTTGAGAACTTAATGAAATTGTATTATCAATAAATGAACACTTACTAAATACTAATGCTATAAAAGACATGATTAACCTCTTTTAGTCACAAAGACCCTTGAAACTCTGCTGAAAAGTTTTAATCATTTTTACCAAAAATGTACATTAGCATATAGTTTCTGAAGTGTAAATTTAAAAATTTTATCCATTGGGCACACAGGTTAAAAGCTCCTGAGGAAGAGTTCTTTGGGTTTTGTTTTGTTTTGTTTTTTTGAGTTCTCTACTTTATCTTACTTTGTTCCTCCTGAAATTATTCAAAGCAGACAAGTAGAAAATATCTCCTGTATTTAATTTCAGTAGCATTTTACCCTAGTGTTCTTAAGCTAATGAACCAAAAAAATGAAAAGAAATCAGAGCACAGTAAAATGTTAACACAGCATTAAGTACTACATTCCAGCATGACTACAAAGAAAAAAAAACCTCCCATAATCCCCACTCTACCATTCACAGATATTACTATTTAAAATTTTTTCAAACAAATATGAAACTATCTTTCCTTGAGAAAGGAAAAATCATCCTTACTGTAAAACTACAGTTAAACCATAAAAATCGACTAAACCCAGCTATGAGTCAATTCCAGTCGTTGGCAGCCCCACAGGACAGAGCAGAATTGACCCTTAGGGTTCCCAAGACTTATCTTTCAAGGAGCAGACAGCCTCACCTTCTCCCACAGAGCGGTTAGTGAGTTTGAATCCATCCAAGAGATTATGGTTATGGTAATGGTTAACCCCTGTATTACCAGGGCTCCTAAAAATACTGTTATGATTTTACAAAATAGTTTGTAACAATTATAGTTCCATTTCCAACAAGTATACACACTATCCAGTTTTTATGTTAAAGATTATGGCCTTCAAAAATTAATAACCAATTTCATTCTGTTAAGGCAAGGAAAAAATATGCTTTTCCTTAATAAATTAAAAGTATTAAATGTAAGCTAACAAGTATCCAGCAGGCCAAAGAAATTATTTTCTTTTGAGAATTGGTGTTATTCTTTTACAAGTCACGCAAGAACATCCCTTGGTTATTTCCTACTTACTTCCAAGAAAGTCTGACAGGGCATTTCTCTGGCTCGTGGAGTTGCTATGAGTTAGAATCAACCCACTGGTGCCCGATAAGAACAACAAAACAATGATAAACCTATCTACCAAGATTTCGGAATCTCCCCGCAGAGCAAATCCTTGCATTTACAAAGGCAAACTTTAGTAGAGTTACACTTACCATTCGCCCATAGATTTTAATAGGTAACCCACATTTGTCACAGAAATGAACTGGTGTATCATCCTTTACACCCAAGATGTTTATCTGTGGGAATGAGTTAAAATGTTAGTGCAATTATAGTCTACATAAAGTGGTTATTATTTTACAAAAGCTGTTAAAACAAGTAGAAATACGGTTTCTTGATATTATCTATAAATAGCCCCCCACCATTAGCTATACAGCCACTGGCTGTTGGTTTAAAGTAGTCATTACTGGTTGCTGACTTCATTTGACCTTACTCGAATTATTTTAAAAAGTAGAAAGAGGGCAATAGTAAACAAATAGTTTGTGTGTTAAAAGTCATAGCTCTAACAAAAGTTCATACTAGACCTTCTTTATGTATTCTACACATTCTTCTAAAAAGTTTTAATTTTTATAGTTATACCTGAAAGTCCCAAAATAGGTGACCAGGAAATCTTCGCTGGTTTCCAAAGTGCTCTCCCCCTTTACAGTCATACCGTTCTTCTTCATTATAATCAAATCCTTCTGAGAAAAGAAAGTGTCCTCATTAACTTTCCAAATCTCAAATGACGTTATGGAGGTAAAACAGGGCTGTTCACTGAAAAGCCCGCTTGATTCCCTTTCAAAGCTCTTCTGAGAACAAGTACTCAAGACTAGTTTAAAACGTCAATTAAAAGTGAGCTGGGCAACAACCTACTAAGATCTCTTCAGAACTGAAAACACTGCAGGATGGAGACGGGCAATCGCTCAACACATGGACTCGTGGTAGAGCCTGGAGCAGACTCCCAACCAAGGGTTCTTCTTACCAATCGACCAAGATGCCTCTAATAGAAGATGTTACTGTTTACCATCATGTATGCTGTACAAATTTTGAAAACGGTCACCATTTTTCCTATTTAAAAATGTGATAGCTTGCTTTCTTGTGGATTTTCCTGTTTTTCTTTGTGTGTGTGTGTGGGGGGGGCGTTCTGATTGGTTGCTGATTGGCTTATGGCTATTGATGCAGTTGATATTATAGGTTGTGAATTTGTCATATTACTACCACCAGAGTAAACCTGAGGAGTACAAAACCCAGGGACAGGCAGATGGAGCCTGGGCTCCTACTTAACTCTAGGCCCAATTCAAGAACAGTTAGTTCTGATAACATGGCCCTGCGCGATACTCACCTTCACGCAATGATCAAAGAAGATAAGAGTGCGACAACAAAGGTTGGTGAAGAAAGTAGATGATGCCTGGCTATCAATCGGAATAGTGTCTGGGATCTTAAAGACTTGTATTCAAACAAGCAGCCATCTAAGTGAGGAGGCAAATAAGTCTACACGGAAGAAGCACACCAGCTTGTGTGATGCAAAGATGACAATTACAAAATTTGAATATGGTGAAGGGAAAAGTACCAGAGCTAAAATTATGAACACCCAATTTGTAGAAGGCTGAGGGCCATGGGAGCCCCAAACCCATCTGGTCAGACTGAGATGCTGGCAGATCCCCACTAACCACAGGCAAGTCTTGAAGAGTCTTGTCAGGCAGAGACCACTGTAAATCTTGATTATGCTGGATCAAACTCAATACTTGTCCAGATGACCTCCCTATAGACCCAACCGGAGTTGGTTCTGGGTGCAAGTATCTCTTACTTGTTCCATGACAGAAATGTGTTTCTTCCCTGGCTTCGGGAAGGTTGATGAAGGTCTTTTCTCTTTAAGTCATTATATGCATTTTGGTCTAAGTACTATTATTTTTTCCTTACCATCTTATTTTCATTTTGGTTTTTATTGTTTCTCTTGGGTTTCCCGGGTTGTGACCTCCAGGAAGAGTAAATTCATTGTGCTAATAACTGATGTAGGGGTTGACAGGGCATGCCCGGGGGAGAATGGGTGGGCAATAGGGAGGGGAGGGGGATTTCAGGAGTGGGAAATGAAGGCAGGAGGGGGCAGGGAGCACTAGAACTGACTATGATTATACAAGTCATTTTAAAGGCAATTTAACCCGGGAGTGGGGGTGGGGGTGGGGGTGTTTAAAATTGATAGAGTAATGATAATGATTGTACAATTGTCCTTGATATGATTGAACTATTGAATTGTATACTATGTAAATTACATGCCGATTAAACTGTTAAAAAAAAGTTGGCACCAAATCGATGGCAGTGAGTTTGCTTTGTTTTCTGCATATGAATTTGTAACTATCTCAAAACAAATGGCCTTCTTAGGGAAAATTCTGAAAGAACTGAGGTTTGTATTTGGTTTGTTTATCACCAGAACAAAGTGTCAAACCCAAAGTCTCCTGTGTACTGGCTGGTGGTTTCAAACTGCTGACCCTGTGCTTAGCAGCCCAACACATAACTACCATGCCACCAGAACTCCCAATGAATAGTGTCAGTGGGCACTAAATCAATCTCAGTTGAATTAAAAATAAATAAACTTTTTAAAGGTGGTCTCATGCTGCCAGTCGTTTTATTACAAAAGAATGAAACAAAGAATATTAGATTGTCTTTTTATGACTGATTAAAGCAGGTGTCTTCTTCAGTCCCCAAATGAGCCCAATTTTAGAAACAACATACCAATACCTAGTTGATTCTTTCAATTAAAACTTTTCGTTGGTTTATCATCCCGAGCCTAGAGCCATATCAGATCTACATGTCTCTTCTACCACACAACATACACATTAATGTAACCTAACATAAGACAATACCAAGATCAAATGAGGTCAATCTCCCTGGCCTACTTTTAAAAGTTTCTAGAAATCCTACCTCATACAAAACAAAAAACAGGAGCAATGTGATGAGAATTCCAGATAGAATCCAATTACCTAAAGTTGAGGAACAAATCTCTCTCTCCAAGGTGCAAGGCTTCTCATGACTCTTTTGGCCCAAAAGCTGGTAAACAGATTACCCAAAGCATACGAGTTTTAACTTTACCCACATGATTAAGTAACAGGGGCAAGTCAAAATTTATTGCTACAAGGGGTCTACTTCATACGTGCATGATTTTTCTAAACAAAACATGCTTAAGGATGCCTCTGTGACCACTGGATGGCTGTAGAAAAGTTCTCTCAATACACTTCTTAGTCTCGGTCCAAAATCAAAGCCAAATGCCATCAAATCGATTCCAACTCAGTAAACCTTTATAAGAATTCTGAGAATGTAAATCTTAACGGGAGTAGGCAGGCTTCTCTTTCTCCCAAGAAGTGGCTGGTAGGTTTGAACTGCTGACTTTAAAGTTAGCAGTCTAATAAGCTCACCTGACAGTGCCACCAGAAGCAGGAAGAGTGAATCTCTGACCATCAAGAAAAAAGAGCCACCGGTGGAGGGTGCGTGAGATACCTGTCTGAAGTGGCGCTGGCAACAGCGAGGAGACAGAACGAGGAGCAGCGACAGGACTATGAAGCAGTGAGACAAAGAGGGCAGCCTTCCTGGCACACAGATGGGCAAAGGAGCACAGGACGAAGAAGCTGAGGACCACAGACTTGGCTGCTGGCTGAGGAGAGGGGTTGCTATGGACCAATGACTGTATCCTTAGGTTTTCTACCTCGGGCTTGAGGCAACCTGTTCCCTTTCCTAATAAACTCCCATAATATTGAGTACTGTCTGTGGGCTCTGGGTGGCCACTGAGGTGGATTATCAAACCCAACAGACGAATGCCATGGGAAGGGCGGACGGTGTCAGAAAGACAAACAGTAGGTACATGTCTGACCCCCTGCCTTGTGACAATCAGCCTTGGGCTGGTGCGGAGTTGGACTCTGCTCCTTGGTACAGGCCAAAGGATGTCAGACGTGGTGCCCACATTTTCTCAATCCCCCTAGGAGGTATTTTTATAAACATATTATGCTAATTAAACTGTCCAGCAGCATGTAAAGAATCTGATGCAGCACTTCTTGGGGAACTGTGTGTTATTTGATCACACAATCTGACTGAATAGATGAGAACAGCCACAGGAGATAATGAAGTGAGTCAGCACAGGTGTGCTCTAACAGAACGTTACACAAACAGCCAAATGTGGTCTGCAAGCCAGAGTGTGATCAGTCTTATACTACAGGACGAGATGGGAAAACTGTCAACAGGGAGGGCCTCTTTAAGAATGTCATGAAATCTGGACATCACAAAGGGAAAGACTGAACATCTAACTCACAGAACCTTCAAACAGCTCCATAAAAAAATGTTACATACAAAATTCAAAAAACAAATAGGGAATATGCAAAGTCAACTGCCACTGAACAATCCGAACGCCGTGTGTGTCGGAGCAGCACTGTGCTCCCCCAGGTTTGCAACGGCTGCTTTGCGTGAAGTAGCTCCCCAGGCCTTTCTTCCAGGCACCGCTGAATGTATTCAAATCTCTAACCTTTCAGTTAATAGCTAAGGGTGTGAACCATTTGTACAGCTCAAGGACCCTGAAAGTACATGAAAAAGGGCTACGTTTATTAATTTACAAACAACTCATAAAATCAATGAGAAAATGGGTAACCAAAAATAAAACTGAGCAATGGGTATGAAATGGGAGAGTCAGAACAAGTAGCGAGCAAGACTCTGAAAGATAACACAAACACAGTAATAAAAAACTTAACAGAAACCATAAAATGTTTAAAGGAAGTATGAACAAATACTTTTAAAGAGCAATCTGACAAGAGCTAATTCTAACACGCAAAATTATCCACCAAGTTCTAAAATGCCCTAATTCACAACATGCAAATTTTGCAGGGTATAGATACTAAGAAATGTGTGAAGGACACTTATAAGCCCAAATTACTCCCCAAAATGCTAAAAACCTATAACAACTGTGATCTATGACTTAATGCTTGGATAGACAAAAAGGCTGAACAGATATGAGAGGGAGAGTGGAAATAAACTCACAAACATACAAGGGTGAGTTAGGCGCATGGGGCAAGAGAGGCATGCTGGGGGTTTTTTTTGCCAAAAACGGGCACACTGAGACGGCTGCGTGAGCAGGTGCATTGTTGTGGTGGCAAAACAAGTCTCCCTGTCTGCCATGAATCAGGCCTTCTATGTTGCACACTGTTATACAATCTTCTCAGAACCTCGAATAGAAAGATTGATTAACAGTCTGACATGGTGGAGTGAACTCCAAATGCACTATCCCCTTCATATCCAAAAAGCAAATGAGCATCGTCTTGATCTTTGATTTCACTTGAAGAGTTTTTAGGCGAGGTGATGATAGTGTCTTCCACTGACTTGGCTGATGTTTGCTTTTGGGGTCGTAAGAATAGCACCATGTTTTGGCACCAGCAATGACCTTGGGGAGAAAGTGTGGGTCACTTTGGAGCTGTTCTTTCAGAGCACAGCATGATTCCACTCAACCCTCTTTGTCCTTGTCAGTCAGAACCCAAGGCACAGATTTTTCAGCAAGCTCCACGATAGCGGAGATAACTTCCCCATCTCTTCAATGGTCTGTCATCATTGTCGGTCTTCGAAAACAAGTGCCTGAATTTCGTCGACATTTTCGTCCATTTGAGAAGTTGACCGAAGTCCAGAATGAGGTTTGTCATCAATCAACATTTCACCTTTTTAGAAAAAAGAAAACCACTTGTACACCTGAGTTTTTCCCATAGTGCCGACCTTGTAAGATGTGTTCAACATCACAACAGTTTCTGCAGCATTTTCCCAGAGCAAAAAACAAAATTTCACAGCTGCACGCTATTCTCTTAAATTGGCCATCACAAAAAATAAGGTTTGGGTGAAACTGCTTCTATGAAAAAAATTCAGTCACCAGAGAAAACCTTCCAAGGCAACACCGCTGGGCGCACTAATTCACAGCAAGTTGCTCTATGTTCATAAAATGCGTAATAAAAAATCTCTGCTGAGCCCAGCTTGTTTTCCTTTTTTTGGGGGGTGGGGCCAAGGGGGGATACCCTATCATATATAGGCTTGGCAAGTGTATTAATTTGTATGTGTACATTTACCTTTGCAGTAAACATGAATGTGGTGCAGCACACAGGAGGCAGAGTTATGAATGCTTCTCCAACCTAACCAAGGAGCTTGAGGCAATGAATCACTAAGCCCCAGGGCTCAGAACCATAATCTCTGAAGACACCAGTCAACTGGCATGACATGATCCACAAAGACAATGTTCTATATCCATCTTTGGTGAGTAGCAATTGGAACTTAAAAGCTCCAGGGAGCAGTCATCAAAAGGTGTTAACTATTGGTCTCTCCTTGTCCAGAGCACAGAAGAGTAATGAAAATTGCCAGACATATAGAAACGATTAGTCCAATAACTGATGGAACAAGTGCACATCAGTCACCACAACCCTGAGACGAGAAGAACTCTGGCTGGCGTCTGGCTACCACTATCACCTACGAAAAGCAAGTCCTCGACAGAGTTGGAGAAAAATGTGGAACAGAACTCAAAATCATCAAAGAGGCCTGGCTCACCGGTCAGCCAGCGACTGGTGGAAAACCCCATGACTATGGCCCTCAGTCACACTTCAGGTCTGAAACAGAATGCACCCCCATGTTAGAATAATCAACATTAAAAACCAAAGGGCAACACTTACCCACGGACAAAGTTCAGAGGGCGAGGAGAGGAGGATCAGGAAGAGGAAACAACGGAAGTGGGATAGGGCAGTGATTCAATGAGGGGACAGCAATGGGTGCGTTGAAGCAAACTTTGTTTAACTTGTTGAATGTAAAACCGATGAACTACGCTATAAACCTTCACCCATTCACAACAAAACATTTAGAAAAATAAAATATAAAAGCATAAATTCATTTTACACAAGAGACAACAATGAAAATCAATAAGCAAAATGTTCAGCCTACGAAGATAGTAAAATAAAAGAATAAAGCAATGATGTGCTGGTAAATTTTAACAACTAAATCTCTAAAGTATACTTCCATTACAGATGGTGGTTGATATTTTCATTAGGTTAGTGAATATGAGTTGAAAGCAAAACAAAAACATACGTCAGAATGTAACCATTTGTCAGTGAGATGACCGTCTTGTTTACTGAGTCACGTAAGAGTTTTAAATGCTGGTAAACAATACATCTACAGAATGAAATACTGTAAAGCTACTTTTGTAAAATAGAATGCACTTGTAAGTAGTGATTGACAGGGTCAGGATGCCCTGGTGATGCTGGTAGTTAGGGACGGGACAGCTCCGGGGAGAAAGAGGGGCCTGTGTATTCCTGCGAAGGTTAGAGGCGGGGAAACTCTACACATGGTCACAGTGAGTTGGACTGACTCAACAGCAGTAGGTTTGGGGATGTAGCAAAATCTCAAATGTATGTTCCAATGGGGAGGGTGGGGGGCAATTATATATAAAAAGTAATATTTCTATATTTCAAAACTTTAGAAAAAAACTACCTGTGGGGATAAACTATGGGGAGGGAGGTATTAATGTTATATATTTCTGTAGAACTGTTTAGCTCTTTTAAAAAACTAATGAGCAATGCTATTTTCAACAAAATTTAGCCAAAAACATCCCTACAGAGAGAGAATAGTACATCATGCAAAAATAAGAGGTCAAACAAAAAGATGAACAGAGGATCAATAAGACCACACGAGACAACACAAAGGCTGCAGGACCTATCAAGTAACTTACCTTCATCACCAGTCGGCGTCTTTGCAGGCATCCTGCTTACAGTCCTCGGAGTTCGAGGTGCAGTTTTGGCTTTGTTCGCCGCCTGCTTGGAGATGAGCTTTATAGGAATTCGTCTGCGCACATCAAGACCACCCAACGATCCAGAACTGTTAGTGCCTTGTAACTCATTATCTACGTGAAAAACAAACAATAGAGTTATCATTTCTTTTACTATGCTTTTGTAAGACTCTTCTGCCCTAACTAGGAAAGCAACATATCTTACATACTCGTGTATAAGCCAAGTTTTTCAGCACATTTTTAATGCCGTTTTTGTGTTAAAATTAGGTGCCTTGGCTGATATTCAGGTGTGTTTATATTCGAGTATATAGGTACATAACATTATCAGGAGTTAATGATCTGCACTCTGATTTTAAATGTTATTAATTACTCAAGTTTAATTATTTTCTTCATATTGCAGAAACCCTTAAAGCAATGATTCTGAGCCCTTTTAAAAGCACAGAAACCTTTAAGAAACTAATCAGTTATACACTCTCTCCTTAGCTAGATGAACCAAATGTGTTATTTAATTCCACAAGGGTTTATAGATGTATCAAACCCTCATGAATCCAAGACATGAATCTCTGTCTTAAAGAAACTACAAAGGTTTTTAAGAATAACAGTGAGGTAAGATATGACAAAATAATAATTTATAAATTATCAAGGGTTCATGAGGGAGGGGGGAAGTGGGGAAGGAGGGGGAGATGAAGAGCTGATGCCAGGGACTTAAGTGGAGAGCAAATGTTTTGAGAATGATGAGGGTAACAAATGCACAAATGTGCTTTACACAATTGATATATGTATGGATTCTAAGAGTTGTATGAGCCCCCAATAAAAGAGTTAAAAGAGAAAGAAAAGGAAAAAAAAGAATAACAGTGAGGAGGAAAAGAAGAAAAATGATCCTTGTATCTCCAAGTATAGCCAGAATGTTCCTAAAGGAGCAAGGATGACCAAAAAATATACTTGTGTATAAGCTGAATTTTCCACTCAGAAAAGTGGAGGGTCAGGAATAAAGAGGACTCTCAGCAAGATGGACTGACATAAGGGTGGCAACAATGGCCAGAAACACAGTAACCACTGTGAGGATCGCGCCAGACCAGACAGTGTTTCCTCCTGTTGCATGAGTCAAAAGTGATTCATGGGCTCCTAAAAACAACAATCTCTATGTCTGTTCAGAAAGCATATAAAGTCAGCAATCACTAAATAAGCTACACTGTATTGCTTGTACATCAGGACAAGCAATACAACTGCAAGTGCAAAAAGAGTGACAATGGCAAAATTAAATGGCATTAGTTTTCAGGAAGGTAATTACTCCCTTACATGTTACATAGCTTTTCTAAGAAGCATATAATAGTAAAAATGATACAATTTAATATTAAAAACATGCAGACAACAGGGCTGTACATTCTAGAGATACACATGTAACCAAGTTACTCTTGTGAACATTGTAATAAAAAGTTACAGTTTCAGAGGATACAAGATTTCCGTTAGATTCAATTATTCTAGACAACTGGTGTTTTCTAGTTCCTAAAATTCCCTGCTTATGTATCATGAAATAAACTATTCATACTCTGTGAATAGCATTATTTCATAGAATTTACTCCATTTAAAAGCTAAAGAGCCACCTTTTCCCAAATATATGAAGATATTACAATACAGAAAATATTTAACTCAGGTATATAAAAACATTATAATAACAGAAATGGCTCAACTCTACCTAGGCCAAAAAAGAAAATGTCCTAAAATAGAAAACGCAAATAATTTTTAATTAGTGCAAAGTTTTCAGCATGGCAAGTTATTGAGCAAGGCTAGTATTACACTTTGAGAAATAATTGCACTCAAAACTCAGGGCCAGACCGAAATAAAATCTGTACACCCTCGTTTGGAAGTAGTAAACTAGTACTAAGGAACCCCAAGAAAAACAAACAAACCCAATGCCATCGAATAAATTCCAATTCCTAGCCACGCTCTATAGGGTTTCTGAGGCTATAAATCTTTATGGGAGCAAGAGCCTCGTCTTTCTCTCGTGGAGCAGCTGGTCAGTTTGAACTGTCAACCTTGAAGTTAGTAGTCCAATGCTTACCCAACAGTGCCACCGGGACTCCTTAAGGAACTCCAAGGCTAATTTTTACAAACACATGTAAAATTCACGTTCATTTCTGAACAATATATGGAACAAAATTCAAAACAGGTCCTTCATGATAACTGAAAATGTCTTCATACCTACTTTATACCATTTTATAATAACTGATCAAAAAAATAATGAAAAAGGTTGTATGTGGATAGCTAAAACGTCTGTTAGGATAAATAATTCCAACCAACTTGATTAACTTGTAACAACAATTCATTAACAGCCTAACAAGTTGAGCAATATATTTCTTCTGATTGCTTATGCCTGTAACAGTATCTAGAAGCAATGTAATAAGCAAAATGTAGAAATGGCAGAATGACTTTCCTGCTCTAAAGCCATGTGACTTCCTAACACATTTTTTAAAAGAAAGCTGAAAACAATTAACTGCCCAGTGCTGTCCTTCAGCTAGCCGAAGGACTCCTGGTGCTATTTGTGTTTGTGAATGCTGAGAATACCACCACTCCACTGCTACAAGTTCATTTCACACACCTGTTCTGCTGCTGGCACAGCCTAGCACTAGTGTCAAGAACCTGCAGCCTCTACCACCTTAGTTTGCCGCAGACTCGCCAAACCAGACTCTGCCTTCTCGTTAACTCCAACTCATAGCTAATCCCAAAGGACACAGTTGCACTGCTCCTATACAAATTTTTATGGGAGTAGAAAGCCCCATCCTGCTTCCAAAGAGTGGCTGGTGGTTTCAAACCTTGTGATCAGCAGTCCAAGGCAAAATCCACTCTCTGGGATTGCTCTGGGAGCCTTTTTTTTGCTTTACTGAGAATCTGGACATACCCATATGTTATATGCAAATTTCCACCATACTGTACAATTTCCTTTTGAATCTACTATCTAAACATATAAAGCCCAGAACAAAAAGGTTTGTTTCTCTTAACAAGATCCCCAAGTTCTGTTTGTTGGCGTTCCTTAGAGTCTGGTTCTAGAACCTTTTCTATACTTGTTCTCAAGTATCACACATACCCCCTGCCTAAAAATATTACTGTTAAATTACTGATTTTCAAATACAAAGGAGCTTCAAAGAATTCATGGAAAAATTCAATTACATTTCAATTCCATTTTCCACAAAATTTTGAAGCCTCTCATTTATCTTGCCTCATCACCAACAGAGTATCTCAAATTATCTATTTGATAGCTTTTCTCCCCTTGAGTCATTGATTGAATGGTACCCCCCAAATATGCCCACTTTACTGGGCCATGTTTCTCAGTGGCCTAGCAGTTATGTGAGGGTGTGATCAGGTCACAATCCTAATGCCACGGGAGGAGAGTTCCCCCCGGGTGAGGTCTGCATCATCTTTTATATTGCAAAAAGGAAAAGGCAATAGAAAAAAGGGGGGGGGGGGCACTGACAATGTGGAAAGAACAGCAAGAAGCTGAATGAATGCATCAGGGGAAAGTTGATGCCAAGACACAAGTAGATCCAATGGATACCAGACCTAAAGATGTGGAAAGGAGACAAGGACCTTTCGCTAAGCCAAGAGAGAGAAAAGCCTTTCCCTACAACTGGTGCCCTGAATTTGGACTCCTACCCTCTTAAAATGTGAGAGAATAAATCTGTTGGTTAAGCCACCCATTTGTGGTAAGTCTGTTTTAGCACCACTAGACACATAGAAATGTAACCTTGTATGTCTCACTCTCCAACCCATTTAAGTAGTCTGAAAACAAATGCTTGTGTCCAAATTTCTCCTCCTAAAAATGTTTTTCTTCAACTTAATAATAGACACATTATCTACCCACCACTTTAGCCAGAAACCCAGGCATTTCTTCTTTCTCTTCAGATACCTCCACACCATCAGCATCTATCACTGAGTGTTACCTCCTATAATGTTTACTAACTACATGCACTTCCAACTCATACGGAACCTGTAAGACAGAACAGAACTGCTCCTTAGGATTTCAGAGACTGTGCGTCTCTACAGCCTCACTATTCTCTCACTAAACAGCTGGTGCATTTGAACTGCTGATGTGATTAGCAGCCCAAGCAATGCTTAAGCCACGGGGGCTCCTTAAAAGGCTGCATGGTGCACTGAAAATAAGAGTCAAATATTTACTGCAGCCGTCCATGCCCTGCATGACCTGACTCCCGCCTTCCTGTCCAATTTCATCCTATGGGTCTTTCCTGCTAGCCAACGAGGCTCTAGCCAACGAGGCTCTCGCCAACTGGCCTTCTCTATGTTCTCCATTCCTCAGAATCCTTGAACTTATTGGAAGAATTCTTCTTATCTATCAGATTTGAGCTTTCCAGAAAAACTTTCCCTGACCACTCTACCATTACTAACACATCGCTCTTTCACTTTCTTCAAAATACACATTTTGTAACTATCTTAAGTGGCTTTTCAACGCTTTACTAACCTCTCCAGCAGAACGTCCGGTAACCTCCACTAGAGCAGCATGCTACTGTCTTGTTTGCCAGCCCAACACGAGGACTAAAACTAGACACTCCATACTTGGTTATCGTTGGCATACATCTCAATTACTGTCTAGACAGGAAAAAGTCGTTTTCCCTGTGATACGATTAACATAGCTGCATGGGCCACCTTCTAACCTGCAGCACACTTTAATATCTACAAACCACGAAAAGCAGAAGCCAAAGCAAACACATACGCACAACAACGGGGTGGAGCCAGTCTTACTTGGAGAAAGGATGCAAATGCCTTGCGTTTTACGCTCTCCTTAGTTACGTTCCCAAATGACCAATGAGGACCTCAGCCAAGCGCGGGACATGCTTTGGGCTTAGAGAAGCTGCTCCATGCATGATTCCACACGCTATTATCCGATTCCGCGCTCCAACTCTCGCTCAAAGAAACAGAGGCAATAACGACACAAAGTGGCCACCACGGCTCCCGCCCAGAGCCCAGGGAGACAGCAGGACATCTCCGACCCACTCTCGCGCATCCACTTCCAGCCGGAGCGGAGAGCGCAGCGAGGATCCCCCGCGTGGACACGGGAATCTAGCCGCCAGGGCGCACCACGCAGGACAGAGCCCGGATTGGAAGAGTGGGAATGCCCGCGCTGCCCGCCGTCCGGCTCGGCGCCCAGCAGATCCAGAAGGGCGGCTTTGCCGGCACGGAGGCTGGAGCTACCGCCCCGGAGGGTAGGCCGGGAAGCGGCTGGCCCTTGCCGGGTACGGAGAGAGGTCGGAGAGATTTCTTTCTCACCGCCACAACCAAACGCTTTGGGGCGAGCGTAACCCCCCTATGCCCGCTGGGCGGCCGGTCCCAGGCCGGCCAAGGGGGCATGGGACCGGGACCCCCATTGCCTCCGCCTCCTTACCAGTGTGATCCATGATTCGGCTCGCAGAGCACAGTGGGAGCGGAAGTGGACCGCGCCGGAGTTGCAGGCGGCGCGTGCGCACTGCCTTCCGGAGCCCGGAAGGCGGAAGTACGACCGGGACGCCGAGCTCTGTCCTCCGGGGAGTACGGCTCCTTTTCTCGCCTGGCTCTCCCCACTCCGATGAGGAAGTTTGGGCAACGGGAGAAAGAGCGAGTACGCGAGGGACACAGCAAGAGTGTGCTTATATATTTCAAGAGAAAGTCGCCTTTAACGGTGTTAAGGGCGCCTGTGTTAATGTTAGTGTTCAAGCAACAGGGATCTCCGGGCTGGGAAGGGGGGTCTCAAGCCCCTGCGGAGCGTTGCCTTGTGGGACTTGTAGTGCCCAGACCCCCGGAACCGGCCCGGCCTACTGCGCAGGCTTAGCCGTTGGGCTGGCCCCACCCCGGCGGGTGGAGTAACGGTTTGGAAGCCCCCAGGGTCTGAGAGCTCAGTCCCTCCGGCGCAGGGGCAAGTGCCAACGTGGGCGCTCCGGAGGGAGGTCGCCCCGGGGATGCCCGAGCGGTTAGACGCTCCCAGCCCGAGGAAAAGACTGTTTCTTTTGTCTAATGTTGCTTTGTCGCAACGCGCCACAGAGACCCACGGTAGAGCAGACTTGGAGCCTGCCCAGGTTCCCACCGCTTTAAGTTTCTCACAGTGGAAACACCTTTCCATAACGCTTGACTACCGCTCCCGTTCTAGAGAACACGCCCGTGGCGCTGGGGCTCCCTGGAACGTCGCGGCCGGACGGGCGAGCGCCGCGCAGCCGCCCCTAGGTCCCAGGGACGCCCGGCAGTAATGTGCACCCGGGCGGGCACCGGCACCGGGCGAGGTGAAGGGCAGGGTTTGGCGGGAAAGGAAAGGTGCAAAAGAAAAGGCCTGCAATGACCGAGCGAGAGTTACCACAATAGGCGGTACCTAGTTCCAGTTCTTGGTCCCAAGGGTTTGTGGTCGCGGCTGCTTTCATCTTCCTCAGCCCAAACAAAAGGAAAGTGCCCAAAGGTGGCGGTGCCTGGGACCCCCGGCGCGGTCGTCCCCCCTCGGACTCGGCTCATTTGTGTTCACTCCTTTCGCCGGCGCTTTACACTTGATGCACTCGGAGGAGTAGAAAGGAGCACAATTAGTGAAAAACACAAGCTCGGGAATCAGGGGATTTGAGTTCTATTCTTGTCGTCCCTTGGTGACGACATCGTTACCTTGTGTTGTTCACACTTTCAGTGCCGGCGTTCCATGATCAAGAACAGATGTATTTTATATTGACCTCTTCGAGCAGTGTTTCCTCTGAACTGAACTCCGAAGAAAGTGTGGGTAGCAGTGTAGTGTATCTGCATGGTTATGCAATGATGGCTTTGAATAATACTTGGATGAGCATACCGTTTCATTTGGTGATGGCTTTGCTAGGATCTTTTTTAAAGTCTTTCCCACTGTGCCTGCAGCTTCATAAAATATTTCTTCGGTACATTCACAACTAAGGACATTTGTGACACAATTACCCCTGCTTTTGTTACAATAAAAATACTGTATTATCAAATGGCTTTCAAGGTGGTTGCCGTTCCTGGGACTGCTTTTGTTGGGTGAAGCGAGGGAGGCTTAAAATCTCTTCTATACTTTGTACCCCCATTTCTCCAGTCAGCTCTGCTGACTGCTGACGTGACCCAACCCTGGTGGCAATTGGAAGTGTAAAAGGAGAGTCCTTTTCAATTAGGAAGTGGTTTGTGTCTTTTGGTTTCGTGTCATTATTTAGCTTATTAGCTAAGTTTCAGATCAATGTAAACCCAAGTTCAAGAAGCCATGATTGGGCATAGAATGTTTGTTATCTGTGTCAGCTGATACTCATATTTAAAAACTTAAGCTATAGTTTCAAACTGTATCTTAGACATTTCAATCAGTGAGTCAAAAATTTCAACAGCATGTTATGGCAGGTCGAGTTATGAAAATTAATTTCCTGGGGGGAGACTCACTCTTTTAGATTTCCTGTAGCTAAAATGTTAAATGTTAATTGCATTACTTTATTTATTATTGGCATCTGTGACTTTCAGGAATTGTTTCAATATCTCTGTATCCATTTTCTTCTTACCTGTAGTTGCCTTGATTGTTCTACAGTTGCAGTGTGACAGATTAGTTTAATCTTTGTCTGAACTAAGTGAAACTATACAAAGATTTATGTTTTATTACTGCCCTCTAGTACTCATTTTTTATTATTCTTCATTGAAAGCTTATGTTATACTTATTGAAATAGCAGAATACTGGCTTATACAATGAAAAGCCATGGTAGTAGGCCATCTGAAGCACTGAAGGTACGCATTTTCATCATTCTAACAGGCAATTTGTTGGCCTCTGAATAATAAGCTAGTGTTTTTCAAAGCTAATGTTCCTATGGCCTTTTATCTGCATACAGCAAGCTATGATTCGCCAGGAATTACGAGCAAAGAGCATATTTTTCTAAGAGCTTATTTCAGACTCCTCACTACAAACTATAAAGCAAGTCAAACCCATTGCCATAAGGTTAATGTAGCTCTTGGTGAACTAACGGGTCAGAGTAGGCTGTGGATCTTTATTGACACAGCTCATCCTGCTCCATGGAGTCCCTAGTTCTGACAGCCCACCTTTGGGTCAGCAACAGAGCACTACATTACTGAGCCATCAGGTCTACGTCAGTACTAACCAGTTAGCTGTCTGCCAATAAGTCAATGCCAAATCATGGCAACCCATGTTGAGTAGAAAACTACAAGTATCCAATAGCTGATTTTTCAGAAGTAGATCACCAGAATTTTCTTCAGAGGCATCTCTTGATGGACTTGAACCAACAGCTTTTCAGTTTGCAAAACTGAGTGCATCAATCGTTTGCACTCCCCAGGGAATGCCCTCAATACTAGTTCAGGAGAATAGCCTCTGCTGACTGGTCTTTTAATCTATATCATATGGCTGCAGTAAGAGTGCTTAAAAAAACCCCAAAAATTGGTAACGCAGTGGCTAAGCACTTGGCTGCTACCGTTTCCCCAAAAATAAGACAGTGTCTTATGTTAATTTTTGCTCCCAAAGATACGCTAGGTCTTATTTTCAGGGGATGTCTTATTTTTCCATGAAGAAGAATACAGTACACATTTATTGTTTTATTAAAAGAGACCTCGCACTTCCTGTCAGCTCCGGCTGCGCTGTGGCCAACAGTGAGCTGCACAGCGGCACCCACCACTATGGTCCAGAGTCCAGAGTTACGGTAGCTGGGGGGGGCTTATTTTCTGGGAGGTCTTATTTTCAGGGGATGCCTTACTTTTGTGGAAACATGGTGTATATGTACAGAGATCCATTGTCATATATAAATATACTTTCTGCTCCAGCTGTGCTGCTGCCAACAGTGAGCT
>NW_022103920.1:38102022-38116150 GCF_000313985.2 Echinops telfairi
GGAGGGGAAAAATGAGGACCTAATGTCGGGGGTTTAAATGGAGAGAAAATGTTTTGAGAAACGATGTACAAATGCGTTTTACACAATTGATGTGTGTATGGATTGGGATAACAGTTGTATGATCCCCTAATAAAATGTTAAAAAACAAACAAACAAACAAACAAAGATTTGGCTGAGCCTGGATGAATGAATAGAATTTGGAAAAGTGGAGAGCAATGAGATAGTTTTATAAAATGGGGACAAAGCAAGGACATAAACAATTATTTTAAACTTTTTTGGCCTATAGTTCACACATCATGCAATTTAACCATTCAATCATATTAAGACTTGTGCAATCATCACCACAATCAATTCCAGGACATTTTCTACTCTTGTTAGCTCCTCATTTCCCACCAGGCTCTCCTCCCATGTCCTTAGATAATTATAAATCCAGCTATTGTTTCTATAGACTTACTTATCCTAAATTTCATATGCAGAACCATACAAAAGAGAAACAGGAAGCAAATAAAAACCCAACAACAATGACAAAACAAGAAAGCCTCAATTTAAAAGAAAGAAAATATTGAGAATGATGAGGGCAACGAGTGTATAAGTGTGCTTTACACAATTGATGTATGTGTGGATTGTGATAAGAGTTGTATGAGCCCCAATAAAATGATTTTTTAAAAAGAAAGAAAATATTAAAAACTGAACAACTTTAAAATAGGCCAAAAGGGGAATCAAATAAGATGTTACATTTTAATATAACTACATCTGCCATAATCGACTTTACAATACTCTGATAGCAAGACTATTCACATCCCTGGACTAGGGTCAGAGTGCATTCACCCGAGACTTAATCCAACTGAGGGCTCTGTGGTAGTTGGGTTTATTTTGCCAACTAGGCCAGTCAGAACATGTGGGTGGAGTTTGATCAGCTCCCCCTGATCCCTCCTTGTGGGCGTGGCCTCATGAGGATGCTGAGAACTCTCTCTGCTTCGCATTCCTGATGACAAGCCACATGGAACCACACTGACGACAGCCAGAGCCCTGGAGATGCTTTCACCACCACCGGACCCACAATATTGTCCACCCACAGGCCTGTGATCTTCCTGCATTTGGCATCATTGCATTTGTTTGAGTCTGAAGAGGAATTTATAGACTAGTATCAGACACATGGACTAATATTGGATTTATAGACTTGATCTGGTCAGGACCGGAATGTTTTCTTACTATATAATTACTCTTTGATATAAAACTCTCTTACACACATGAGTGTCTCTGAATTTGTTTCTCTAGCCAACCTGGACTAACAGATGGATTTGGGGCTTCCACTCTCATCCATTGCCTTCTGCAAATTCACAATTTAAGCTCTGGTACTGTTCCCGCCTTCTGTTTGGATTTTTATTATTTACAATCTTTGGATCACACAGGCTGCTGTGCTTCTTCTATGTGGACTTAGTTGACACCACACTTAGATGGATGCTTGTTTGAAGACAACCTTTAAGACCCCAGATGCTATTGTTCCTGATAGCCAGGCACCATCTAGTTTCTTCACCACACTTTGTTATAGTACTCATAACTTCAGTGAACTTTTCATGAGGGTGAGTATCAAATAGGACCATGTCATAAGAAATAATTGTTCTTAGAATACAACTAGACTTAAGGATGAGCCGCAAATCCACTCATTTATCTATGGCATATATCTATAGTTCACTTAGAGACATCATTATCATTTTGTGTTACAGAACATTATAAATCCTCCCCCTGGTACATAAGGTAATTCTATTGACAGTGTAATTAAGTTAGTCAATGGTATAGAATTTAAAACACTGTTGAGAAAAGGACATCATACATGTATAGTCTGACTTTTCAGACCAAAATTAATGAGTTGTTGACTTGTACAGATTAAACACTTAAGTGACTGGACACTATTTACACAAATAATGGGGGGTCAAGAGAACAAAACTTTTAATAACATTCATTCACAGCACCATGCCTACCAGACTAATACATAAACATGAGAATTGCTATGGCTTATATAAAGCACAGTGAGCAGCTTGGTTTGTACTTTTGATCCATGTTTGAAGTGTTAGCTAAGGTTATGTCTCGACTGGGCTATGATTCGCAGTAGTTTGGTAGTAATAAAATGATGCAATTTGGCAGTTATGTAAAATAAATCATCTGCCATGATGTAATCAGCCAATCCATTGTAAGAGGAGTTTCCTTAGGGTGGCAGCCGGTGTGATAAGTATAATAGATATCTTCAACAGCTCTCTTCTTTGCCCTGGATCCTGCATCTGGCTTGTCATCATCTGACCTCTGGTTCTTGAAATGTGTCAGCCTGTGGAGTACTTGAGCGAGTAACGATCTGACCTACTGATCTTGAATTCATCAGACCTTGAAACTCTATGAACCAAGAGAAGCCTAATGCCTAACCCAGACGTAGGCTTGCTGTCACTGTGTGGACTATTTCCTTCAGAGAAATATCTCTCTCGCACTCTCTCGCTCTTATCACGGCTTTTGTTTCTTTACAAAATGCAGCCTAAGACAGAGAGTACTAAAAATGTCATCGTTAGGATTGTAGAGAACCTTAAAAAAGTAAAATCTCAGAAGTACAGCCAAGAAATAGAGTATATAGGGGAAATGGGACACCGATAATAATGAATATATAAATAAAGAAAATAACTGGCTAGACCAGAGGAGGTACACTGGTTCAGATAGGAACTGAAAATACAGGGAATCCAGGATGGATGAGCCCTATAGGACCAGTGGTTGTGAGTGGCAAAACAGGGAGGGTAAAGGGAGAATGGGTAGGGAAGAGGGAACCGATTACATGGAACTGTGTGTGACCTCCTCCCTGGGGGACAGACAACCGAAAAGTGGATGAAGGGAGAAGTCGGACAGGGCAAGATATGACAAAATACCCATTTATAAACTATCAAGGGCTCATGTGGGAGGGGGTAGCAGGGAGGGAGGGGAAAAATGAGGACCTAATGTCGGGGGTTTAAATGGAGAGAAAATGTTTTGAGAAACGATGTACAAATACGCTTTACACAATTGATGTGTGTATGGATTGGGATAACAGTTGTATGAGCCCCTAATAAAATGTTTAAAAATATATATATATATATCACAACTAAGAAAAAAAAAAAAAGAAAATATCCTAAAGTTGATTGCTGATTGTAGTGATTATTTAATATTTAATAAAATCATTCAATTGTTTGGTATTTGAATCATATGTCAGTAAAACTGTTTAAAAGTTTTTAAGTTAAAAAAGTTTTTAAATTAAGTAGTACAAACTCAATATATTTAATTCATAACATAGCCCAGCAAAATATATTAAAAAACAATGAGCAAATTTGCAAGGAAAAAAAAAAAGAATACTGCTAACTCTCTAGAACAATTGAGGAAAGAGCTAGAGGCATCTTTGATGGTCAGTATGCCAGGCAGCAAGTGTGAATGGACTGTTAAAGAAGATCTGATTGAGAGAAGTTATGTCTACTACATAACACTTGGCGATTGGAATGCAAAAGTGGGGTGGGGGCAGGGAAGAAGGAAGGACCGGTAATTGGAAAATATGGTGGGTGATAGAAACGAAGCTGGGTATCACATGATAGAATTTAGCAAGACCAATGATGTGTAAATAGCAAATACTTGCTTTTCTTTTTAAAAACAACACAAAAGGTAAGTATGTACATGGACTTCTCCAGATGGAATACCCAGGGATCAAACTGGCTCTTCTGTGGGACGACACCCTGGAGAACCCCAGTGTCAGCACTAAAACCAGGCCAGGGGCGGGCTGTGGAACAGACCGTCAATTGCTCAAATGTAAGTTTAGATGAAAGCTGTGGGGAATGAAAACAAGTCCATGAGAGCCAAACTATAACCTGGAGTTTATCCCACCTGGATTTTGAGAACATTTCGTTGCATTGAGCATTCATGACAGAAGAGGTGAGGTGATGAGCTGTCGGAGGACATCAAGACCATCATTCATGAAGAAAGAAAAAGGTCATTAAAAAGTCAAAAAAGAAAGGAAAAATCAAAGTGGATGTCAGAAGAGACTCTGAAACTTGCTCCTGATCATATAGTGTAGCTAAGGCAAATGGGAGAAATGATGAGATCAAAGAGCTGGAAATTTCAAAGGGCCGCTCAAGGAAATAAAGTCAAATGTTATAATAAAATGTGCAAGGCCCTAAAGTGAGAAAACCCAAAAAGGAAGCACACACTCAGCATATCTTAAGCAGAAAGAACTCACAATAAAACCTCAAGACTCGAATGGCAATATTGAAAGATTCTATAGGTAAAATATTGGATGATGCAGAAAGTATCAAAAGAAGATGGAAAGAATACACAGAGTCACTATACCAAAAAGAAGTAGTCAACATTCCTCCATTTCAAGAGGTAACATTTGATCAAGAACCAATGATGCTGAAGGTAGAAGTCCAAGCTGCATTAAAAGCATAGCCAAAAAGAAATGGAAATGTTTCAATAAGCTGATGAAGCATGGGAAGCACTTACTCATTGCGTTAGTTAATTGTGCCAACCTGGCCGATAATCACATGTGGGGCTAATTGAAAGGCGGAGGGATAAATGGGTGGTGAGCCTCACCTTTCTAGTTCTCGGGTCTCTTGCTTTGTGATGGTCGCACCAGGGTGCAGCTGCCTTAGCAGTTCCCTGCTTCAGCTGGCAAGATTGACTTCCTACAAGACATCCCCAAGGAGAAGCCACCTGGACCTATCCCGATGCAGCCCTGGGTGCTGGAGCAACCGAGTGGAGACCCCTGCTAGTGCTGAGATGCTTATTCATTCACTGACTCAGCTTTCCTCCTGCAGTCAGCGTCATTGCCTCTGTTTTGTGAGGTGGAGGACTTTGTGGACTGGTGTTGGGTTAATGGGTTAATGTTGGACTTGTGGGCTTGGGCAGCATTGGGTTGGGATGTTTTCGTGATGCACACTTTCTGTAAAACTCTCTTATCCATGAGTTGCTGTGGATTTGTTTCTCCAAAGTACCCAGACCAATACACTCGTCTATGCCACGAAATTTGGAAGACAGCTGTTGGCCCACTGAAAGAGCTCCGTATCTGTACTGAGTCCAAAGAAAGGTGACCCAACAATGTTCGAATTGTAGAAAAACACCATTATTATCACATGCGAGTAAATTTTTGCCGAATATTATCCATCAACAGTTGCAGCAGTACATTGACAGAGGTTTAGGCTGGGTTAAGAAGAGGATATGGAACAAGGGATATCATTGCTGATATCAGTTGGATCTTGCCTGAAAGCAGGGGAATACCAGAAAGATGTTCACTTGTGTTTTATAGATCATGCAAAGGCATTCAACTGTGTGGACCATAATAAACAGTGGGTAGCTTTGAGAAGGGCATACTGCATGGTTTAAAATCAGAAGAGAAATGTGGCAGGGTGGAATCCTCTCACCATATTTATCTATAGGCTGAGCAAATGATCAGAGAAGCTGGTTATATGAAGAAGAATATACCATCAGGATTTGGAGGAAAGCTTATTAAAACTGGCAATACTCAGATGAAAGTCTTGCTTTCTGAAACTGAGGAAGACTTGAAGCACTTGCTGATGAAGATCAAGTATGACAGCCTTCAGTGTGAATTACAATTCAGTGTAAAGAAAACCAAAATCCACACAACTGAACCAATATCTAACTTAATGATAAAGGGACAAAAGATTGAAGTCGTCAAGGACTTTGTCTTGCTTAGATCCACAATCACTGCTCATAGAACCAGCAGTCAAGAGATCAAACAATGCATTGCATTAGGTAAATCTGCTGCACAAGACCTCTTTAAAGTGTTGACAAGCAAGGACTAAGGTGTGCCTGACCCAAGCCATGGTATTTCCTTTCTTTTGTTTAAAAAAAAAAACTTTATCGGCACAAAATCCAATAATTCAATAGTTCAATTATATCAAGAAGTGTTGCACAATCATTTCCACAGTCAATTTTTGAGCATTTTCTTCTTTCTTGTACTTATTATTAGCTCCCATTCCCTACCCAACTTCCAGTGCCATATTCCCAAGAAAGCATTAAGCATGTTACTGTATCTGTAGATTTATCTATCCTGGATTTTATATGCAGAAAAACAAAAACAACAACAACAAACTAACAGCAGTAACAAAGTAAAACAGATGAAAACTTCAATCGAATAGGAAATAGAAAATATTGAAAAACTAGAACATTTAAAAGTGTTAAAAGGGAAATCAAATAATAAAGTGTTACATTTTAACCTAATCACAATGGAAATAATCCACTTTCCACTGCACTCTGCATGATAACAAGACAATTCACATTCCTAGTCTATGGTCATGTAAGGTGTTACATTTTAACCTAAAACTATATATACACCATAGTCGATTTACAATGCTCTCGGACTGATAAGGGTATTCACATCCTCTTTTATGGTCAGAGGCAATTTATCAGAGGTTTAATCTATGTAGGGACCTGCAAATGAATTTTGGTCTTCTGTCACCCATAGCCTTCTGCAAACCAAGTGTTCACAATTTAAGCTCTAATACAATACCCTCCTTCAGATTGGGATTGTATTATTTCCAGTCCTTGGATCACACAGGCCAGTGTGCTTCTTCTATGTGAACTTAATTGATGCCTCATTTAAATGGAAGTTTGAAGACAAACCTTAAAGATCCCAGATGCTATTGTTCTGATAACCAGTTACCACCTAGCTTCTTCGCCACACTTTGCTATAGCACCCATATCTTCTGTGATCTTTTTATGAGGGCAAACATCATGCAGGGCCGTGTGCTAAGAACCAATTGTTCTTAGATTGGGGCTAGAACTAAGGGCAAGCCCCAAATCCATTCATAAAGTTGTGGTTTATATGTGTCTCTGGCTCAAGTTAGGGACATCATTTCCTTTTCTTTTTTTGTTTTGTTTTTATTTTAATAAATCATTTTATTGAGACATCATTTTCATGTTATGTTCTAAAACATCATCAATCATCTCCCTGCATCATATGGCAATTAATTCTACTGACAGTGTCATTAGCCAGACAATGGTATAGAATTTAAAAAAAGGAAATTATAGAAGTATAGGCCAGCTATGAGCCACATTATATGAATTGCTGACATTAAATGCTTAAGTGACTGAACACTTTACACAAGCAATGGGGGTTGCTGATAGGGCAAAATTTTTCCATTATATTGGAAACCACATCTACCAGATAAATATATGTCAGAATAAAGTGAGGGAGGTATTAAAATAGCATATGGAAGTCCTGAGCCACCATTCCTTGGGCACCATCAAGCAAGATATCCGAGACAAAGTTCAAAGACCATCAGTTCTATAACCTTGGGATAGCAAGCATCTTCTTCTCCCACTAGGGAAGGTCAGCCTTAAATCCAAGATCTACAGGTAGGTTTAAGGTAAAGCCCAGTTCACTTACTGAGGTTTCCACACGGAGTCCTTCTGGTGTGGGCTCTGAAGGATGTTGTGTGCCTTGAAAGATCCAAGTCTGAAGTGCCAGTAGTCTACAGCACACAGCCTGGGTCACCAAGAAACTAGGTCAAAAGTGTTCATTTAGGAACATAATATCAGCAATTTCCTCATATGTGTGTGAAACAGGACATTGCATAAGGAAGACCAAAGAAGAATGGATACATTTGACTTATGGTGCTGATGAAGAATAGCAAAAGCCCCATGGACTACCCAAAGAACAAACAAATCGGTCTTGGAAGAAGTTTGGCCAGCATGCTTCCTTGGGGGCAAGGACTCCAAAACTTCATCTCCTGTACTTTGGACATGTTGTCAGAAGAGGCTAGTCCCTGGAAATGGACTCGTGCTTGGTAAAGTAGACAGGCCATGAAAAAAGAGGAAGACTCTTATCCAGAAAAATTGACACATTGGCTGCAGCAATGGGCTCAAGGATAAGAGCCATTGTGAGGACGGCGCAGGACAGGGCAGTGTTTTGTTCATAGTCACTGTATGTCGGAATGGACTGGGTGGTATCTAACCACAACAACATAACAAATTTGATAAATAGAAGTTTATGGGTGAGATAGTAGAAATACTGGCTAGACGATGACTGTGAGCTCCCATCCCAGCTCTGCCCTTTGCCAGTTGTGGGAATTTAGGTAACTTACCTAATCTCTCTCTCTTTTTTTCCCCAGCCGCCCTGTGCCCTTACCTAATCTCTTTTGGCTCACTTCCTTCTTTTGGAGAATGATAAATGATATAATAGTACAACTCTGGAATTGTGGTAAGAATTAAATGGTACTATATATCTAAGGCATGTGGAACTGCTTGGTGTACAGAAAGCTGCCATCATTAAATGTTAGTTGTTACCAGAGTCTCCCAGATTTAAACTGACTTGAAGGCAATGGGTTTGGATTTGGGGGGCTTTTCTTCACCTGGGTTAGTTAACACAGTCATTGGTTTTAAAGGTTACACTTACTGCCATCAAATTCATTCCGACTCAGAGAGGACCCAAAGGAGAGAACCGAACTACTCCTTTGGATTTCCAAGCCTGTAGATCTTTTGAGGAACAGACAGCCTCGAACTGCTGACCTTGCAGTTAGCAGCCCACTGCTGAATCCCTATCTTTGTGAAGTAAAATGTTAGCGAAGATAATTAAAAACATGAACTGCCAGAAGCCTAAGCCATATTCAGAAGAGCACATGAAGTGAGGGCTATTACTGCTAGTGCAAGATGATCTTGATAGAAAGCGGAGAATCCCAGAGAAGTGTTTGCTTGCCCTGTTCACTATGAAAAGGGCATTCAGATCTGTGGCTCACAACAAATTATAGATACACTGCAAAGGGTAGGAATCGGAAAACTTTTTTGTGTGCATTTGGAACCTGAACATAAGACCATGAGGCAGTCATTTGAGCAGAACAGGGGCCCTGCATGGGTTTAAAATGAGAGAGGCGCATCAGGCTGGGTCCCTTCACCCGACATATTCCCTGTACAGGCTGAATAAACAATCCAGAAGATGGTGTGTATGAAGCAGAACATGCATCGCACCCTAATTCTAGAAAGACTCATTAACAACCTTATGACACACGCTGCTTTTAAAGGGAAAGACCACTTGAAGCACTTCTTCATGAAGATCAGAGACTACAGCCTTCAGCATGGATTCCATTTCAACACAAAGGAGAAACAACCCACAACTGGAGCAACCAACAACAAGCACCATCATGATGAGTGGAGAAAAGATGGATTGTATTTCATTTGCATTTACAATCAATGCCATGGCGGCAGCAGTCAAGAAATCACACACCTGATTCCACTGGGCACAGACAGCTACTGCAAAGGACTCTTTAAAGTTCTGAAAAGCAAACATGTCACATTGAGTACGAAGTTGCTTCTAATCCAAGCATGGTATTTTGAATTGCCTTAGCAAAAAACCAAACAAACAAACAAATAAATAAATATTCAACTATTTCAAGTAGCACCTGAACAAGAGCCAGTGTATTGAAACAAGAAGTTCAAGGGTCTAGGAACTCATAAAATACCAATTGAAGTCTTTCCAGAAACGGATACAGTGCTGAATGCATTTTCTAGTCTATGTCAAGATATTTGGAAGAAAGCTAACTAGTCAACTGACTGGAAGAGATCCATATCTGTCCCCATTCCAACAAAATGGAGAAGTTATCCAACAATATTAACGTAACAGGCAAGCAAAATGTTGTTGGAGATCGTTTAAAAGAGTGGTAGCAGCTGGGAGCTGCCAGAATCTCACGCTGGATTTGGGAGGGGATGTGGAATTACTGATGTCAGATGGATCTTGGCTGAAAACAGAGAATAACCAGGAAAATGCTTACTGGTGTTTGTTAACTATGCAAACGCATGTGACCATGCAAACAACAACAACAAAAGAAAACCCTACGCATAACGTTGTGAAGAATGTGGGCTCTAGAATGCTGCTCTGTGCTCACGCAGAGCCAGTACCTAGACCAAGAGGTAGTAATCCGAATAGAACAAGGAATACCGCATGATCTAAAATCAGGAAAGGTGTGGGTCAGTGTTGTATCTTTTCACTGTACTTACTCCATCTGTATGCTGAGCAAATAACCCAAGAAGCTCGACTATCTGAAGACGTATACGGCATCAGGTGTGGAGGAAGGCTCCTTAACAACCTGCAAGCTTGCTTGCAAAAAGCCAGGAGCACTTGAGCACCTGTTGATGCAGATCAAAGGCAGCATGCAGCAGAGAGCAGGGCGGGCTGGCCATATAGGACCTCCTCTGGCAGTGTTTCAATTCCATTCTGCCGAGGGTTGCTATGGGTCGGAACAACAACTGGCCTCCCTATTGCCACAAGGCAGGGGTCATAGATGCCCTCACCCTCCATCCTTTATCTTATCTTGACACCAGTCACTCCTCCCACTGCACTCCCACTGCTGCGTTGGGTTGAATAATTCTTTCCAATGGCCACACAGATCTCACAGACAATATTCACAATTAAGGAGGCTGAATAGGGGAGTTAAGAGGCTACCACGATTAGTCAGGACCACCAAACAGTAAGGATACAGTCATTGGTCCACAGCAGCACCTTTCTTCAGCCAGCAGCCAAGTCTCTCTCAGTCTTCAGCTCTCAGCCCAGTAGTCCCTTGGCCTTTGCCCTCATGGCCAGGAAGCCAGTCTGTTGCTCTACCTCACAGGCTCATAGTCCGACTGTCCCATAGTCTCTGTGCCAACGTCTCTGAAGCATCTGGTCTTGGTGGCCTCTGCTAGACCTTGAACGTGCTCGTCCCATCATCCTGGCCCTTGTCTCTGTCCAAGGTGGCTCTTCTACACCGAGGAATGGCTTGGATTGAGGCTTGGCTTTGTCTTTTAGCTGGCCATCCCCCCAAGGAAAACAAAAGTCACAACTTCTAGTAAAGGAGTCTTAATGATGCCCCCAAAGAAACAAAGGGTATGCCTTGTTCACACCCTATCCTATGGCCAGGACTTAACCCCACCTTAATCTTATAACAGAGAGCTCCCTCCAAAATGGGTTCACAGCCACAGGCATAGAGTCCAGATCGGTAAGCCTGCGCATAGGAATTAAGACTAGAGGGGCCGTGTTAATTGACTACATCTCACACCTGCCAGCACTTGTTTCCATCAGTCATCTCTGGGATACTAAACCACACCATGTATATCCACTCACCACCCATGATACACATTGTACTGGTTGATTTCATTACCAGAAGTGACTGAATGTTTTGTTGTTGCTGTTTTGGTTTGGTTTAAGATCGTTTTATCAGGGGCTCTTTCTTATACATATGTTGCCATTGTCATTTTCTAAACATTTGCGTTCTATTTGAGCCCTTGGTATCAACTCTTCTTTTTACCTTCTCTCCCTGCTCCCGCCCTTGTGACCCCTTGATAAATTATAAATTATTATTCATTTCATATCTTACATTGACGGTTGTCTCCCCCCCACTCCCAACAGTTTCTTCTCTCCTCCTATCCCCACCTTCTCCCTACCCTCCTGGTATTGCTACTTCTGTTCCGGAGGGGTTTATCTGATCTGGATTCCATGGGTCATGAGCTCTTATCTGTATCTGTGTACATGCTCTGATCTAGCCTGCAGGGAAAGGCAAGATTGGGGTCATTATAGTGGGGGTTGAGGAAGCCTCAAAACCAGAGGAATATCATGTGCTTCATCAGCGCTATACTACTCCCTGGTTGACTGTTCCATGAGGAGATGTCCCATTGTCTACAGATGGGTTTTGGGTCTCTGCTCCAACCCTCTCATTCTCAACAATATGTTTGTTTGTTTGGGGTCTTCTGATGCCTGTTACCCAATCCTGTCGACACCTCATGATCGCACAGGTGCGCTTGTTGTGGGCTTGTTGCTTTCCTACTAGAAGGTCGCTTGTTTAACTTCAGGGCTTTAAGACCCCAGACACTATATCTTTTGATAACCAGGCAACATCAGCTTTCTTCACCACATTTGCTTATGTACCCATTTTGTCTTCAGCAATCATGCCAGGAGGCTGAGCATCACTGAATGCCAAGTTGTTAGAACAAAGTGTTCTTGCATTGAGGGAGGGCTTGAGCAAAGGCCCAAAGTCCATCCACTTCCTCAATGTATTGCCAAATAAATATATTTACCTATGCCAATACCTCTATTTTTAAAAAATCATTTTATTGGGGGCTCATACAACTCTTATCACAATCCATACATACATCCATTGTGTCAAGCACATTTGTACATTTGCTGCCATTCTCAAAACATTTTCTTTCTACTTGAACCCTTGGTCTCACCTCCTCATTTTTCCCTCCCTCCCCACCCCCGCCAATACCTCTAGTTTTGTGAATGAATTTATTTACATAGTGCACACCTCTACCCATAGCTTTGCTTCCTAGATCTTTCCTCCTTCCTTTTCCCACCATCACACTCGTCCTTCTTCTGCCTCTCAGTAAGTAATTCCTCTCAGCTAGATTGCTGTTGCTCCAACATCCCCATGATCCCTACATCCTCCTCCTTGTTGTTGATTTTAATTCCCTAGTTGTTTGCTCACCACTCCTTTCCCCCACCTCCTCCAACCCCCAAGTCCCTCCGGTCCCTCCAGCCCCGAGTTTCTCTCGGGCTTCTCCCCGTGCCTGTCTTATGCAGGTGGGACTGAGTGCTTCGACACAGGAGTTAGGAGCTTGGATTTTAAAAGTGTTGCTCCGCAGCTTACCTCTTGAGTGATTTTAGACAATTTACAATGTTTCCTCCTCTCCGTTTCCACTATCTGTAAAATGGAGACAAGCGGTTCCACCTTATAAAGGGGTTGTGGAGACATAGAACTGAATTTAAATGTATTATCATCACACCTAACCGGGTGCCTAATGAATAACCCCCGCAAGGAATGTTAATTCTATTCGTCTTTGTGGGTCTTTGACTCAAGCCAGTTGTGACATGCTGTGCACTAGGTGGCGCCAGACACAGGGAGATCCACGCTCCCACACTCACTTTTGTTCGTTTTTTAAATGAAATACGGCCCAGTCACAAGCACAGGGAAAACTTAAGCTATCATAGTAATAAGAGAGTGTGAACTCTAGCTATAGCGTGTCCTCCAAACTAAGCATCCCAGCTACCTACGCATAACCACCTTAACGGGGCTAAACAAATGGCAAGTCAAACATATTCAGGTTAATGATTCTCAGACCCCAAGATTCTGAGTTCTTTGTGCCTCAGGTCCCTATGGGTGGGAACAGACTGGATGGCACCTAACCATAACAACCATGAGATTCTAAGGTGCGTGGGGGTCAGCTGACACACACGGAGAAGCTGCCTCACTCTGTATAAGCAGGCCCCAGGTAATGAACCAGATTCACTGTAAGTAGAATCCATCTTTAAGTCGAATTTGCAGATAAATTGGAGCAGGTGCATTTTGGGGATGTGGATACATTGGAACGGTTCCTAGTTAGCCTTCCTATTGGACTTCATTCCACAAGGTTACTGGTTTGAAACCACTATCCGCTCCGAGGGAGAAAGAAGTCTTTCTGTTCCCGTAAAGAGTTCCTACCTCGGAGACCCACAGAGCAGTTCTACCCTGTCCTACATGGTCACCGTGAAGTTGGACTTGGCTCGTTGGCGGTGAGTTTGAGTTTGAGGGAGGCAAGAAGGGAGTCCAGGGGCCATAGTGGGCTCTGGTTAGGGCTGCTAACAGCAAGGTCAGTGGTTTAAAACCACCAGCTGCTGTGTGGGAGAAAGATGAGGCTTTGGGCTCCCATCAAGATTTAGTCTCAGAAAAACCTACAAGGGCAGTTCTACTCTGTCCTATACATAGCTATGAGTTGGAAGCGATTAGATGGCAGTGCATTTAGTTTTCTTGTGAGTAGAATGAGAAAAAAGATGCCCTGGCTACATAGGGCAAAAGCACTTGGCTGCTAACCAAAAGTTCAGCAGTTCAAAGCCCCCTGTTGCTCCACAAGAGGCCGATGGGGCAGTCTGCCTGACAATGACAATGACGGTGGTCTCCTGTGTGGGGAAGTCAGATGCTTGCAGCCATCCTCCCTGAGGGCGATCAGTTGCCAGACTGCAGTGGGCCCCGCTCCCTGCTGTTAAGGACAATGGACAGGCCTGTGGTCATCTATTTGGTTCCTGTAGGTGGGGTTTACACCTATGGAGATCCAGAGAACAGGTCAAAGTTAAACTGCCATCCTAAATCTAGGATCTGCCCATCTTGTC
>NW_022103920.1:38118234-38120596 GCF_000313985.2 Echinops telfairi
GTCTGCAACATTTGCAACGATGGGCTCTAGAGTCCTGTATTCGATGATTCATTTAATCTGTAATTCTCGAGCACTGTCAAAATTGCTTTGAGTCTCCTCAAATCCAGATTTGAAGGTTCGTGGAATTGGGGTGACCCATCTAGGCCATCTGCCCTGAGATGTCTTTTTAAACCTTAAGCCTTCTAGGAACAATTTTCCCAAAACAAACACTGCCATCGGGTTGATGCCAACTCATAGCAACCCTATGAGATAGGGCAGGACTGCCCATGTAAGTTTCCGAGACTGTGTAACGACTTATGGGAGTAGAAAGCCCTGTCTTTCCTTCTTGGGGCGGCTGGTACTTTCGAACTGCCAATCTTGCAGTTAGCAGCCCAATGGACAATCACTATGCCACCAGCACATTCGAGCTAAATGGGAGCCGAGAGTAGCCTAGCTGAGATTGTTTTGCTGTAGGCATTAGGCTCTTTCAGAGAATGATCTTCAAGCAGTTAATTTCAAGGAGCAGAACCCTAGGGCCTGACTGGAAGATATGTAGTGTCTTAATGACTCTATTTAGCCAATCACTAGAACCCTGTCTGAGTTCTTTATAGGGAGGGGGTGGAAGGGTTAGCATGCTATTAATTAAAATGCTAGAAAAATAACATAATTTAAGATTTAATTGTTAGAAATCTAAATGTAATAGCCCCCTCCCTGGCAGTTAAAAAAAAATCTTGGAAACCTAATCAGTAGGGATGCTCTAACTTGGGAAGACAGCAAGCAGGGTCATTAAGTAACCAGACACAAAGCATCCCCATTTAGATAAACAATAGAGCACAATGCCATTAGCAGGTGAGAATAGGGATGAAGGGGGGTCATCTCTCCAAATGCCCAAGCGCCACCAAAAAGGGGCTGCAGAGAAAGCAGGCACCCATTAGACACCTATGGAAAGATCCAAACTGAGTATGCTCTGACACAAGCCCACTAAGCCCAGGTGAGAGGTCTACCTGAGTGCACAGACTGGACCCAGCCACATGACATCACCTAGGTGTGCTTAAACTTGGCCAATGAGGTCAGCCAGTACCTTCAACCATACCTTCCCAGCTGGAGCTGATAAGAGCTTGCCATAGGAGGGCCAAGCCTCTTTGACTCCTCTCTGGTTCAGGTGTGCTCTTGAGACTCCTCTCTGGTTCAGGTGTGCTCTTGAAGGTCGGAGGGTGGGGGTGCACATAAGCCACCCTGGTCCCGGGGCCTGTGCTCCCTTTCAAGCCTCTCATTCAGGGTGCACTCTTGGGATTTCCTACTCTCGGCCCCTGGGATTTCCTGTGAATACCATACCTGAAACTTCCCTTTCCCTCATAAGAGTCATTGGATTTACAGAAGTGCTTCTACTGCATGAATTCTTTTAGCGTTGTGAAGCAAGACCGAGGGATAAACTACTCCAGAGACCTAGCAATGCTTCAGCAGGGTTCTGGCAGCCCCTGGAGAAATGGAGGGATAGATCATTGTTTCCTGCCACCACAGCAAACCTATTTGTCACATAGTTTGGGGTATATAACTTGATTGATTTTCACTGGCTTTTAAAGGCAGTTTGGAGTTGTATGAGCCCCTAATAAAATGATCAGAAAAAAAAATAAAGGCAGTTTGGAAGTTGCAAACCCCATCGTTTCTTCATGTTGCCTGCTTGCAGAATAAACTCAGGGTTTCTTGAATCAACTTGGTCTCTGTCACAACGACTTACTAAGGGCATCGTCTCTGAAGTGCAGTCACCTATACTCAAGTAGCCCCTAATGTACACAGTAAACCCCAAACAGAACTTACTGCTATCAGGTTGATTCTGACTCATCGCAGCCTTACAGGGCAGGTGGAGCTGAGTTTCTGAGACTAGCTCTCAACTCTCTAGGGAGAAGAAAGTCTCACCTTTCTCCTGCAGAGCAACTGTAGTTTCAAGCTGCGGCCTGGGTTCTTTCTTTGTTTCTGGTACATTGTATCATGGAGTATTATGTATCTTAGACAATGTTATGGCTTCTAATTTGCTGATCTTATCCTCACGAGAATCCCCAAAGACAAAGATCTTAATTATAAGGATACTGATAATAAGAAGCAATAATAATGCAGACTTAAAAAAGAGAAGGGGGTGGGGGCTTTGACTTAAATCATAACTGACTTATAGGAGAGTGGTCTGAAGGAAATCTCCTAAATCAGGCAGGGGCCTTACCATAACCAATTTCCCTGTCCCCCTTTTTCAGTGCCTTTCCAATATGGCCAGGTTGACACTGCCCAACTGGAGTCACACCTCCTCACAGTAAATATATTCTGTGACACTGATTATTTCTGGTGTTCCTCTGCACCTCTGGGGCATAGAGGAGTACAAATTGGGCCACTC
>NW_022103920.1:38123654-38133680 GCF_000313985.2 Echinops telfairi
ACTTACCCTTTATAAAAAACCCTCTCTTATACTTATGAGTTTCTGTGGATTTGTTTCTCTGAAGTATTCAGATTAACACACTGACCAACCTATGATGGCAGGCTGTTGGCTCACACACTGCAGAAGCAAATGAATCCCAAGATCACCAGGCAATACGACAGGCCACTGGTACAGCCCTGTCCGCTGGAGTATGTGTGCTGCTGGACCTCCAGCCTCCAGCACAGGTGAGGTTACAGGTGCTATTTGTCTGCAGGCTTCCAGGAGGGGCAAGGAGTAGACACTTGGCTAGGAGTAGCTGGTTTGCAGGCTTCTGTGCCAGTGGCTGGGTAGAGCTATTGGGATCACTGGTGCTTGAGCCCTTTGTGCAGGCAGCTGGAGCATAGGATTTGCCATAGGCATTCCACGGGTCCCCAGCACCTGGGGCTTCATGAAAAAAGCGAGAGCCACTGGTCTATGGGCCCTTGGCTCAGCGGACATCATGGTGGTGGGTGCCACCAGGTGATGCTCAATTCCGGGGGCATAAATGAGGGGAGTAGTAGGCATCACAGGTCTGGCATGGTTTGGGAGTTGGGGAGGCACAGAGCACTCCTGCCTGGCTGTGGATGTGGCAGCACCAGGTGGTAGGGCCTTCAGCTGGGGATGCTGCTTGCTTTATCTCAGCATGCCATGCTACAGGGTTAGCAAGCAGGGCTGAGATCTCTACACTCACCCACATCTGCTCTTTTTGTATCGTTTCTCTTTCCACTTGGCCCTGGATCTGATTCTTCAGCCTGACTTTGATACTCAGAGTTCCAGAGTTGTCAACTGTATCTTATTCACTTATTCTTTCATGTCTTTATTGTTACAGAGGCATGTTACGTGGTGCCTGCTTGTGCTATCTTCTTGGATCACCCTTTATTAAAAAAATCTGTTGTAGAAGTCGTTGAAGTTTTCATTTTTAATTCTATAGTATGTGTCTGTGTATGTGGGTGTGGGTGTATTTAAGCTACTGCAGTATAAGCTGTCCAATATGAACAACAACAACAACAACAAGAAAACCCATATTGATGTCAAGTGGACTTCACCTCCTGGTGACTGCGTGTGTGTTCATGTCGAACTGTGCGCTGCAGTGGTTGGTCTTTGGATAGCAGGTCATCAGGTCTTTCTTCCAAAGCACCTCTAGGTAGACTCGAAACTCCAACCGAATTGTTACACCCCCAGGGACTCTTGATCGATATGCTAGGAAATACATATTTAAGACTAACCTCCCCCAGCCCCTACTTCCAGTGAGCTTCCCACTCCAAACTTCCCTGGGATAGAAGTTCAAGAACTGCCAGTGCCCACAACCTTTCCCCAGTTTCAGATTTCATCACCTACTTGCTCAATCTAGAATTCAGAAACCAACATATCAATGCCTATCTTCCTGACCCCCCTCCCCCAGCCTGATCTCTCCGTTCTTCTTCAGTATGCCTCCGATTTCTCCTGGACATCTGCTATCTTCTTCTTCCTGTTCTCCTGGCTTCCAGTTGGGATCCGCAGGATGCCTTTTGATGGTGCAAAATTCAGAAGTGAATAATGGGTTTACAGTAAAAACTCTCATCTCTGTCCCCCAGCCACCCAAATGCCTCTTTCCATAGGCAACCAAAAGGATCAGTTCCTTAGGTCTTGTGCTTTGGGAAATGTTCTCTACCCCGAAACAGAGATGCCTGCTTCTCTGTGGTGCATTCCATTGTGTTCCTCAAAACTAGGTGTTGTAAGTCCTAGCCCCTGTGTTGGCGGTTAGGGTCCCATTTGGGAATGGGTTTTCTCCGTTATGGTAGGAAGCTAGATCAGGCACCTGGAGACCCAAGCAGAGATGTGTGTGGGGGTGGGGGGGTGGGTGGATAGATGCCAGACCACATAAAGGTCACCAAGGAGCTAGGGAACAGAAGCTGAAAAACGATGCAGACCTTTCCGCAGAGCCAAAACGGAGAGAAGAGAGCCAGCCCCTGTCCTTCGGACTTCGGGCCTCCTAAACTGTGACAACATGGATTTTTTCAAAGCCACCCAGGCGTGCTATTTCTGGCATAGCAGCACTAGAAAAATAAGAAAATACCCCTCCGGAATCTTCTGGAAATACAAAAAAAAAACCCAACAACAACCAAGGATTGTGTTTTCACAGTTGGCTGCCTTTGGATTTGGCCTTGCTTCAGCAGCTGACCTCTCGGTGCCTAGACAAGTCTCTTCCCAGCAGTGCTTTCCTGCCACAGGCCGCTCACGGGGCGCTCGCTCTGCTTGGAAAAGTCTTCCCCAGATTTGTGCCTGCTCTTTCCTCCCTTAAATAACAGGACCTCAGCAGGGGCATTGGGGGGGGGGGTCCCCTGGCTGGCCTCAATTGCTGGCCTCCATCTGTTGCCTTCCAGGCCTCTTTTACAGGCAGCCGCATATTTTTTTGGGGGGGGCGGGGCTGTCTATCTACATGTCCACTTGTAGATTGCTGTGATTACTGCAACTGCAGGACGATGGGTATAACCCTATAAACAGCTCTCCCTGCTTGGCTGACCTCTCTCTCTCTCTCTCTCTCTCTCTCATATATTGCCTTCCCCATCCCCCAAGTGTCTGTCCCATTGATTTACTCTATTGATTGGTGTAGTTCCTTGTCTAACTAGCTGCCCCGTCAGACGTCAGACCACAGACTTCCTGGGAACAGAGACGGTCAGCTTTGTTTACCCCTCACTGGACACCCAGCCCCTGGCCCTGTGCCAATTACAAGAAAAGATCCAGGGTCCCTCAGTCCACGAGGACGCATGGCTACCCCAGGTGACAGAGTAGAATCGGCCCATCGCGTTTCCTGGACCTGTAATCTTGACGGGAACTGAGCATCCTGTCTTTCTCCTGAGCAACCTCTGCCTGGGTTTGCCGCCCCCCAACCCCACCTTCCATTCAGAGGTTAGCACCCAGCGGGGTGCTGCCAGGGCTCCCTGGCGACCCAAGGACCATCGCTGGATGGTGAAAAAGAGGCCCCGATGGGAAAACAAGTGCCCTGCAGGGAGCGTGGCTAGTGGGTGGCACTGATGAAAATTAAGACGGAAACCAGCCTCCACTATTTCAGTGGCCAAGTCTGGGCTTCATATGGTGCCCGCCCCCCTCCCCACCCCAGGACAGCCTCACAGGAGGTATTGGCTGTCTCTCTGGCCAGGCCCAACTGCTCAGAGTGGAGAAGGGAGGCTGGGGGGAGTGGGGAGAAGGGCAGAAGGGCACAGCCAGGGCTTCAGCCCTCGCTTTCCAAGGGGTGGCAGCAAGCACAGGGCGCTGGTCTGCCGAGTGCGCTCCATCACGGACCTTTGACTGGTTCAGACAGGATGGTTGAGCAATCCCTTCTCACTTGGCTTCAGGAACCAAGCATTTGGCTCCTTCTCCTTTTTTTTTAAAACAAGCAAGTAAAACCAGAAAAGACAGTGGCTCCCACCTATCAATCGCAACCTTTTCATAAGGAAATCCGAACTCCACCATCTCCCATCAGTGTCTACTTCTGGCTTGCCAGTTTTAAAAATAACATGTTATTTCTTTTCCCGATCACAAAAGGAGTGCCTCCCATGATTATAAACAATAGAACCCCAGCACACGTTGTTTCAAATGGATAAGCTCTGAAAATAAAAATCACCTTCACAGAGCAAGCCTTGGATTTCTAAATCACAAAGGCTGGCATGTCTATTTTCATCTCCTCCTCTCTCCTTAGAAACTGGGGAAGGAAAGAAAAAAAAACACACCACAAAAGCCTCATTCATCTCTACTTTAATTTAATTTCACCTCTTGAATTTAGTTCTGGGTACCCGTCAGCTGATTGGATTAGCCAGGTAATGTAACCCAGTCAATTGGCCTTTATCTCTTACCAGACTTGGCGATAAAGTCCAAGCTCCTTGATGGAGTACGGGGTCCCTCAGAAGCTGGCCCCAGTCTTCCTTCCGGCCTCCTTTCTCGCTCCTTCCTCCACTTACCCACTTAATTGGGAGCTTACTGCAGAACGGTCATGGGCTTACAAGAGTGTTCTCATGGTCCAGACCTCTCCATTCAAATACTTCCAGACTAGGAATCGAGGGCAGGGAAGGACCCCAGACCGCCTTCTTTTGGTGTAGGCCTGCAGGAGTGGCTAAAAGGCATACCAGCTCACAGCGGACAGGAGTGTGAACTGGGACCACCGCTCTGAAAACCTCTTGGGTCGCTACTACTATAAAAGCTCACTGCCATCGAATGGCGTCCAACTCATAGCAACCCTACAGAACAGGGTGGCACTGCCCCTCTGGGTTTCTGACACCGTCACTCTTTCCCAGTAGAAAGCCGCCTTTCTTCCGAGGAAGGGCCTGTGGGTTCATACTGCAAACTAACCGCGGCACCACTGGGGTCCCCACCACATTCTTACACCCATCTATAGCCACTTGTTTTCTCTTCAAAGAACATACTTTTAGTGGTAGCTTTTAAACAACTTATACCTACATGTTGAGGCTACTATATAATACCTACAAAAGCAGTGCATGTGAGTGAGGCCCAGCAACTCCATGTACACAGAACTCAAAACTGCACATCTAGACTCACCAGCACATTAAATGAAATCAAGACGGCGGATGTTCCCAGCAGCACTGGTCGCAGAGGAAAGACCCTGGCAACGACCCCCATATCCAGGAAGACTGGGCCATGCTGCATGATTCTGACTGAGAGCAAAGGGCCACGCGGAATACAAGGTCCCCCGCAGGGTTTTCTAAGCTGTCATTCTTTAAGACAGCAGGTCGCCAGGACTTTCCTCCCTTGGAGGCGCTGGTGGGTTTCAACCACCTGCTTCTGGGTTAGCAGCCAGGTGTTTAATGACAGCAGCACCCGCGTTCCTCCCCAGCCATGGGGTGGCATTCAGGGGATAGGCTACTACACAGCAATTAGTAAACGATCGCTATTGGCAATGGTGTGACTGCAGCCCAATTAAAAGGTGGACCCAGAGAAAAGAAAAAGGGTCTCATTTGATTCATTTGATAGAAAGTTTAACAAAGGACCAGAAGCCGGGTGCGAGCAGTCGGGTTGCTGAGTCTGGAGGGCAATTCCTGGAAAGGAGTCGAGAATGCTGCCGGGCGCTATGATGTCCTGTCTGTAGATGTGGGTCCTGGCTTTGCTGATGCGCTTGTTTCGTGAAAATCCCTCAAGCAGCGAGCTATGGTTTGAAGACTTTTTGTCTGTATATTGTACCACCATCACGTGTTTTCATAGCTTCACGAGAAACCATTGCACAAGACATATGGGGGAGAATGACATGATTGAACGCACATTTCTTTGTCACAGTTTATTGCATCGATAAGTTTTCTTTACAAAAAGAAATTGCATACAGACAAATGAAAAACAGGGCTATAAAGATAACCATGAAACGATTGAAAAACTAAACGACAGACTTGAAAAATTAATGTCTTTTTGTTACTGTTCAGAAAGGGCACATCCAGAGTATTTTGAAGGGTGACTTTAATAAAAATCTGTGTAAGTATTTCCAAATGTACATGATTTTTTCCCTACTTGTCATTAGACTTTATATGCCATAGTGGGGTCTTATTCTATAAGTTAAAAAGATACCGAAAGATAGAATTCACTCCAAGTAAAATACCTATCAGGAATATAGAATTTAAAATGTGCTTACTTTCTACAAAATGCATGGAAGGGACAGGATTCCAAGAGTGTCTGGAAAATACTCAGACAGACTGTGGCCAAGATGCCACAAAGCTCTGGGCCTGCTGTCAAAGGTCACTTTGGTGACACAACATATAACCAAGCAAGTGAGCAGTGCCTATGTCCTCTATTGAACAGAGGGAGCCACCAGTTTTCTGCAAGTCTATATTACATTCACTCTTTAGAAATCGGATCTGTCGTCATGATAGGCAGTCATCACTATGAAAATGAGAACATTACAATTTTGTGCCCGACATGGGAAGGGCTGTGCACTAAGTTCATTAAACAGTCTTGTAGCCCTGGAACATGGAGAGCGATGATCACAGCCCATTACAAACCGCTCACATGCTAATGTTGAGTCATGCCTAGGGGTTGGGAGTGAAAAAGCTTTTAGCCAAACGATCCCAGATCGGAAGTAGAGATGGTATTTCTGATTGCATTTCTGAAGAGAGAGCAATCGTCTGGAATAGCCAACATGTGGGAACCATCTGCACATTTATGCCAAAGGGCTAACAACAGATGTGAGGAGGGCACCGGGTTGGGCAGCGCATGGTTCTGTGGTGCAGAGGTGCCAGGGACTCAGGACGGCCTCGGTGGCACCAAACAACAGACCAAAGGAACAAGAGAATTCTCAGTGACGCTAGGCAAGACACGATCTCACTTGGGGACCGGAGTATTTCTTTTTCTCTAGAAATGAAGTATAACTTCATTTACTCCAATATGAAATGTATGGGAATAGTCCATAGGACCAAAGCCTATATATTACATATCATAAGAAAAGAGTATTTAAAAATAAATGTCAAAAAATAAAGCTTTGTGGCTTGAAATATATATATATACATACTTAAAAGTATTTTCAATCTTCCAAACCCACTTTTTTAAACACTATCATTCATTTAGATTATTTTATCTCAAAGCCATTTTAAACAAAGATCGAAAGGTGGGGAGAATTTAATTAAGCACTTATTTACTTTGATACTAAAATTTTAGGGGAAAATACAATATCATTTTGATCACCACATTCTTTAAAAAACCCAAATCAACCTCGCTGCTATCAAGTCGATGCCAACCCATAGCGACTGTCGGGCAGGATAGAGCTGCCGCTGTGGGCTTCCCGGTCAGTCAGCTCCCTGCAGGAGTCAAACACCTCATCTTCATCCTGAGGAGCAGCCGGTGGTTTCAAGCTGCTGACCTTCTGGTTAGCAGCCCAGTGAGTCCCACTCTACCCCAGGGCTCCTCACCACATTCTGATATGTATTTGTTTCAAATTGGTTTTTGTTCAAAGAATATAACTGTAGTGTTAGAGTTTTAAAATTATACCTACAGGTAGGGTCCCTAGGAGTCAGCATGGATTCAATGGCAGCAAGTACCTGTACACCTGTGGAGCCTCGACAGCACCGGTCCAGAGCTTGATCTCAAACCCGTCCGCCACTGGTGGGAGAACGTGTGGCAGTCTGCTTTCATGGAGTTCCAGCTTTGGAAAGGAGCTTCCGTATTCTCTCTCTCACTGCCATCAAGCAGATTCCGACTCACTGTGACCCTACAGGACGGGGCAGAATGGCCCGGGGGGTTCGGAGACTGTCACTCGTCAAGGAAGTAAAGTCCCCTCTTTCTCCCCGGGAGAAAGCCCACAGGCAGTTCTCCTCTGTCCTGTCGTGCTGCTATGAGTTGAAATGGACAGAGGTGGTCTGGTGGTTCTTATACCTACATATACCTTCATGCAGTGATCATGTCTATAGACACACCGAGATTTAAACTGCATCCTTAAGCAAGAGAGTTTGATATACGACTTTCTTGGATTGTGAGCTTTGTTACATTAAAATAGATGCATATATATACATATATATATATGTATATCCTCCACCCCCAGGAGCCAAGACAGCCTGATCTCGACTTCTCTGAAACAATGTTGATGTTATAAGATTAGTAGATTCTGAACATTGCTACCTTGCGTGCTATTTCTCATCCATTTTCCACATTTATTTTACAAGTAAAGCCTAGAAACAATGTTTGTGTTCCTCTTTTTTGGTGACTAAGAAACAGAGAAAAGAAAAGCACGCGGAGACTTTAAAAAGAATGAGTGTTTCACGTCCAGAGAACTAGTCATTTGCAGAAAATACTTGTATAGAATGGCGTAGGCGGGACACGCTGCTTTGCAGTTCTGTTATAGGGCCCCCTGGGCGCTCTCTCAGGAAGCCAGTCGACGCATAGCCTGTGGAAGGAGGAGAAAACCAAGTGTTGATGCAGCGGCATTCTTCTTCCGTGAGCTTGACCTTCTTAATAAGCGTGTCTTTATAGCATCGGCTCCTCTCATTTACTTACCTTGGGTGTCCCTCTCATCCCAATAAAAGTAAAGTAAAGCTTACATTTTGTACCTTTCCATCCTTTAATTGCATTTACTGAAAAGAAATCATTATGATTTATAGAGCACTTACTCTATAGGAGATGCTGTTCCCAGGACTTTCTTGGAAATGACTGGGGAGTAAGTCACTTGCCCGAGGCTGCACAGACAGTAAGTGTCAGAATCGCCAGGAGCACCCAGACCTGTCTGATTGTCAAGCCCTTCACACCTCTCAGAAGGAATGTGAGGAAGGCCTTGGACCAGGCAGTGCTTCAGTCTGCTGTGCATAAGGTCACTCCGACTCTGACCAGACGTGACAGCCCCTCGCAGCAACAAGAGCCTGACCGGTGCTGCAATGGCACCACAGCCCACTGACAATGACTTTCCTCGCTGACTAAGCTAACATGCAGGTTTGACTTGTACTCTGGTGATTTATTTCCTCCATAAAAATCTTCCCTGCCTGTCCCCACTGTCTGGTTTTTCTAGAAGGGTTATTTTTTTCAACACGCTGAGAACACATGTGTATCAGATTTGCAGGGGCACCAGGAGGGGGATAGCAATACGCTTGATGACAGCGGTGCCTGCGTCAGTGGAACGCAAACCTTCCACTAAAATGAACCAAAAGATGCAACCTAGAAGAAATAGAAGCATCCCTGCACTAGCAACACTCCCCCACCCCCAAAAACATCACCTAAAGATAATGGATCTCCCAGTAGGGCATCAGCTTGTGTGAAAACGCCGAGTCTTTAGTCGGCCTTGCTCAACCGAAGCCACCAGTTTGCTGTGGCTATTGTGACAACAAACACACGTCACTGTGAAATAGAAGTATCCTGCTGAGGTCGAGGTTGCATAATCCTCAAGCTAGCTCGACCACATTGGGAGTAGCCCTTGGCCAGAAAAGCACTGACAAATTGCACATCTCAGAGGAAGGCCTGGAGAGAACTGGAGGAGCCTCCCTGGCAGTCTGCTGGAGAGAAGAGCGTGCTCCTCCCAGGCTGAAAGCGCTTGGGAGAGGTTGTTTTGCTGCAGAAGGCAGATCTCAGGCCACTAAGTGGCTACTACCAGTTGCTGTGATGTGAATTCCAACCCACGGAGACTCCATGTACGTCAGAGGGGCACTGTGCACCCCAGGGCTTTGGGCAGCCAGATTTTTAGAAGTAGATCTCCTGGCTTTTGTACAAAGGCATCTCTGGGTAAATCCTTGGTTGACAAGCCCCTGTGTTAACAATTTATACCACCCAGGATCTCTAAAGTGGCCATTCCGGAGAGGCTGACTGAAGGTTTGTGAGCGTCACCAGGTGTCATATCTAAAAATGTTCATACCGAAGTTGAACAGGTATTCATTAGGTGTGCCAAAGAAGGAATTAGAATGGGCTAGGATGTTGGGTACCTGATCTCTGAAATACCTATCAACTTTGAAATCCTGTGATCCAGTAAGCCATTCAAAGCGAGAGGCAGTAAAAAGATCAGTCGCTAGGGACTCAGGAAAGGGCAGAAGGGATGAATGGGTAGGCATAAGGCATTTTGTGGGCAATGAAACAACTCACAGTGATACAGTAATGGTGGGCCCATCACCTTATGCATGTATCCAAGCCCAAACACCAAGCCTTCCTGTAAATTATGGACTTGAGCTAATAGTAATGTGTCAATATTGGTTCGTCAGGGTTCACAAGTGCAACACACGGACAGCACCTGGTGCTAAGGTAGGCCGGCAAGGAGCGGGAAGAACACTCGATTTTCTGTTCAGTTTCTCTGTAAACCCCAAGCTGCCCGCATAAAGAAAGCAGATACATATAAGCTATATATGACTACAATCCGCCTTTGTAGGTCTTATTTCACGCTGGGGTGGAATCCTATATTTTTACTTGGATACTCCTGCTTTGTTTCAGTCGAGTCTCCTAGCAAGCATGTGACACTAGAAGAACATCAACAATGTGTCGAAAATTCCCCCAAATGGAAAGGAAGTGGTGTTAATAAACTCAGGGACAAGGGAAAAACAAGTGATCCAAATCGGTGGTGAGGTGGGT
>NW_022103920.1:38135167-38142287 GCF_000313985.2 Echinops telfairi
ACACACACACACACACACACACACACACACACGGCACTTCACTCTCCAAGACTGGTTCTCATCAAATTGAAGAGCTGGTCATTCTCGTGTGCTTTCTGGCTCTTTGATAAGTCCCACCGCTGCAAGGCTCCTATCCTGTGTTTCACATTCAAATGTGAACCAGTAGAGTTCTTCATTGTTAAACTCCTTTCCGGCTGGCTTCCCCTACCTCTCCTTTTGTGGCTAAGCTAAGAACACTCAGTACGGCATGAACCATGCAAGAACACTGGCGACTGATGACCACAAACAGTCCCAGGTTGAATTTGATGGGAATTAATTTTATTGCAGATGAAGCCCACGGTTATGGATCAAGGTGGTTGTCCCTCCTTTTAAGAGTAGCCACCCACCACCTGCCATCACGTCAATTCTGGATCGATATCAGGTTTCTGACGCTGTGGATCTTCATGGAAGCAGGCAGCCTCATGGTTCTCTCACAGAACAGGAGCAGCGATTGGAACCACAAACCTTCCAGCTAGCAGCCCAACGCCTAGTCCTCAGTGCCACGCACACAATGGAAACCAGTCACTACTTAGACTTTTATCTCATTTTGAAGAAGGACATGACCAGAGCAACTCCAAATATGTATTAGGAGGAAAGTGTTATTTCCCAATGTTATTTAGCTGCATCTACTGCAGCTGGGTAAGCAATGGACTGCTAATGCAAGGGTGATAGTTCAAGCCCACTCCTTGGGGGAAAGAGGAGGCTGTCTACCCTCAGTTGTACAGCCTTGGCAACCCGACGCCTGGTCACTAGGAGTTGGACTCAACTCCATCGCAGTAGGTTCGGTTTGGGGGTTAGTTTACAAATAACTCGGTTCTCTTTGCTGTCGTGGAAATAAATATTAAATGGAAAAGCTACGCAACTCACTTCCCTCAAGGTGATTCCGACTCATGGCGACCCTATAGGATCGGGTAGAACTGCCCCCATGGGTTTCTGAGCCCTTAACTGTTTATGGGAGTAGAAAGCCTCATCTTTCTCCCAAGGAGCAGCTGGTGGTTTCAAACTGCTGACCTTGTTGTTAGCAGCCCAATGTGTAACCTCCTCTGCCACCAGAGCTCCTTAAGTTAAGGAGACCAGATTTTAACATTGGTAAAGCGGGACAAAAGCGGGACACCATTGATAAAACTCATATTCTGGCGAAATAGCCACATGGCAGCTGAAAACTGTATACCCTAGCTTGTCGTGCATTCTTTCCAAAAATTGGGAGTTTTTAAAAATGCCGCGGGATGCAGGAAAAATTGTTAAAAATCGGGATTTCCCGCCAAAAGCGGGACGTCTGGTCACCTTACCTTAAGTGGAAAAGACTCTAGCTACCACTACAAGTTGGGGTGGTCCTGGGATAGTCTTTGCAATTATAAAGGCAGAGGGTAGGCATCCTATGAGGCAGAGGATCCTGTCCCTGCATCTACCAGGACCCGTAAGACCCAAGGGAACTTTCCTAAAGGAGGGGAAAGTGCCACGGGCAGAGATTTCTACTCCTGGAAAGAGTTGATAGTCTCGGTAACCCACAGGGCCAGTTCCACCCTGTCCTGCAGTCATAATCTACTCACGGTCCTGAGTCTGGTGTTTTACATATGTACCATATATTTTAAGGCTTTGTGCTGGAAACTGAGAATACATAGAAATATACTGTTTCTGACCTGACAGGTTACCAATAATGCTCAACCCAATACCCTACAAACCACTAAGTATATTAATGCAGGCACTGAACTTTTGTTCAGGGTCCAAAAATCCATTAGTCATTCAGAGCGCCACGATGGAATCCAGGCTGCACCCTTGGTTAGTGTTGCGGGTGGCATTTATGGTAGAAGTGCTTGGATAAGAAGGAGGCAAATAAATAGCAAAAACAGGTATATTTTCATGTTAAGAAACAAGAACATATTTTGGTTCTTCTTAGTGACTGCTTTGCCCCTCTAACCACTATTTCTCTTCTAGTGGGGGATCTTTTCCAGCTCCTTTGTAGGATCCTACTTTTATTCCTATTATCACCTACGAGTGAGGGAATTTTAAAAGCTTGTGAGTTTTCAAAGACGAATCTAACATCAAATTGACACAGCTTACGCGTAGTTCTCTCTCTCTCTTTTCGTTTTCTTTGAAATCGTGGTCCTACTTCTCCTCATATGTCAGATCCACGCTTTGGTGTTTAGGGGCAGTACTTTCTCTAGCTGCACGAAGTGGAACGCCCTTCTCTAAAACGAGCTGAAAAGAATACCGTACTATTGTTTTCTAGATTGGTTTGGCTTCAGATCTTAACTTTCAGTCTGCACTGAGGATCTACTTATCCTCATTTTAGGAAAAAAGGAAGTAATTAAAATAAAAATGCACTATGCCACTGGAGTGCCTATTATTGTTGTTAAGTATTTGTTTTTGCTCAACTTCACAGTTCTTGTACCAGTCCCACCAATCAGCCCAGCCCATTGAACCAGACCAAAAACTCCCCTTGTCTGAGTATTTATGAGGCGAGAGCTCCCAAAGAGAGGAGGCCTATTTGAAACCCTGGTGGTGTGTTGTGGGCATTGGGCTGCTAACCAGAAGTTCAGAGGTTCAAACTTACCATACACTCTGAAGGAGAAAGAAGAGGCTGTCTGCTCCCTTAAGGATGCACAGGCTCAGAACACCTATGTCGGGTCACTGTGAGTAGGATTGACTTGATGGCAGTGAGCTAGCCAAAACTGAAGTCTATTTTGTGGGAAAAATTAACCCTGGGCTTACTCATGGGCTTTAGTATTATTATTTCCTATTTCAAACATCACTTAAAACAGCCCAATGGATCCTATTGAGAGACAAGTCTAAAGGTGCTGCTATCTGGTTATTTCTAGCAGTCGTTTGTATACCCAAGTCACAGAAGACCGAGATTCAGTGCTGATTCTGAAAAGGCATTATAGCTAATGCCCACTTTCATTAGTGCATTCAGTGACGTCGAGTCTATGCATAGCCATCCTACAGGACAGGGTAGAACTGCCCCTCTGAGTTTCTGAGACTAACTGTTTATGGGAGTAGAAAGCCCCATCCTTCTCCTGAGGAGCAGCTGGTGGTTTTGAACTGCTGACCTGGCAGCTTGTAGTCGAATGCATAACCACTGTGCCACCAAGGCTCCTGTCATAAACCTACAACCTGTAAAACTACTGTGTACTATGTACTGACAGGTTATTGCCTAGATTTTAGTCCCGACATCTACACAGTAAGATAAAGGTCTTTGCTCCTATTTTACTGATGAGAAAACTGAGGCTGTAAGAAGTTAGGCCAATGTCCTAAAATCTCAAAACTAGCCTAAGATTTAAAGCTACATTTGTGTATTTTTAACCATCTACAGAATCCTGGTAATTTAGGAAAGATAGATAAGCTAAAGGTGAAATGTTTACCGTTTCTAAAATGGAATCCTGAACTTCTCGGGACTTGACCTGGTTCCGTAGATAGAGTACAGCATCGTGGGCTGTCAAGAAGAAAATGTCCTTTCTAATGTTGTCATCAAAGAACCCACACTGCTCCAGCTTTTGTATCACGTGGTCTTCAGAAGAAAAGAGAGAAGTGATGCTTAGTTAGGGTCCAGGGAAAAACACTATTATCACATCAGCCAATGTTATGTTTTGTTTTATTTTGCTCTCCAACACTTTATTGTGATTCAGACGAAAGTTTACAGGTCATATTAATTTCCCATTTGGCAATCTATACATATTTTCTCTGGGGACCTTAGTTACAATCCCCTCAATGTAACAATTCTTCCCTCTTCCTTCCTGTATTCCCACTTCTGGTCACCCATCTGTCCTGTCCTTTCTGCCATTTGATTTTTGTTTGGGGGCAATTGCTTGCCCTTTTGGTCTCATAGTTGAGTGAGGAGCGCGTGCCTCATGGTATCACTGTTCCCTTTATAGGCTTAGCTATTGTTTGGCTGAAAGGAGAACTCTAGGAGGGCGTTCTGTTCCAGGCTTGAAGGGTGTCGAAGAGCCGCCCATAGTCGGGGCTCCACCAACCTATCAGACCAGCAAGCCTAGTAGTGTTGATGTGTGCATTTTGTTCTCCATGTGTCTCCTACTCTGTACAGACCTTGCATCGTGACTTCATTCAGAGCAGTCAGTCGTGATGGCAGCTGGTGCTATCTAGCGCTTCTGACCTCAGGCTAGTAGAGGCTGTGATTCATGTGGCGCTTCGTGGTTTAGGCCAGCGGTTCTCCACCTGTGGGTCGCGACTCCTTTGGGGGTCAAACGACCCTTTCACAGGGGTCGCCCAATTCATAACAGTAGCAAAGTTACAGTAATGAAGTAGCAACGAAAATCATTTTATGGTTGGGGGTCACCACAACATGAAGAACTGTATGAACAGGTGGTGGCATGAGGAAGGTTGAGAACCACTGGTTTAGACTAAATGTGGGAGCCTTGATTTTCCTCACTCTTCATTATTCCAGACAGGGAGAAACCAATCGCCGTGTCTTAGGAGGTGACTCACAGCCTTTAAGACCGCTCAGAAAAACAGGATGTCCTCTTTATGTGGAGAGTGTTATGTGATTGACCTCATGCTCCCCTGAGACTATGGTCTGAATCCCTCAGGCCCAATGGCTTTGCCCTCTTTAGGTGTTTGGTTAAGGTCTAAGGTCTAAGGTCTAAGATCGAGGAGTTAGCACAACTTTCCCTCTAATATGCATTGATGTGTTTGTAGCACCTACAAACATGTATGTAGAACTAGCCCCTGCCAAGCTTCTAGATGCTTCTGGGCATACTCCCATATGCCATCCCACATCTGTTCATTTTGCATATCGAGTACTGTTATTGCAAGGCTGTGAATGTCATAATATTGATGGCTGTTGCCTTTACTTTTGCATGCCCCCCAGTGTCTTCCTCTGCCTGGGTCCCCTTTGTGGGGCTGACCTCTCCCTGATCTGGTATCACTCGTCCCATCCCTCACACTCATACATGGCAGCTGTCAGCCAGTTTATGATTTTCCTCCGTCTCTATCGCATTCCGGCAATCATAAAAAAAAAAAAAGTTCTGTTCTGCACATAAACTTTTTCTTGACTTTGTATAGTCATTGTCTCATACAATGTGTCCTTTGGTGATTGGCCTATTTTCCTTAGCATACTGTCCCCCGGCTTCATCCATGTGGTGAATGGTTCATGGATCCGTCATTTATTCGTCAATGTAGGATTATATTCCAATGCGCATGTACTGGAGTTCGTTTAATCTGCTCATCCGCTGGCACTTAGGTTGTTCAGGTCTACATTTTCATAACTCTTGCTTTTATTCCTAAACTGTGACCCTGCTCTGAACGGACAGAATTTCTTCGCCTGAAATGCATTCAATGGTCAGTGAATGGTCTTGGTACCTGACTGTGTTGCTTTGGGTCACGCTGGTATACCACCTGCCTCACTGAGCCTCACTGCTAATGGCTCACAACTGTGCCCTTTTCTGAAGCATTTTCCTCAGCCAAGGGGAGCTGCCTCACCTGAAAAGGCTGATGGTTACATGTGGGGGGAAGTCAGATACTTGCTGCCAGACTGCTGTCTCATCCCTCCACAGGGGTGGGCCTGCTCCCTGCCTCTGGGGACAATGGACAGGCTCCTGTAGGAGGGGTTTGCACCCTACTGATAATGTTCCTATGGAGACCCAGAGACCACCCTCTCATTGCTGTGTAACCTATAGTGCAGCCCCTTCCTGTGATGTATGTCTTTACCTGTAATTAGTGGGCTGGATTGCCCCCAAAAGGTATATAGGTGTGAGTGAGCAGGACTTCTCTCTCTGACCCTGAGCTCCTTGCTGCTCACTCCCTGGTCACTCCCCTCTCCCTTGTTCCCTTTCCCTCCTTCCCTTCCCCCTCTCTCCACGTGGACCACCAAGCTGGGCTGAGGTGAGCAATGTTGCTATGTATCATGCCTGACTGTATTATTGTATTATCTCTCATGCTCTTGATGACTTTAATATAATGCTTATATATTTCAACCGTACAATTGTGCATTACTGAACCCGTTGAGTAATAGTAGTATTAGCGGTGGGGGCTGCCACCCCACCTCCCTCAGCGTCATTATATTTTTTAATTTAATACTACAGTTACACTCCCACAGAGGGGTGGCCTGCAGTCAGTGACTGTCAGAAGGGTACGAAGGCCAAGATGAAATAACCTTGTGGCGTTGTTCCTGCTGCGGGCCTCCCTGTGAAACCAGACTGCGGCTCGACTTCTGAAACCACGTGTTTGCCCAGCTGCTTTCCCTGCGCTCTCTGCTCCTCTCCTCCCTTTGTCTGACTCCAGAGAGCACTCTCTCGGAAACCACTTGGACAAGAACCCCCACCTCAACCTCTGCTTCTGCACACGGGCGCTTTCCTACACACGGATATTCAGCTAGCCTCCCCACCTTGAAGAGCCTCTTGCTCTCCACACAGTAAGATTTTCCCAGTGACCCTAAATAACTGAAACAACATGCGTTTCTAGGCATGAGCAGCTCAACTTGGAAGCAAAGTCTTTCCTAGGTTAGCGGAGGCCCTCAGATACCACGTGCTCACCATCCATGGGAGGGAGGGACAGGGGCTTAGGGAAAGTCCCTAAGTGTGTGTGTGTGTGTATGGCTTTACCTGGAAGCGATGAGAAGTACACGTTCACATCGATTCTCTGGAATTCTTTGACAATCTTGAAAGAGAAGGAATGAGAAAAAATGAGCGATTTGATTTGCCAATAATTGGAGCACAACTCTGCTCAGACCCACCTGGCGTTGTCCTGAGCTGGAACCGACTCACAGCGATTGCTTAGCTTTGTTTGTTGGTTTCTTTGTTTTTTTCATTAAACTTTGGCTTAAATTTGACCCTGCCAGTGACACCCTCTGGTTATGAATAAGGTGGCTTACTGAATGTCTGTCTTTCCCTCGAGACTGCTTAGTGTCCCGGGGGCAGGGGGATGGCTTCTTCACTGCTCAAGGTTCCCTCCTAGGAGAGTACTTAGTACATAGTAGGCATTTGAGGAAAGAGTTCAGAAACTGGAACGTGCACAAATGGATTTCTGATATCATGTTTCAGTCCTACATGCACCTCAACTCTTGCTCTGGCTTCTTAGACTTCTGACCTGTTTTCTGCTCTAAAGCTTAAGGCCGCCTGTCTTTGCC
>NW_022103920.1:38142652-38144825 GCF_000313985.2 Echinops telfairi
TGGAACCACTGCCCCCAGGGCTCCCTTGTCTATCGCCAAAGGAAGAAAAATCTTCATAAGCATTATTTGCTGACTATACGCCAAATACTTTTCTAAGCTCTTCGTAGCTATCAGTTTATGTCATCCTCGTTGTCAGTAGTCCTGTGAAATAGAACCATCATGACCCCCATTTTTCAGATGAAGAAATCAGGCATAGGCAGACTAAACAACTTGCCCATGGTCCCTCCATGTATAAGTGGACTCAAACCCAGGAATTATGAGTCTAGAACCCATGCTCTAAAAAGACTACAGATTGGGGGGGAGGCACCTAAAATAATGAGAGAACCCATGCATTCACTCTTTTGCAAAACTCTGCAAACATCATTTTGCTCTTGCCAAAGTTCCCCATCCATCAATTTAAAAGCCAGAACCTTACCATCTTCAATGATCTCACACCAACAATATCCACGAAAGACACAGCCCCACAATCAAGCACAAGGCTGTGGATCGGCACTTTGGGAACATTAACTTTGACCGGAAGATCAGAGTTCCAATCCACTTGAACCTCGATTTCCTTGGTTGGGATATCAAATTCCTCTGGATCTTCAATATCTTCATCAGGTTCAAAAGCACTGTTGGATGTGCCGGCGTCACTTATGATGCCGTTCTAAAGAAGGAAACATTGCCAACTTAATTACCAGTCCCATTCGGAATGTCTTTCAACAATTCATTTCTAATTATTCAAAAGGTCTACACACGAGTCTTTGATAAGCAAAACATCAAGGGGATGAACTCTCAAGGAATGAAGCTTATCTCAGTTCACCCTTTGATATGCTCTAGAAAGAGAGATGAGACAAAAAGAAAAACAATTCTGGAAGATCGTGAAAGATTAATAAATCCAATTTAATCTATTTCTCAAAAATTGTGGACCTTTGCCACAATACATTAGCAGGAAAGTCTGAATAAGAGGGAACGGTTCTCAAAGTTGATGAACTTTTGATACCAAGGACTCGATAGAAAGTAAATGTCTAGAAGAGAATGAAGGCAACGTGGGTGCAAACGGGGCTGATTCAACTGATGTATGGATCGTGATAAGAGTTGTACGAGCCTCCAATAAAATGACTTAAAAAAAGTTTATGAACTTTCTATCTTCTATTGTGAGAAACTTGCTGGCATAGAGCTAGCACTTAACCCAGGCCTCCCGGTCAAAGTCCATCTGAAACTGACAGCGGTGCCTCAAAAGATCAGCAAGGTTAAGGGGCCAAGAGTGTGTGAAGGAGGCCCGCCCTGACGACCGTAACCAGCGTCCTTCAGTTGTACATGTTGAATTGGTGGACATCCTATCGTACACCTTCAACGACTAGAATAAAATAAATGATTCTTCTAAATAAGGAAAACATTTTAAAACGATGCAAACCCTGTGATTTTTTAGATCATATTGTGTGTTTCCGGAGTTCAACTGGCTTCATTCTCCTTCCTCCCACCGCCTCGTGCACACAGACCGGGCCGCTCTCTACCGCACACAAGGCACCTGCGCACGCACATCCTGGCACTCAAGGAGGCAGATTTAATTTGAGACCATCTAGCTGAAAGAGAAAAAGAAAAACGGTGCCTTACCTTTGTTGCTCTTAATTGACCCTTTTTGATGAGTTTCTGTATTTTCTTCAGTGCTTTGAGCCTCTTGTTATATACTCGAACAGCATCAAATCCAACCTTTGGAAACAAATGCCACGTTACTTAAAATGTCTGGTTCTTAGTATTTGTTACTGGGAATTCTTAGCTGGAAAAGGCATTTCTCCAAGGCTATTATTCCTTGAGAGTCTCTGCCCCACCCCCAGAAAAACCAGAAATTCTGAGGTCTGATGGAGCAGACCCTTCCCTACTACCAGGAAACCCTACCTTTGCTATTCCCAGAAAATTACATTAGTATATTAAAGAGTCTACTCCAAACTAAAACCAAACTCACCAGCTTCTGCAGAAGCCAACTCTGAGCCACCCTCTAGGACAGGCAGAATTACCCCTGTGGATATAACATCTGGGGTCTTAAAAGCTAGAAGGTAAACAAGCAGCCATCTAGCTCAGAAGCAACAAAGCCCACATGGAAGAACACATCAGCCTGTGTGATCACGAGGTGCCAAAAGGATCAGCTATCAGGCATCAAAGAACAAAAAATCATATCATTGTGTGCTCACCT